>NC_077227.1:208970268-209312768 GCF_027887165.1 Monodelphis domestica | reverse complement strand
TTATAAGACAAAAGATAAGGTTGTTTGTTTTTTTTTTAAGAAAGAAATATGAAAGGCTACGTAGCTACCAAAAAGATGGAGCAGCTCTTTTTGTAGTAGCAAAGGAAATGCCTCTTGATTGAGAAAATGACTAAAAAAGCTGTGTTATATGAACGTAATTGTGCTATAAAAGAAATTATGCAGAGAAGTATAGGAAGAATTATGTCATGTGAAGTAAATAGAACCAAGAAAATCATATTCACATGACTTTGCTGTTGTTGCATCATTTCTGTTATGTCTGCTATGAATTCTGCTACTGAGTTCTCCTCAAGCTCTGAGATTCCATGTGATAATCTTTGTGGGTTCATTCTTTTTTTTTTTTCTGGTTGTGTCTGACTCTTCCCGAACCCATTTGGGATTTTCTTGACAGAGATTTTGGAGTGGTTTGCTATTTCTTTCTCCAGCTCATTTTACACTTGAGAAAACTGAGGCAAACAGGGTGAAGGGACTTGGCCAGGGTCACACAGCCAGGATGTGCCTGAGGTCAGGTTTTTCCTAACTCCAGGTCCAGTGCTCTATCCACAGTACCACAGAGCTGCCCTTATCTTAACTTGTTCTAATCCCAGAGAGGCGCTAATAAATGTTTAACAATCAGCTAGAGAGTAGGGGGGAAATATATACAAAACAAAACACACTTTTAAATTTAATCTGTATTATTGACATTTTTCCCCATCATGGTCTGGACCATCAATATATAATAAATAGAGCCTGGATTTGTAAATCTGCCGATTTCTGAAGTGTAAATGCTTGTAGGGAAAATTTAACAGCTAGTTCTTTGATCCCCTGAGATCTGGCTCCTATATACTTCTGAACTGTCACCCCTCAATAAAAGTAATAATAATAAACAATATTATTTAATTTATTATTAAGTAACCATATATGATTATATATAATTTTATATTTACAATATACTGTATATTAATATATCCTATAATATTTTAACATCAATAATAAAAATCCATTATTTAATGAATTAAATAAATAGATAAATACACATTTAAAAATCTCTTCATTGTTTAAATATGAAATTGACCAATCTGAATTACAAAGCAAAAATACAGCTAAAAGCCCCAGAAGATGGCGCCATCCACCTTCTATACAGCAAAGTGACTGGTCTTTGATGAACAAATCTTAGAATAAATAAGCACTTGCTCATTGCTGGTTTCACTTGGATTTCAGTTTAATGCTAGGAAAACTAGTGAGTGATTCATCTTTAAAAATCTAATAATGAGATTTCATTGGCATGAGGAATTCTCAGAAGGAGAAACTTTCTTCCAAGGCAGATTATGGCCTTCTTGGTCATTTATAATCTTAAAAGCATTGCCCAGACCTAAAGACAGGAGGTCCTGGGTTCAAATTTAACCCTAGATACTTCCTAGCTGTGTGACCCTGGGCAAGTCTTAACCCCCATTGCCTAGTCCTTACCACTCTTCTGCCTTGGAAAAATACCTAGTATTGATTCTAAGATGGACTCAGTTTTTAAAAGAAAAGAAGAAAGAAAGAAAGAAAGAAAGAAAGAAAGAAAGAAAGAAAGAAAGAAAGAAAGAAGAAGAAAGAAAGAAAGAAAGAAAGAAAGAAAGAAAGAAAGAAAGAAAGAAAGAAAGAAAGAAAGAGAGAGAGAGAGAGAGAGAGAGAGAGAGAGAGAGAGAGAGAGAAAGAAAGAAAGAAAGAAAGAAAGAAAGAAAGAAAGAAAGAAAGAAAGAAAGAAAGAAAGAAAGAAAGAAAGAAAGAAAGAAAGAAAGAAAGAAAGAAAGAAAGAAAGAAAGAAAGAAAGAAAGAAAGAAAGAAAGAAAGAAAGAAAGAAAGAAAGAAAGAAAGAAAGAAAGAAAGAAAGAAAGAAAGGAAGAAAGAAAGAAAGGAAGGAAGAAAGAAAGAAAGGAAGAAAGAAAGAAAGAATATTGCTAGGAACTTTGAAAGATTAAATAGTGATTTGTTCAGAGGTACAGAGCTACTACGGCCAAACTGGGACATGAATCTTGACTTTCCTAGCTTCCAGAACAACTCTCTTTCCCCTACACTAAGTAGGCTACATAAAGACTGATGATCTGTTCTGGGGATAATGACTGCTGAGAAAATGTAGTTTTTCAAAATATATATAGAAATTAAAGTATTTTCCCATTGTAACATCAGACGTATCAAAGGACAGGCTGAGGACCAACTAGAAACTGATTGAAACAAAATGCAGAGAAGGTCCAGGTACCTAGAGGACTGAAAAGTAAGAGATTTCCATCCCAATACCATCCAAAGAGGTACTTTATAAACTGAAAATCCTTATCCTATTTCTCATCTCAGCTCATTTTCTTCCCCCCAAAAAAGCTTGGCTGGCCTTCTACTTCTCTGTTTTTAGTTGATATTCCCATCATTCTACCAGTCACTAAGGATCCAAGATCTCAGAGCCATCTTTGACTATTTCTTCTTCCTCAGTCTTTATTTCCAGTGTGGAATTATGTTTTAAAGTCTTCTTTTGGGGGCAGCTGGGTGGCTCAGTGGATTGAAAGGAGGCCTGAAGATGGAAGGTCCTGGATTCAAGTATGATCTCAGATACTTCTGAGCTGTGTGACCCTGGGCAAGTCATCTAACCCCCATTGCCTGGCCCTTCCCACTCTTCTGCCTTGGAAACAAAACGGTGTTGATTCTAAAGTGGAAGGTAAGGTTGTTGTTTTTTTAAGTCTCCTTTTTTGTTTCTAAAAAAATGTTAAGAAATATTATTTTCTTTTGAATCTCATTGTCCTCTAGGTTTCCCTGCCATCTCATCTTCATGGGACCTTCTTGATCCCATAATAAAACTCTTTCACCCTGGAAGTTCACTTCACTGCAGGACCTTGGGACTGTTCCTATGGGAAGTATTCTCCATCCCATTGCCCTTTCCCTCTGTTTGGCTGGCTCTTTCCAGAGTCTCCAGTGAAAGCAGGACAGCCAAGGTAACCATGACTTCATTCCTATCCTGGTTGTGCTACTGGCTCATCTTCATGGGACTTTCTCTACCAAGCCTCTGCTAGGTACCTGGGATATATGGGTGGTCAAGGAAGACTAGGACCTCTAGTGTAAGGGCTTGCTGAATCCTTTCCAGGGCTTCTTATCCAACTTTGGTGTCTACCTGGCACTCAACTCTCCCCTGTGGCTCCAAGAAGCTGTAGCCTGCATGGTGGTCACACTCTGAGGATGGGCTAAACCCATTAGCTAGGGGGGTGTCTACTTCCCTGGTGGAATGGGAAGATGAGAACAATCTGTTCCAAAATAGCCATGAAGGCAGACAAAGCAGGCTCTGGGAAATGCTGAGAGCTTGGTCAAACATTGACGCACCAAGGTCATCCACTGCGTCCCAGACCCTCACCAGTTAGCCTTACTTTTGTCTTGCCACTGGACTTGTATGACTCCAGAAGAGAGAAGAGGCTAAAGACTTTTGCGGCAAGTCTGTCTCACTTAAATTCAGTTCAAGCACAAGTCAAGACTTCACCCCCCACCCCCCATGATGCCAATGGTCCTCTTGGAAAATAAAGGATGAACAGCAACAGCTGGGTACCTTTACCATTCCCTCTTACAACTTATAGCTCCCTTCTAGGTGTCTTCCTCCCCATTAGAGTACAAATTCCTTGAGAATGGGGACCACCATTCTTTTTTCCTTGTATTTTTATTGCTATCACTCAACACAATAATACCTGGAACACAGGAAGAGCTTAATAAATGCTTTCTGACTTGACTCAACTTTCCAACATCCTTGGAAACACCCCTAGGAAAGGTGAAGCAAAGATTGAGGACAAAAAAGGCTTTGTTATTGAAAGAAAAATACCTAGAGATGTTCCCATCTGTTGTCTCCCCACCAATCTAAAGGAGCTAGAACTGAGATCCAGCTTTAGATAGATGCTATTTATTATTGTGAGGAATGTTCCATTCACTCCAGTGTTCTCTGGTGTTTTTAAATAGGAATGGGTATTGTATTTTGTCAAAAGCCTTTTCTGCATCTGTTGAAACATCATATGGTTTCGGTTGGTTTTATTATCCATATGGTCAACACTGCTGATAGTTTTCCTAATCTGGAACCATCCCTGCATTCCTTTTTTTTTTTAACTCTCACCTTCCATCTCAGAATCAATATTGTGTTTTGGTTCTAAGGCAGAAGAGCGGTAAGGGCTAGGCAATGGGGGTTAAGTGACTTGTCCAGGGTCACACAGTTAGGAAGTGTCTGAGATAAATTTTTAACCCAGGACCTCTTGTCTCTAGGTCGGACTCTCAATCCACTGAGCCACCCAGCTGCCCCTTGGCTGCATTCCTGATGTAAAACTCGCCTGTTCATAATATCTGATCCTTATGCTAGATATATTGCTGTAATCTCCTTGTTAGTATTTTAATATTTATACATCAATATTCATTAGGGTTATTGGTTTTACCAATTCGGATCTGATTCACCCCATTTTCTCACAAGAGCTGCCACTTTTTTGTTCTGAAGGGGAAATACGCCGCCAGTTCTCCTGATCCTTCCAATTCCAGCATAATTACAGATTGTTTCTAAGTTCTTATACAGATGTTACTCTTGGCTTTAAAACTCTACCCTGTCACTGGTATAACCTATTAATAGATCAGTTACCACCTGGGAGGGTGATTCAGGGAAAGGGAGGGAAGCAGAGAATCAGAATTGCAAAATCTCAGAAAATAAGTGTAAAAAATTGTTTCTGTGTATAACTAAAAAAAAAAAGAAAAGAAAGGAGAACAGAGGAGAGGAAAGGAGAGGAAAGGAGAGGAGAGAAGAGGAAAGGAGAAGAGAGGAGAGGAGGAACAACTACCCTGTAGAAAGAAGCAATAAGGCATGATAAATAATTCATCTCCACTTTCAGCTAGAATTCTGGGAACTTCTTTTGAAAGAAAAGAAAAAAATTATAGCGTGGGCACATGTATTGAGCTGGGTAACCATGGGACATGTTTAGAGCACAGGGTATCCAAAGGCAAGTGATACAAGATGAGGCTGGTCTGCCCTGCCCCATCTCTAACAATGAAAATCTTTTTCATCCTTCAATGCTCCACTCAGTGGTACCTTCATGAAGCCTTCCTTGAATCTCCTCTGTGAGAAGGCATCTCTCCATCCTCCAAGCTCTCGGAATGAGGTTTATGGAGCAGCTAGGTGGCACAGTGGTTGAAGTACCAGGCCTAGAGTCCAAAAGACCTGAGTTCAAATCTAGCCTCAGATAGTTAATAAAAGAGTGACCCTAAGAAAACATTGTTTGCCTCAGTTTCTTCATCTGTAAAATGAGCTAGAGAAGGAAATGGCAATCACTCCAGTATCTTTGCCAAAAAAAATCTCAAATGGGGTCACAAAAAGTTAGTTGGACAAGACTAAACATTGTTTATACTTCTACCCTGTATTTTTTTAACCTGTACCGTCTATCTTAGAATCAATACTATATATTAATTTCAAGGCAGAAGAACTCTAGGCAATGGGGGTTAAGTGTCTTGCTCAGGGTCACAGGGCCAGATTTGACCTCATGAGGATGAATCTTCCTGACTCTTGTCACTTGAGTTTTTTTTTTTTTAATTCTTACTTTCTGTCTTAATAATTTTAAGACAAAAGAGCAAGGGCTAGGCAATGGGGGCAGGGAGGGTAAAGGATTTGCTCAGAGTCACAGAGCTAGGAAGCATTTCAACCTAGGATCTATCTCTAGTCCTGGTTCTCAATCCACTAAACCTGTATTTTGATTATTTTGGTGCATGTCTTCTACTATCTATAAGCAACTAGAGGCCAGAGAATGGGTTTTATTATTCAATCAATCAACAAAAATTCATTAAGTCCTGGCGATGTTCCAGGCACTGTGCTAAGTACCAGAGATACAAAAAGAGGCAAAAGATAGTCACCGTCCTCAAGAAACTTACAATCTTTTAGGTGGAGACAACATTAAAACAAAAATAAACAAAACAAACTATATCGGGTATAAATAGGAAATAATTAACAGAAGGAAGGCACTAGTATTTTTTATCTTTATTTTATTCCAATAACATATTTACATATAAGTTTTCCAAAGTTACCTGATTCCTGTTGTCTTCCTCCCTTCTTCCCTCCCCTTTCCTGGAGTTGATAAGCAATTCCACTGGGTTATAAATGTATTATCACACAAAACTCTTTTCCATATTATTCATTTTTGTGATAGAGTTATCTTTTAAACCCAAAACTCCAAATCCTAAACCCATATAAACAAGTAACAAATCATGCATTTTTCATTCACATTTCTACTCCAACAGTTCTCTCTCTCCAGGTGGAGAGCTTTCTTTGTCATAAGTCTCTCAGAAATGTCTTAGATCATTCTATTGCTTTTGGTAACAAAGTTTATCACATTTGACCATTCCACAGTACTGCAGTTACTGTGCACAATGTTCTCCTGGTTCTGCTTATTTCACTCTGCAACTGTTCCCACAGGTCTTTGAAAGGTACTAGTATTGAGAGGGGTTAGGGAAGGGCAGGTTTTGAAGGGCTTCAATTGCCAAACAGAGCATCTTGTATTTGTTCCTGGAGGCAATAGGGAGCCACTGCAATTTATTGAGAGAGTGGTATTAGACTTTAGTGGCTGAATAGAGGATGGATTGGACTGGGGGAAGACTTAAGGAAGACTGACCCACCAACAGGCTATTGTTTCTACATGTAACTGAAAAAAAAAATAAAAGAAAATACAAAATAAAATAAGAAAATGAAAGGAAAGTTGGGGGGGGGGAACTACCCTGTAGAAAGTAATCAGGTAGTAATCAAGGCATGAGGTAATAAGGATCTTCACCAGACTGTTAGCCTTGTAGAATGTAAGAAGAAGGGGGTGGCAGGGAGCAGTTTTCCATGTTGCAAAGGTAAAATTGACAGACCTTGGCAACAGCTTAAATATGGGGTGGGAGTGAGAGATAGTGAGGAACCTAGGACTCCTAGATTTTTCAACTTTCTGTCTTTAAGCGTGTACCAGGGGGCAGCTGGGTAGCTCAGGAGATAGAGAGCCAGGGCTAGAGACAAGAGGTCCTGGGTTCAAAACTTCCTAGCTGTGTGACCCTGGGCAAGTCACTTACCCCCATTGCCTTACCCTTACTGCTCTTCTGCCTTGGAACCAATACTTAGTATTGACTCTAAGATGGAAGGAAAGGATCTTTTTTTTTTTTTTAATGTCCCATGGATTATATAAGCTTGAGCAGCTCAGCTTTAATGAACAAGTAGCATATCAGCAGGCAGAGATGAACATGAAGATATTCATGTGGACAGAAGATGTGTTGGGATAGATCTAATAGACTCTACCATTCTCGCCTCTCCTTTTATTGTTGTCTTTAAGTCTGAATAACTTTGCACTCATCTGGCCTGACTTGAGTTCTGCAACCACAAACAAATATTGAGCCTATTTGTTTCTAGCCACAAAACATGACCCTTCTGAGGCCCTCTTTGACCTTTTTTTTTTACTTTTATTTTGAGTGTTTTCACAACCAGTTCAGAGCCCCATTGAACAGCAGAACCTCCCTCCCACCCCTTTGCAACTTCCTTTTGTTGCCTGTCTTCCTACATTCGATTATAAACTCCTTGAAACCAGAGACCATTTTTTCTTTTCTTTTCTTTTTTGTATCTGTATCTCTAGTGTTTAATGCAGGCCCTGGCACATAGTAGGTGCTTTTAATATATTTTTTACTGACTGTCTTTTACCTCTCTCATTAAAGAGAATGGCTTCAAGAAAGAATTGAACTCACTTTTTCTTCAGTTAAGTCCCAGGAAATAGGTTTAGTCCTTCCTTACTCCCCCCTGCAGGTCTTTGAGTCTAGAGGATCAAAGATCCCCCCCATCCCTCCTTTCTCCACAGTCAGCTGACACAAATAAGGGCAGAGTTTGAAAGAGACTCCAGTAACTTAACCTCCATTGCCCCATATCTATTCATCCATACATTAATTAAACAAACAATTATTAATTACTGGGACAACTAGATGGCTCAATGGATTGAGAGCCAGGCCTAGAGACTGGAGGTCCTGGATTCAAATTTGACCTCAGACACTTCCTAGCTGTGTGACCCTGGGCAAGTCACTTGACCCCCCATTTCCTAGCCCTTACCACTCTTCTGCCTTGGAACCAATACACAGCATTGATTCCGAGACAGAAGGGAAGGGTTTTTTTTTTTTTTAAAGAAACAGACTCCAAACCTCAATTTCCTTCCTATTACTACCTACTTTTGCTTTCTTAATCTAGAGTGTCTCAGCGAAATTGAGCAATGTGGAAATTCCAGCGCCTGCAAGACTCAGCTCAAACACCCTCCTTAGTTGAATGCAATTGTAGCATCCTAAAACCCAACTTCCTGCTGCTTGGGGTCTGCAAAAGGAGTCCCGCCTCATCAAGGCCTTTTTGGTGTGAATCCTCAGGCAAAGTGGAAAGAACTTTATCATAGACAACTCGGACACCAGCCTGGTCTTCAGTCTATGTGGTGCATCAGGAAGACTCTCTACCCCAGACAAGAGATAAAAAATGCATCTCTTTTCTTTTTTGGCAAAGGCGGAAGACTGTGGGTGCAGGCCCAGAATGTCAGGCTCAGTTACTGTGCTTCCCTTTACTAATGCTAGTCCTGAAGAGTGTACCAAGGAACAGCCAATGTGATCCGATATCAGAGACCCCAACAAAACATGATCGTCTGTGGATGCGTCTGTGGGGTTTTCTCAGCAAAGATCTTGGAGTGGTTTGAAAATAATATTTCCATCAGAGCTGAGCTCTCTCCCTCAGTGGGGGTTTGGAGTTCATGGTCCACCTTCCAACCTAGAAGCAGAAGGTAGTGGGGAGGTGGTGGACCAAGGCTGACGAGATCTTATAGGAGGATGTTCTCCCAATAGCTGTCCTCCTCCTGGTTATCCCCATCATCCCGGGAAAAATAATCAAGAAGAAAACTGTTTCCCCAACAGTTTTGTTTATTTCTTTAGAGAGAGAGAATTCACATACATCTGAGTGAGTTTGCTAAACAGACACAACTTCTAGTTTCTATAATAATCTAGGGAAGCTATAATTTATTCATTAATGTATTTAATTAATCACACAATTAATCTATACCTATAATACAGGCAGAAGATGCTCAGAGTCCTCTGGGAATGTGATGGATATAGCTCGGGTCATGAAGACTCAGGACTTGGTCCTGATGAGATAACAGAGAGCTACATTGGAGTCATCTGTAAGATTTGGGGGGTTCTTTCCTGCTCAAAGCGGTATTTACTCTTTGGCAGGATTAATACCCATGATGGACGCCTCAGATTTTATCGTCAAGATAGGTGGCTCTGGCTTATTTTGAAGATCAATTCATTCAACTCTCTGCTTGATTCATGAACCATGTGTACAACATTCCAGAGAAGTGTTCATCCATGTGTGTCCAATGATTGGGAAATGGCTGAACAAATTGTGATATGAATATAACAACAGAATAATGTTGCACCTTTATCTAGCCCCTGTCTAGGGTTTGATCACCTCATTTCTCTATAGGCTAGATGGCTCACACTTACAAGTCAAGGCTATTCACCATCAGGTAACGCTGTTATTGGGAGAGGATTACGCTTCTACTACTCGACACTGAAGCTCCTAAGCCCCAACAGGTAGGCTTCCCATTTACACAAAATCAGTTACCATGACTCCATTAATTCTTAAACATAAAATATTTACTTGATATTAGGGCAAAAGCAAGAAAATAATCATAACCACATTTATTCAATAAAAGGCAAAGGTAATAATGATCAAAACGTCATAGACCTGGGTCACATTCTTCCACCAATATATTCAATGTTCATGTGGAAAAGGAAGCAGCTGTTTACCTGCTACCTAGCAGGTACCTTATGAGTAATAAAAGCCCATCTGCCCAAATAGCCAGTTAAGACTCTGGACTGTAGGATACAATTTCCTTGATCTCTTCAGGAACAATCTCTACCTCATTAACCTTCTTTCTGCTGGATGTTCCCCTTCTGGCTCTCACTTCTCTTCTACTAAGCAAATCTGCTCTTCTGCTCTTGAACAGGCAAAACAGTGACAAGTGCTTTTAATTCACAATCACCTTTTAAAGGGAATTGAGAAAATATTTTTCCTTTTTTAAATTTTATTTTTTACTCTAAATTCAACAAACACTAAATCAAATGAACATTTCAATATACCAACTAGAATAGATTATATAAGTAATGTTGAATCTGTATTATGAATAGCTTCCTTTTCCTTTTAAGTAAGTAATTTAAACATGCAACTTTAAAAGCTGGTCTGTTTGTGTTTCTCTCTTCTGGGTATATAAAAAATATTTCAATGATCCCCTTTTTCATTAGACAACCTAGTGCTAGTTCTCTCTTCCACCCCCTCTTTAAAAAAAAAAGAAATAAAAATAAAATATTTATAGTCAAATATACATAGTGAAGCAAAACAAATTCCCCCGTTGACTATGTTTGAAAATGTCTCATTGGATGTCCCTTGTATTCATCACCTCCCTGTCAGAAGGTGAATTAAAAAAAAAAAAATCTTTGCCTTCTGTCTTAGAAAAGATACTAAGTATCTGTTCCTAGGCAGATGATTGGCTAGGCAATGGGGGTTAAGTGACTTGTCCAGGGCCTCATAGCTAGTAAGCATCTGAGGCCAGATTTGAACCCAGGACTTCCTATCTTTAGGCTTGACTCTCAATCCCCTGAGCCACCTGACTGACCCTAATATTGTTCTCGTGGTTTTGCTCATTTTCTCTGCACCATTTCACAGAAATATTTTCAGGTTTCTCAGAAATTATTCCTTTCTTCATTACTAATAAAGCAACATTTATAAACCACAAACCATAAACCATTCATCTGTTCTGCAATTGATAGGTACCTCCTTTGTTTTGCTAAAACAAAAAAAAAACTGCTATAAATATTTTTGTACACATTGGTCTTTTTCCCATTTCTTTGATCTTTTCGGGCCTAGAAACGACATTGCTGGACCATGATTTGGGGGGACAGAGTTGCAGATGGTCTTCTAGAATGCTTGTACCAATTCACAGCTCCACCAACAGGGCTTGTTTTCCTGCAGCCCATCTAACATTTGTCATTTTCCTTTTTCTCACCTTTGTCAGTATGATGGCAGAACCTCAGAATTGGTTTAACTTGTATTTCTCTTATTGCTTGTGATGTGGAACATTTTTTAATGTGTCAGTTGTCAGTGTGAATGTCTTTCTTTGAAAACTACTTGTTCATGTCCTCTGACCCTTTGCCTATTAGGGAAGGATCATTGTTCTTAATACCTTTGAACCTGTTCCTCAGATATGAAACCTTCAGAAAAACACACTGCAAAGATTTCCCTCCCTGAGCCAAGCAAGTATTATATTATTATGGTAATAAGCAATTTCCTTAAGCCAAAACACTGCATTGGGCACCCCTCCTGTTGGCTTTCTGGGCAATACAGATTAGCCCAGTTAACTCTTCCCTCCACAAGATCCTCTCTCATGCAATCAGCTCTCAGTATCTTGTTACAACAAAGCAAAAATGGAAAGTGTGCACAGGTGTGCCCGGATAAAGATGTGGAAGAAGAGTAGGAAGCCAGGGAAGCAGCAGTCCAACAAGGGAGACGGTAGCTCCAGAAATCTGCACAGTAGAAAACTAGATAACCCCTAAGTAGTACTGAAGTGGACAGGAACCAACCTCCAAGCTCCAGTGTCTCTCCTTTTCTCTTTCTCTTCCTGGGAAAGGTGTACATGTTTCCAGTTTTTCTTGGGAATTTAATTGTTTTCGATTTAGCTGTTTTTTTAAAGAACCCTTATCTTCCATCTTAGAATCAATATTGTGTATAGGTTCCAAGGCAGAAGAACGATAAAGGTTAGACAGTGAGGGTTAAGTGACTTGCCCAGGGTCACAGAGCTAGCAGGTGTCTGAGGTCAAATTTGAACACAGGACCTCCCATTTTTAAGCCTAGCTCTCTATCCACAGAGCCACCTAGCTGCCCCCTAGCTATTATTTTAAAGCTAGTTTTCAAAGATAACTGGGTTTAACCATTGCATTCCTGATATAAGCATTTCATTACCCCAATGCAGCAGAAAGATGGGCAATCAGTTGGGGGAAAGGAGAGTCCCTGGGAGTAGGAGAGGGAAAGAATTGTTTTATAGTTTACAATTTTTCAGAAGTGGGTGAAAACATCTAAATATTT
This sequence comes from Monodelphis domestica, assembly GCF_027887165.1. Classification (NCBI taxonomy): domain Eukaryota; kingdom Metazoa; phylum Chordata; class Mammalia; order Didelphimorphia; family Didelphidae; genus Monodelphis; species Monodelphis domestica. The sequence continues at coordinate 209,300,617 of NC_077227.1, read as the reverse complement.
TAGTATGAATTTAATAGCTTCAGTTTAGGGTAAGAATTAGTAGTGACTGTGGCTAGGACGAGAAATGGTACCTTGACCACTTCCTCTTTCCAAAGGCTTGGGGGAGGAGTGAAGGTTGCAGGAAATATTTTTCCATCTTTGGGAGGAGTGAGAGTAGATGCCTGAGAGGAGGAACTGGGGAGGAATAGTATCATCCACCTAAGGATGGGGAAGAAGAGTGATTAGCTTCCATATTAGCATGGAACACACCACCTCCCTTTATTCCTAGACATGGTAGCTGGTATGAGATACAGGAAGTTCCCTAGAGAATAGGGTAATATCTGGGAAAACATCTTCCTGGGTTCAAAACTGGTGTTAGACACTTACTACCTCTTGTGGGTTTTAAAATTAATAATCAATAACCAAGTATTACATTTTAAAAGTTTTATTAATAATAACTAAAATAAAAAAGCTACCTGAACTCAGCCCAGTCGCAGGTCAAAAAGAAAAAGAGGGAGGAGTTATAGACACTTAAATACAACCATACAAAACAAGCGGATGCAGAAAAAGGGAATTTGGGGAAATACTAGGGACTTCTGGGGGATGACGTCCAAAGGTATAAAATCTCCATTTATATACTCTACTGAGTCTTTTCAGGAAGTTTAGCCTGCCCTGGTCACTAGGAGAATTTGCTTCCTTTTTGTGTTTGGTTCTAAAGATACAGTCAACAAACAGTTCATAAATTTTAGAGGGTGCGGTGAGAGAAAGAAAAGAACTAAGCAACCCAGAAAAGCAAGAAAGCAATGTTGGCACAAGCTTCAATAAACAGGCTGGAATGAATACCCCATGACTGATTAATTAATGGTCATGGAGCTGTAAAGCCTCCCATTCTTGACTTGATGAGTGATTTTGATGGGACTCAGAAAACACAAGTGTTAAAGGGAATGTTTAGATTACCTTGGTGGTGCAGGAGATAGCCTGCCCAGCCAAGAAAGAAAACAGACTTGTCTTCCTGGGTTCAAATCTGACCTCGGACCTTTGCTAGCTGGAAGACTTAAGCAAGTCACTTCACCCTGTTAGCTTCAGTTTCCTCATCTGTAAAATACACTATCCATTGACCCCAGCATAGTGTGTCATTTTGGTCCTCTTTGATTATGAACAACTTGAAGGACAACACCAAAACAAGATGGGGAAAGAAATAGCAAACCACTTTGGTGGCTTAGCCAAGAAGAGCCCAATTAGGGTGACAGAGTCAGACATGACCGAAAAGGACATGATTTGAGGGGTTCCCCCTACTGTGCAAGAGGGAGTAGCCAGCTGCGATTTGCTGTATGACTGGAATAGGCTGTTTGTTGTCCTTAAAACTGGCCTGACTGAGAGAATGGTTCTTCCTGAGGTATCCAGAGGGTAAAGATCACAGCTCACCCACAGTGAGGGAGTCATGAACTGAATCAGAAAGGGGGTGTACTTCACCTTTTTATGCCAGGATCCCAGAAATGGGTTTGGGAAGGGGGTTCTCATCTGTTTAGTTGGTCCTTAGTTTTAGATGCCCTCAGTGATCTCGGGGATTCAATTCTTGGTGGCCGTGGCGATTCCAGGCAAGATGTTATAGCCAAGCCAGGTCAGCCAGGAAGTCCCTGATGTTGAGTTTGGAATTGGAGCTGTGCTCCATTGGAACCGAGTTAAATTGTTGGTGTTTGTTTGTTTTTTAAATTGTTTGTATTTTGGGGCAAATTTGTTGTAAATTAAATTGTGGTTTTTGGGGGTAAATTTGTTGTAAATTATATTTGGGGGTTAATTTTGAAGCTAATCTGACTGTTAGTGGTTAAATGGAACTGGTTTACAAAACTGAGATGATGCCTAATCCCTGTTAGAAAACTGGTGAACTCTTGGGAAGGGCTGACATGTAACAAATCTAGCCTTACAGAAACAGAGCAAGAGAAGCCAGTGTTACACTTACAACACACTTCCTCTGGAACTAGACACACCCAGAACCAAAGCTTGGGCCAAGCCAATCATGCAGCCTCGCCCCTCAAAACAGGCACTTGCTTCCTTCCCGACAGTCCCGGGGTTTTTTGGTTTTACTTTGTTTCTAGAACTTCCCCCTTCCCGCCCACCAGCAAATAGTCTCTATTGGTGCCTTTTTTCCCCTTTATAATTTTTCCAGCACAGGCTGGAGAGAGAAACCAGAAATAGAAACCAACTAGAGATTCCTACTTTGAGTAGTGATCTATCTTTTCAGTAAATATCCCTTTGTAAAGTTAATTAAGGGGCACCTAGGTAGCTCAGTGGACAGAGAGCCAAGTCTGGACTTGGGAGGACCTGAATTAAAATATGGCCTCAGACACTTCTTAACTGCATGACCTTCGGCAAGTCACTTAACCCCAATTGCCTGACCCTTTCCACTCTTTTGCCCTGGAACCGGTACTTCCTATTGATTCCAAGGCAGAAGTTAAGGGTTTTTTAAAAAGTTAATTAGCTCAGGAGGCAAACCTTATTTTATAGATCTACAGTCCATAAAGATCACACAATAAAGCAAGCAATCAAGGTCTGTTTGATTTTTTTTGTTTGTTTTAATGAGCTTGTTGTTCAGTTGTTTCAGCCCTGTGCAATACTTTGTGATCCCATTTGGAGTTTTCTTGGCAAAAATTCTGGAGTGGTTTGTCATTTCCTTCTTCAGCTCATTTTACAAATGAGGAAACTGAGGCGAACAGGGTTTAGTGACTTGCCCAGGGTTACACAGCTAGTGAGAGTCTGAGATGGGATTTGAACTCAAGTCTTCTTGACTATAGATGTGGTGTTCTATCCCCTGCACCAAATGCCCAATTTAGGAGCTAGGTACCAGCACTTTAGGAATGCAAAATTCATACATCTAAATAACTGTTCATAGCATTACTGTTGTCCAGTTGTATTTGCCAGGTTTTCTTGGCAAACATACTAAAGTGATTTGCCATTTTCTTCTTCAGTGTGTCCCCATTTTACAGATGAAGAACTGAGGCAAATAGAGGGTAAATGACTTGCCAAGGGTCCTACAGCTAATAAGTATCTGAGGCTAGATTTAAATTCAAATCTTCCTATTTCCAGACCCTGTACTCTAAATGCTACACCACCTAACTGCCCTCAGCTACCAACATACCTACATTCAAATAAGGAAAAATAATCATAAAGGAACCCTACCAGAAAAAAAACAACACAAAAAACCTTACAATTAGCCTAAAACAAAATAGAACAAAACTTGCCAATTTTTCTCTATTTAGATCCCTAAAACTAGAGGATCCTTAGTCAAGAATCTCTTTAGTGAATCACCACCAATAAGAAGGGCACGAGCTTTATCCCAGATAGGGCCTCACATGCAATACATGTAGCCACTAGTCTTACTCTCTCTAATCCTGATCACAGTGTCCTTAGAGCAAACCATTAATTTATGAGGTCCTTTGAGCAAGGCTACTACTCCCTCTACTTCAGCTCTCCATAGTACCTGTAAGAGACTATAAGGTTTTTCTTGCTATTACTCAAGCCCACATTTAATGTGTTCCCTTTAATATCAATTACCAATTATTACTGGCCCAACATTTTGATCAATTGATCTTTTCTCAATCACTTATAAAGCCGATTAATATCAATTAGTTATTACAAAGAGATATTTACTAAGAAGATAAAAAATTAACAGAACTAAAGCATATTAATTTCTACCGCCAAGTGCTGCCCTGGAAAAAGACAGACCCACTAAAGAAGTTTAAAAGAACCTTAATCAGGGAAAGGGAGACAATTCTTTTAGGGCCACCACACAGTCATAGGCACACATGCCAATACCACACCCAGCTAAGCTCTGAGACTCTCTGGAAAAATACCCTAAGAATGGGAATTTCCATTGACCTGAAGAACTAAGAGTCTTAAATATACTTTAGGAGTATAGAAAAGGAAGGACAACTGATTGGTTTACATGCAGATGAGCAGAAAAAGGATTCTAACTAGAAGCTAGAATGGGAATGGCCTGGATACAGTAAGGGAAGACAAAAGGGCACTAAAGATTTGATTATATCTGTTAATCCTACTTAGGGTAAGATCAATGGGTAGTTGAAGGTTTATTGTTTAGTCTTAGACTCTGTTGTATCAGAGGGGGCTGCTCTCCGCCCCTTCTCCATCATGCCTGAAGACATTTCTCTCATCACACACCCTTCTGCCCAGCAGCTCAATGGTAATGCTTCCTCCCTCCTCTGTCTGGAGTAAGGAGTGGGTGGCTCACATGTGCATGAGGGTCCAGTTTGGACATTCAGTCTTCAAAAGGTTCACCATCATTGGTCTAGGACAAACCTGCTAATTCTATCTAGAGTCATCTAGGATGCATGAAGGTCTCATAAAATAGGGTTGTCACTAAGTTCCTGGGGAAAATAGACTTAAGCTGAAGTGGTTGCCACAAACATTCCTCCCACCAAGTTCACTTCTAGGTGTGACATATCCTGTAAATGAGTAACTCTCTTGGATTCAAGACATGTTGTCTTAGTTTTAAGATCATGAGGGAATTGAGGGGGTTAGGACAATAAGTGGTTATTTAATTCTTCACTCGCCACCATCAACTGGCTGCTAGACTAGGTTATTCAGAGCTCCTAGGGGTGTCTCACCTTCTGTGACTACTAGTATTCTCTTTGTCATTGACTCCAGCTGCTGGTCTATTCTTTTTTAAAACCCTTAATCTTCTACCTTAGAATCAATGCTGTGTATTGATTCCAAGGCAGAGGAGGGATAAGGGCTACTTGCCCAAGATCACAGAGCAAGGAAATGTCTGAGACCACATTTGAACCCAGGACCTCCCATCTCCAGGCCTGACTCTTTATCTACTGAACCACCTACCTACCCCATGATGGTTCTTCTGATATTGTGATGCTCACCTGGTCCATTCTTTCTCTAATAGCCATTTTCTAATAAATTCTCTCTAATAGCCTAGACCATGAAAGAATTAACACAACAGAGAAGATTGAAGCAAGAGGTATTATGCATTCATGGATCCATACAGGTTCCAGAGAGGAGATAAGGCAGCCAACAGTAGTGCCTGCTAACTCTCTTCCCACATAGAGACTTACAGCAATTCTTGCCTCACTTGCTACCACCAGGGAAAAGGGGGAGGTTTTTAATCTCTTCATGCTTTTTGTGTGCCCACTCAATTCTAGCTCAGCAGGCAATTAAAGGGCTTTCTATCATCATGAAATAAGCCAACAGGAAATAGTCCAAGAATACCTGTGCAAGCTCTGACTCAGGGGAAAAGACCTCTTCATCACATGTTTTCAGAATCTCCAACTTGGATATATAACAAGCAGAGAACCATTTAAGTGCTCCAAAAACCGTATTCCTATTACCTGATCTTTCCCCTCCATTACATTATCTTCCTTCTAAACCTAAACCTCCTCTAAACTTCCCTATTTCTGTTGAGGGGACCATCTTCCTTATAGTCACCCAGTTTCACAACCTCAGTCCTTAGTGACTTTTAATTCTTCTTCACTCTCCAAATCCAACACAATCTCCTCTGCCAAATTTTATTAATTCTACTTCCACCACATCTCTCACATCTAAACCCTTATCTCTACTCATAGGGCCACCATCCTAGTTCAGACCCTCACTATTTCACATCTGAACTATGGCAATGGTTTCCTACTTAAACTCCTTCCAGTTTCTTTTCTTTCCAATTTACATCTACACTGCAGCCAAATCAGTATTCTTTTATAAAATTAGGTTTTTTTTTCAATTACACATTGAAACCATTTTTGATGATTGTTTTCTGACATTTTGCCATTCAGATTCTCTCCCTCCCATTCTCCCTCCAGTCAGAGGCTCTATCAGTGCTTTCATACAATACATATTTCCATAGTTCTCAAGTCCTGCCTAAAGTGTGTGACATACCACACATGTGATAAAAAACTCATGAAGGAAATAAAGTAGAAGATGACATTCTTTTATCTGCAATCAGATTCTAATAGTTCCTTCTTTGGCTATGGATAGTGGTTTGGTTTTTTTTGGGGGGGGGGAATGCTGGGATTTCATTCCCTTTTTTTTCTTCAATTTTTTCCATTTATTTACTTGGTAACCACCACCATCACCACCTCCACCACAAAAATTTAAATAAACAAATGCATTAAAAAAGTATGTGCAAAAGCACAAACTCTACATTGTTTACAATTTGTTTTAAAACATGTAAATTATATACATGTGGTAATATAAACATTTTCTACTTTGAGTTCCCTTTGGATTTCTTTTACTTTGTTACTTTTTTCTTTTGATTTTGGGGCTGTTATTTTTTAAATATAACCATAGTATGCATTATTATGCTTTTCCTTTCTTTTTATGTCTTCATATATTTCCCTTATTTTCTTTGTATTTCCAATATTTATCATTTCTAAAAATCTATATACTACATCTCTTAGTGCATATAGGTCAAATATTGACAATGCTTCATTATTCATAATGCCACCCCCAACGTGGTATAATTACCCTTTCATCCCTCCAAATTATATTCATGTAAGCCCCAACTCTGTCAGAGATCATAACTACTATCCTTCTCTTCTCTGTATCAGCTGAGGTGTAGTATATTCTGCTCCACCCCTCACCATCACTCTATGTGTATCTCTCATTTCATTGTGCTTCTTGTAAACAACATATTGTTAAGTCCCAGTTTTTGATCCTTTGCGCTATCCATTTTCTTCCCATGAGTGAATTCATCCCATTTACACTCAATGTCTTAGTTTCTAGCTAGGCATTTCCATCTATTCTATTCTTCCTCACTGTTTTTCCTCTTCCTTCCTTTTTTTTATTTAGAAAATTTTTCCATGGTTACATGATTCATGATTCCCCTCCTCCCTTTCGTTAATCTTAAAACTGCTCAGACTCTACTTCAGAAGATTTGATTATGCTATTCCCCATTTTTAACAATGGAGGTACTTGGTCAGGAATATATTGAGAAATTTAAAGTTACTCCACCCTGCTCAGCAGTGCCTTAGGGGAAGATAAAGTTGCAAATTACTTATTGAACAATTATAAAAGTCCCCAACTCATGCTTATAGTGAAGCAAAAACCCTAAGCTAGGTGGTCTATTTTTAGATCTAATACAAAAGGGTGCTAAGTACCTATGAAGGCTAAATTAATCACTGAAAGATCAAGCAGCTTACAAAAGGCAAGCTTGACAAAAGAGGTGTGAAGTACTCAGAAGATATAATCTACCCAGAGAAAGTGAGAACTAAAGAGTGGTGAGAACTAAGAATGGGCAGTCCTAGGGAAAAGAGTCTACTGTGATTGGTAGATGTGAAAATTTAGGGGAGGTGACATAAGAGAAAAATCTCTTTAAAAGGAAGCAAAGGAACAAGTTCAGGGAAATTGAATTTAGTTCAGTTTGGAAGCTGAATTGGAGCTCTGAACTCAGTTCAGGAGTTCAGTGGAGGACTGGAATTTGCTTGAGACAATCTTGTGGTGAGTGATAAAGACTGACTTGTGTAAACCTTAAAATTCCTTAGACTTATGAATGTTGGAAATTTCCCCATTGGGAAATTTCCTACTTGAAAAAATTTCCTACTGATAGTAAGAACTCTATTGGAATATGAAACTCCTTGGCACAGGAGGATCCTTCTCCTCCCTACTTAAGACTACTTTAGGACAGAAACCTTTTGCTAAACAATGGAAAGGGCTCTGACCTATGCTTAAGCATAGAACAGGAAGTTCTTTGAGTCATGATTGATTTTAGAATTGATACAATAGAGATACTTGGAATGACAGAACCAGGTCTTGGAAACTACAATCTCCACCCTACTCAGAGTAACAGAATTTAGGAAGGGCTGTAGCAAAGATCAAGATTTAATTATTTGAGAATATGACCTTCAACAGACATGTGCAAAGGGGACAGACCTCTGGGCGGTCCTGAGTTAAGCTAGAGCCACCATTGGCACAGGGGAGACATCGACAGTGATTGGTAGATGTGAGAACTGGGGGGAGGGAACTTAGATTTTTGGCTTAAAGATAGCGGGGTCTGAGGACTGAAGAGGGGGTTGATGCTCTGAAGGAGGTCTGAGAGGAGAGAAGTCCTGGAGGGAGAGCTCCTGGAGAGGTCTTGAAGGAGGCTGTGGAAGGAGAACTCAGGAGGAGTCAGGAGGAGAATTCTCTGGAAATATTTCTTGAAAGGAGGCTCTCTTGAAAGTAGAGCCTGAGGTTGGCATGAGAAGCCTTACCTAGAGAGATCTTGGGTGAGTGATAAAACCAACTGACTCATTTATCTCTTAGGACTGAGGTCTAGGCCTTATTGGCTTGAGGCCCTTCATTCTTATTCCTTTCTTACTTTCTCTCTTTTTCTATTGATTAATCAATGTATTATAAATTAAATTTCTCTATAAAACCCAGTTGGCTTGGGCATATTCATAAATTGGGAATATATTCCCTGGCGACCATCTTATATTTATATAAAACCAAGACACAGTAGAAAACATATTTCAGTGGTCATAATTGTTATATATTTCCATTGCTCCCAAACATTTTAATTATCACAGTTTATGGCTCCCACTCTCTTATCTACAACTATTTAACGCTCAGAACTATTTTAAATCTAACACTTGCTCTCCCTTAAGGTTCAGGCCTAGGCCATTTGGCCTAGGCTCTTTCTACTATTCTCTCTCTCTCTCTCTTTCTCTCTCTCTCTCTCTCTCTCTCTCTCTCTCTCTCTCTCTCTCTCTCTCTCTCTCTCTCTTCCCTTAATTCCTTCATTTGTATTAATTAAAATCTCCATTAAACCCCAGCTGACTTGGGCATTTTCATATTTGGGAATTTTCCCATGGCAACCACTTATTTTTAATATAAATCAAGCCACTAAAAATTATCTTTACAGTTTGGCCAAAACCTTTACAGTTTTGGCAGTTCACAGTCTTGAAACCCACATTTTCGCGGTTATACTTTCCTCCCTGCTCCAAAAACTGACAAGCAGTTCTACTGGGTTCTTCCTTTTTTTCCACCATCTCCCTCATCAAATGTCCCATTTCCTTTGACCAATACCTCTCTAATTTACACCCTTTCCCCAAGATCCTCCCTTATTCTCTCCCCTTGTCCTTGGAGTTCCAAATTGGCCCACCTTTCCAAAAGTCCTTTCCTTATCCCTTCCCCCCTACCTTTTAATTATTATCCTATCTATCTTTTCAGAAACCCATTCATTATTCCCCCAATTATGCCTTCCTACTTCTTGATATGACTCTGATTCTAAAAACCCCTCCCTCATTTGAAGGACTTAAAAGAAAGAATGCTATCCACTTCCAGAGAAAAAAATGTTGAAATAGGAATGCAGATGAAAGTATAAGATTCTTCATCTGTTTATTTGGGCATATGTTGTGAGATTTTGATTTTATAAGATTATTCACCTATAACAATGAACAATATGGAAATATGTTTTCCATGATAATACACATATAACCCAGAATGAACTATTTGCCAGCTCCAAGAGTAGGGAGGGAAGAAGGAAGGGAGACAATTTGGGTCATATAATTTTGGAAAGCTTATGTGGAAATTTATTATTACATGTAATTGGTAATGAATAAATAAATAAATGCCATGCCGTGATGCCATTCCCAGGGGCCATAGTGTAAAGGATAATTTTAGCATTGTGACTCAAAATCTAAAATTTAATTGGTCACCAGGGAAAAATCCCAAATAATAAAATACCCAAGTCAACTGGAAATTTATGGTGATTTAATTGATATAGTGGAGGAGATTAAGAAGAAGGAAGAAGGAAAAAGAGTAGGATTTCTCCCGCCTGGCTAGTACTGGGCAGGAAAATTAGGAGATCTAGAAAGTAAGGTTTTGGAGTGTGAAGTAGGAAGGAATCAACCTGAACTCCAAAAGGGCTCAACCAAGATGCCCGAACCTAAGTCAGCTCAAGGGCAAACTCACCACCAAACCCAGACAAATAACTGTCACCACTCCAAGATGTAGGAATGCCTAGCACGCTGCCAGCCAGAGGCACCTCTCCAGGGAAAGAGGGAGAGAAAGGAAGTGACATCCCTTATATAGACGGTTTTACATCACTTTCCTATGTCTCATCTGTACCAATGATAGCTTAGCTTGACTTAGGAAAGCCCAGGGGTCTGTCCGCTTTTTCTGCACATGTCTTTTGAAGGCCATTTCCTCAGATAATTAAATCTTTGAGTATGGTGCAGGCATCCTGACCTTGTTAAACTGAGTAGGGTGGAGAAATTTATAATTCCCAAGACTTGATTCTGTTAAACCAAGTATCTCCATTGTTCTAATCAGGAAATAGCTAAATCAGATCTTCTAAAGTACTGCCTGAGTAGGGTGGAGTAGTTTTAAAATTCACAATAGATGACATTTTGCCATACAAGAGTCAAATATTTTTACCTTTTGGGTCAGTTATAATTTCATTAATACTTTTGTATGTTTCTTGTAGATCAAAATTTTTTTTTGCTGAGTTTTGGGTTTTTCCACAGGAGTAGTTGAAACTCCTTTAGTTCATTAAGTAATCATTTTTTTGCCTTTAATGTTTAGGCTCATTTTTGCTATAAGCCCAGTTCTTTTTCTCTATGAAATACTGTACTCCATGTCCTGCATTCTTTTAATGTCTCTAAGTCTTGTGTAATTCTGACTGCGGCTCCACATTATTTAAATTGTTTTTTTTTTCCTCCCTTATTGCTTGTAGTGTCTTCTTCTTAACCTGGGAGCTAAGAATTTAGCAATGATGTTTCTGTGCATTTTCATTTTGGGGTTTCTTTAAGGTGGTGATTGGTGGATTATTTCAGTTTCTGTTTTACCCTCTGATTCTAGAATTTCTGGACAGCTTTGCTCGATGATTTCTTAGAGTATGGTGTCTAAACTCTTTTTTTTTATTATAACTTTCTGGGAGACTGACTTCTTATATTGTCTCTCCTTGATCTTTTTTCCAGGTCAGTTGTTTTTATGATAGAATTTTTTCATGCTCTCTTCTGTTATTTCATTCTTTTGATTTTGCGTTATTATTTCTTGCTATCTTAAAAAATCTCCTTGTCAAATTCTAGTTCTTAATAAGTTATTTTCTTCCACAAGTTTCTGTATCTTTTCCATTTGGACAATCTTTCTTTCATAACTTTCTTGATTTTCATGTATTGCTCTTTTTTTTCCTCTAATTTTTCTTCAACCTCTTTCATTTGGGTTTTGAGGTCTTTTTAAAGCTCTTTCAAGAGACTTTTTAAAGATTGTGGCCATTTTTGGATTCTTTGCTGTTTTTGAAGTAGGTGTTTTTACTTCACTGTCCTGAGTTTTAGCCGAGGTCTTTTCTGTCCTCATAATAGCTTTTGATAATTGGGTTCTTTCTTCCTTGCTTACTCATTCATTGAACAACTTGACATCCCTCCTTCAATAGAGGAAGTCCAAAAAGCCATTAAACAAATGAGTGCAGGCAAGACACCCAGTAAAGACGGGATCCCAACCGAGGTGTACAAGGCCTTAAATGGAAAGGCGCTCCAGGCATTCCACATAGTGCTGACCAGCATATGGGAAGAGAAAGACATGCCCTCAGAACTCAGAGATGCCTCCATAGTAGCCCTATACAAGAACAAAGGTGCACGAGCAGCCTGTGGCAACTAGAGAGGCATCTCACTACTCTCCACTGCTGGAAAGATTCTCGCCCGTGTTATACTCAACAGACTCCTGTCATCTGTTTCAGAACAGAACCTGCCTGAATCACAATGTGGCTTCCAACCAGATCACAGCACCATCGACATGGTCTTCACGGTGAGGCAAATGCAGGAAAAATGCCTTGAGCAGAACCTGAGTCTTTACATTGTCTTCATAGACCTGACGAAGGCATTCGACACAGTGAACAGGGACACATTGTGGGTGATCCTCAGCAAGCTCGGTTGCCCAGCAAAATTCATCAAACTGATCCAGCTCTTTCATGTCGACATGACAGGGGAAGTCCTATCTGGTGGAGAGACTTCCGATAGCTTCAACATCTCCAATGTCGTAAAACAATGTTGTGTCCTCGCTCCGGTACTATTCAACCTATTTTTCACCCAAGTATTACGACATGCTGTGATGGATCTAGACCTGGGCGTCTAAATCAAATACTAACTGGATGGCTCACTATTCGACCGTCACCGCCTGACTGCAAAAACAAAGATAACAGAGAGACTCATCCTGGAAGCTCTCTTCACAGATGACTGTGCTCTCATGGCCCACCAAGAAAATCATCTCCAAACCATTGTGGACAGGTTCTCTTCCGCAACAAAACTGTTTGGCCTGACTGTCAGCCTCAGCAAAACAGAGGTGCTGTTCCAACCTGCACCAGGGAGGCCAACTAACCAGCCGTGCATTACAATCGACAGCACGCAGCTTTCTAACGTCAACACTTTCAAGTACCTGGGCAACACCATCGCCAACGACGGGTCCCTAGACCACGAGATCAATGCCAGGCTCCATAAGGCCAGGCAGGCACTCGGGAGGCTGCGTTGCAAAGTCCTCCAACACAGCAGTGTAAGCACTGTGATGAAGCTCAAAGTGTACAACGCAGTGGTCCTCAGCTCGCTCCTGTACGGCTGAGAGACATGGACACTGTACGGGAAGCACATGAAACAGCTGGAGCAATTCCACCAACGCTCCCTCCGGTCAATCATGAGGATCCGATGGCAGGACCGAATCACCAACCAGGAAGTCTTCGACAGAGCCAACTCCACCAGTATCGAAGTCATGGTCCTCAAAATCCAGCTACGATGGTCTGGACACGTCATCCGCATGGACCCACAGCGAATACCAAGACACGTATTCTATGGTGAACTGTCAGCTAGACTCAGGAAACAAGGTCGACCAAAGAAAAGATTCAAGGATCAGCTAAAGTCAAACTTGAAGTGGGCTGGCATTACACCAAAGCAACTAGAACTCGCTGCCACTGACAGAAGCAGCTGGCGAACCCACATTAACCATGCCGCTGCCACCTTTGAAGATGAGCCACGTCGACGTCTTGCCGCTGCGCGTGAACGTCGACACCAGGCCACAACCGCACCTCCCGTAACAACTGGAGCCTCATGCCCCATGTGCCACAAACTCTGCGCCTCAACCTTTGGACTTCAAAGCCACATGAGGGTACATCAATAGATGATAATGCACAAAGACAATAGTCATTCTCGGTCACCGAGAGACTACCACTACTCATTTTTGTTGATTTTTTAAACATTAGGACTATGGCCAATAGACTTATTGGCTTTTTGCTAGAGTCTAATAGTTCCTATGTGTTGGGGTAGATTGCTTCAGAGTTCAGGTTTTTTTGTGTTTTTTCTGTGTTTAGCATTGATTTTGTGAAGTTATTTTCAGTTGTTTATGGGGGGCATTAGGAGGGTGAGTAAGCTTCATGCCCTACTCCCCTTAGAGAGCAATTTTCTTTTAAAAAATTTTTTTATCATGAATCTCTCTGAGTAATCTTGGAACCTTGTTTTCCTGAAAATAATTTAGTGCAATCAATATTTCTGCTACTGTATAACAACTTGGAAAAACACAGAACCACTAAAGTAGACAGCAAAACCAAATCATTAATCAGATCAAGAGACAGTGCCCAATATTTAGCCACCACACAGAGTCTGTGCTTAATACCACACGGAGCCAAAGCTCTGGCACTCTTGCAACTATTGTCTCTTAGCCTCTAGCTTCCTCCAACTTTCCTGGTTATATTTAATATAACTCCTACTTCATTTACTCTATGTTACAGCCAAATTGGCTTTCTTGTTCTTCTATGAACTCACCATTACATTTCCTACCTACCTCCAGATATTTACCCAGACTAGCTCACTTACTTAATGAACCCCTTCCTCACTTATACCTCTTAGAATCCTTAACATCCTTCAAGATATTTACTAAATATACATTGGCTCTCTTCTGTTTGACCTTATAAAAAGTTATCTTACTTTTAATTGATACTTTGTCTTTGTTGTTTTCTTTTCTAGACTATCTCTCTTTTCTCCCTTATCCAGTGAGATATCCCTTGTAACAATGATTTTGAAAGAAAGCAAGTAGTTCACACCCAACATTGACTGGTCAAACTACTTAGAAATTATTTGAATTAATGTTTACAACATGGGATCATAGGATTTAGAGTTACAATGGCCCTAGGTTATCAATCTGTCCTCTTCATTTTACATAAGAGAAGACTCAACCTCAGGAAGTTTCAAATCACTTGTTCAAAATGACACAAATCCTAAAGAAAAAGTGTGAGATTTGAATCCTGGTTTTTTGACTCCAAGTCCATGACTTTTTCAATGATATCATCCTGATGTCATGTTTACAAAATCTACAGATAACACGAAACTGGCAATGTGGCATAACGGATAGGATGCTGGATTTGAGAGACGGAGAAACTTGAGTTCAAAACCACCTCTTACATTAAGCAGCTATGTAGTGATGGGCAAGTCCTCTTAACCTCTCCCTCTCTGAGCCTCAACAACTCTCTGAAGACTTAACTACTAAGTTATAGAGGAATTGGGATCTGATCTCTTTGGGAAGGGAATTTCTCCATACCCTAGAACAGTGATGGGCAGACTAGAGCTCAAAGGTTCAATCCAGCTTGCTTCTTACTTTTTAATTCAGCCTACAAGCTGAGAATAGTTTTTATATTTTAAAATAGGTAGTAGTTTCCCCTTGAGATGTAGGTTGCCAGCCCCTGTCATAAAAAAAACACAGAATCTACAGGTACCAACATATGAAACCAGTAGGTATACTAACAAATTGGTGATAGAATTAGGATTTCAAATGATCTGCAAAGTCTAGGACAATGGATTGATTTGAATGAGATGAATTGCAAATAAATGTCAATGTCTACCTTTGAGTGAAAAACCAATGATATAAATATCAATCTATCAACATTTGTTTATTTATTTGTTTGTTTAATAATCCTTATCCTCCATAGCAATTAAAATGAGTTTAACAAATATAAGAATTTAAAAAAATATTGTGGTTGCCATTTAAAATAATTCTTAAGTCAAAAGGCTGTTCGTAGCTTTAGTAGCTTTATTATATAGCAAGGTAGAGATAATAAAGGGGGAAATGTAGGAAGGAGGTAGAAGATATTGCCTAGCTAAATTAACTAATTCAGGATCTGAGTGCCTCATGATCAGAGTGTCCCACCAAAAACAGAAGAGCCAAAGGGTCAGTGTCTCGGACCTGGGTCTCCTCAACCCAAGTGAGTAACCGAAGCTGAACTCCTTGAGCCAATAATCAGAATCCAAGGCAGAATTGAATCCCTCTTTCAGCAAGAGCCACCAATGCAGCAGAAATCCAATACAGAGATACTAACACAGAAGTCCTCCCTTAACCAGAGCGACCAAGGTAGCAGAATGAATCAGAATGCCCTCAGCTGTCTTTTATGAGTAGTTTTCTTCAGGTCACTTCCTGTCTCTCTGGTTTCTAGTTCCTTTCACTGTGGGCTGATCTATCACATCTCAGGAACCAATCATAGTCTCCCTGGGGAAGGGGGGTCAGTGCTTGTGGTCTTTTTTAGGACTAACTAAGTGTTAATGACTAAGTAAGTATGAAAGGCAGGGACTCCAAGTTCTTGATTGATAAAGTTAAAATAAACAAAAAGAGTTTAAATTCTCTTTCACATCTCTGTCTTAGAATTGAAGTAAGTATCAATTCTAAGATAGAAGAGTCTTAAGAACCATTGGGGTTAAATGGCTCAGTGAAAGTCAAACATGTAGGAAGTGTCTGAGGACAGATTTGAATCTGGGTCCCCCCATCTCCAGGTCTGGTTATTTATTGTGCCACTTAGCTATCCCTCATTAAAAATTTATTAAGTACCTCCTATGTGCTAGGCATCATACTAAGTGCTAAAGGAATGAAAACTATGGAAAAGACAATATTAGAAATGAATTCATGAGAAAAAGACCCATGGAATTAGTGGGGAGAGACTTTAATAGACTTCAAGGTTAGAATGAGACAATAGTAGGGCTCTGATAGCATAAAAGCTAACACAATCTTTGACTGTGTGGATAACAAGATGGCCTCCAGAAATTCCCTACTTTAATACTTTACTAGACATATTATCAAATCAGAACCATTCAATGTGTGAGTTCGCAATAAAATAAGTCAGTGATTTGTACAGCAAAACAGAAAGCTTAGTCCAAAGTGGGTTAGGGTAGTGATGAAACAAAAACGTGGAGGATAAATCATACAAAATCCAAAACATTGTCTTAAATAGCAAAATCGATAACAATCAATTATACTGCAATAAATCTGGGAAGGAATAAAAGTAGTTTGAACAACCTAGGTCTTAAATAGGCTAGAGCACTCTAAGAGACAATGGATAATGAA
The DNA here is from genome assembly GCF_027887165.1 of Monodelphis domestica. Classification (NCBI taxonomy): domain Eukaryota; kingdom Metazoa; phylum Chordata; class Mammalia; order Didelphimorphia; family Didelphidae; genus Monodelphis; species Monodelphis domestica. Next base: position 209,284,333 of record NC_077227.1, on the reverse strand, counting down.
CACAACTCTACAATAAATGGGACAAAATGCAACAGGGAATACGTTAAAATCCATTTTGACAAAAAGTTTCTTTCTTGTTCTATCTTGGGTTTGGCTGTATACTTCATGAAGCTGTTTGCTTCAGGAAACATTCCCTTGGAAAGTCTGAGTCAAAAGGAGTTGTGGGGGGCAGCTGGGTAGTTCAGTGGATTGAGAGCCAGGCCTAGAGACGGGAGGTCCTAGGTTCAAATCTGACCTCAGCCACTTCCTAGCTGTGTGACCCTGGGCAAGTCACTTGACCCCCATTGCCTACCCTTACCACTCTTCTGCCTTGGAGCCAATACACAGTATTGACTCCAAGACGGAAGGTAAGGGTTTAAAAAAAAAAAAAGGAGTTGTGTTCTAGCAGAACTATTTCTCCCAAAAGATCCACTTTTCAGGTTCCAAATCATACAATGCCACTAGTTGACATTCCTTATGGAGTGGGACATAATCTGTGTCTTTCTCATAAAAAGTGTTTCACCCCAATATTTTCAAGAACCTACTTAGAAGTGAGTATTTTCCTTTCTTCTCTAAAAACAATACTGTTAGCCTGTTCACTTCAAATTTCAAAGGCCTTGAGGGGTGGAGTAGCTAACTCATGTATCTTAAAAATGTCAAAGAAGATTCCCATTATGAAAGGGAGTCTGGCCAGAATAAAAGAAGGGAGGTGGATGTGGGCAATTTCTTTTTTTTTTTAAACCCTTACCTTCCTTCTTGGAGTCAATATTGTGTATTGGCTCCAAGGCAGAAGAATGGTAAGGGCTAGGCAATGGGGGTCAAGTGACTTGCCCAGGGTCACACAGCTGGGAAGTGTCTGAGGCAGATTTGAACCTAGGATCTCCCATCTCTAGGTCTGACTCTCAATCCACTGAGCCACCCAGCTGCCCCCAATGTGGGCAATTTCTAAGATTAGAAGACCCTATAAATTGTGTCTTTGAACTCAATACTTTGACATTCCTCAAGCATCCAAAGTGGAGAATATCCCTTTTGTGAAAGATTTATACTTTGGTGTCTCAATTGTTCATGATGCCATCCCACTCACTGTTTAGTGCTGTTCAAACCAGCTAGTGTGCTTCTAAGGTTAGATTTGAATTCAGGAAAATGAATCTTCCTGATTCCAGGCCTGGCACTCAACCCACTGTTTCACCCAGGAAAAGAGGAGGTCTGGGTCTAAATTAGAAAGTTTCCACCTTGAAGATGACAAAACTTTGAGATCCTTGAACAATCTCATTAGTGCTCACCCTGGGCTTGAGATTTTGATCTTGAGAGCAGAGACTGTCTTTTACCTTTCTTTGTTGTCACTTTATAAATTTTTGTTGACTAAACTCTTCTCCAAGGATTGGGTTTCCCCTTTCATGCCTTGATCTATGAATGACTAAGTAGCAGGAGCTTAGGCAGACAGTGACTTCACCTCCTCCCACCACAGAGAGAGCATGACTTCACCATGTCCGAGATACTTCAGTGAGACTAAGGCATGGAGCCTACATGGTAATAAAGTCATTCTAGTTGCTAAAGCAACACTCTTAAGACTTAACATACTTTTCAATTGAGAAACATGTGGAAGAACAGTTGGTGATCTGCATTGGTAAAAAGAATTTTTTCTCTGGGCATTCCTTATGCCAAATATTACAAGACTATACCATAAATAATAACAATCAAAAGAGAAGTAGTAAAAAAGTTTGGGGGCAGATAGATGGCATAATGGATAGAGTAGTACTGGGCTTGGAGTAAAGAGGACAACTTCCTGAGTTCAAATCTGACATCAGACACTTACTAGTTATGTAACTCTGGGCAAGTCACTTACCCATGTTTGCCTCAATTTCCTTCTCAGTAAAATGAGCTGGAGAAGGAAATGTAAAACTCTAAGATCTTTGCCAAGAAAATCTCAAATGGGGTTATGAAGAGTCAGACAAGACTGAAATGAATCAACAATAGCAACATAAAAGATTAAAAAGAAAAATTGACTTGGGGAGAAATAAACTGTAAGTTCTAGTTTCTGCTCTGAATTTAGTATAAAGGAAGAACCCAACAGCCATAAATTGGGGACAGGGGTGAGGAGCTGGGTGCTAGGGAAGGTGAGGGGGCTGAGTCTTCAAATGGAGAGCTTGGAGAAAACTGGCTCTTTCACGGTTTTTCATCAGGTCAGTCCACCTTAATATTATTTTCAAAAGCTCACCAAGCCTGAATCATCCCAGGACCTTTTAACTTTGTTTTTGTTTTGTTTTTAATTTCTTCTCTCTAATTACTTTGGTTTCTCTCCCCTTGGATCCATGATGACTTCTCAACCTTATATTTTCTATACTTGGGTATCTGGATCGGGTCTAGGGCCACTCTGGGCCACTGTCTTTGCCCACTTTAGACCCAGATTCATCCTTTGCAGAGAAACTTTGAGAGATAGCTAATGCAGAACGAGAAAAAGGGTCTAAGGAGGGAAGGATCCTCCATTGAGAGCTACAAGGAACTTTATGGATCCTTTAATCCAGTGGTATCAAATTCAAATATAACTGATTCCTGTGGACTACACATTGACCTCATAGAAAAAATAGAAATTATAGAAAAAATAAATTCACATTATCCATGTTTTATTGTACTTTTATTTCTTTTGCTAGACATTTCTCAATTATGTATTAATCTAGTTCCAGTAGCACTCAAGGAGTGTCATTGCAAGAAAGAGACTGAATTGGGTTGGTTTGCACACAAGGTGTGTCAGAAAGTCAGTTCCCCTGTCATAAGGAAATGAAAATATTTTGCTTATGCAAAGTCACCTTTGACAATGTGGGACTGTGAGGAGGCTTTCAGTGGGCCAGTATGTGGGATGAACTTTGACTCTAGAAAACTGGAGAACAATGTTCAGCTGCTTTGGAGGCACGCCCATGTGTTAGATGGATTTAATTTGTGAATGAAATTCATTCTCTTCCTCCTGCCACAATTCACCAGAAGAAAGATCTTTGGGGGCAGCTGGGTGGCTCACGTAATGGAGAGACAGGCCTGGAGATTCAAATCTAGCCTGGAGACAGGAGGTCCTGGGTTCAAATCTAGCCTCAGACACTTCCTACCTGTGTGACTCTGGGCAAGTCACTTAACCCCTATTGCCTAGCCCTTATTGCTCTTCTGCCTTGGAATCAATATTGGTTCTAAGACAGAAGGTAAAGGTTTAAAAAAAAAAGAGTGAGAGAGATCTTAATTCTATGAGAATATGTTCTACATCCAAGAGCTGTATAGGAACCAAGCTCACAACCATCATACCTGTATGTTGTTGTTGTTCAGTCATTTTTTCAATTATATCCAACTCTTTGTGACCCCATTTGCAGTTTTCTTGGCAAGATACTGGAATGGTTCTCCAGTGTTACGGGTAAATTTTTAGGGTTGAGACTGAATATATTATTTAATGGTCTCCAGGGATTTAAATTCTAAATCCCAATGAAATACTCAAGTCAGAATAGAAATTTATGGTGGTTTATTTACAATAGAAGGAAGAAATTAAGAATGAGGGAGAAAGAGGGAAAAGGGTAGAAGATATACTCCAGCCTGGCCTGAGCCAGGGGGAGTTCAGGGGTCTCAGCCAAGGGACCTTCCTGGAAGATTAAATCTAGCTCCGCTTCCAGCCACAAGGCTTCCTCCAAGATGAGGGGCCTCTTTGGAGAATGGTGCCTCAGAAAGCCAGGGAAAGAGGATTCAGCCTTAATACTCACCACATGGTCACCTAAGGGAAGCAGTCTTAGATCTCCACGCTCCAGCCCTCCAAGTCAAGAACCACCACAAAAAGCCACCAAAGTCCCTCTCACAGGAAGTCACATGAAATATAAAGGCAGTTCTTTACATCATTTCCTGTGTCTCACATGTACCAATGTTGACTTAAACTTGGCTTAGGACAGCCTAGGGATCAGTCAGTTGTTTCTGATTTGTCACTCGCTAGTGCATGCGGGTCACAGACCATCCTCCCTTACACTTAATCCTTAAGTGGGGGTGTATACATTCCTGGTTGCTAAAATTCTAAAGACTAAGCAGGGTGGAGTAAATCTAAAATTCACACCAGGCCATTTTATAGATGAGGAAACTGAGGCAAACAGGGTTAAGTGATGTGCTTAACGCTTCCAGTAAAGAGGACAACAAGGTAAACATTAAGATGAGATTAAAGGGTGGAAAACAGCAAATATGTATCAGCAATTTAGGTACTATCTACTTGTTAGCTGAGAGTTAGTAGCAAGGCTCTCCTAGGGCTTTGGGAGTCCAAGACTATAATGCTAGAGTGTTGGAATCCCAGTTAGAGATTTTCTCCAGGAGCCAACCAGTTACAAAATAAGGTCCTGCCAGGTTTGGCAATTTTATGATTCTAAGCAAATAGTGTCAAAAGCAAACAAGAGGAGAATAGTAGAGAAATATGCCAGAAGTTATGTGTTCCTTAATTCCATTCTCATGTTGGAAGGCAGAGAAATAGCCAGAAAGAAGCGAGGACTTCAGTTGTTACCTCCTGGAGTTAAAAGATAAGACTTTGCTTCAAACTAAGGAACAAGTCCTGAGACTGTTTACCATCAGATATTTCCTGCCTTATCTATAGTTACCTGGAATGTTCTCGTTTCCCCAGAATCTGAAGTTCAACCTGGCTGACCTTAGATATGAAAGCTCTTGGTAAAGAAATGTCTAGAAATGCCCTGGAGCAGGCAGATGGCAATATAAATAATATGTATGTTATCTGTCCATTATATTAGGAGGTAGCTTGGGTGGCTTAGTGGATAAAGCCCTCGGCCTGGAGTCAGGAAGATCTGAATTCAAATCTGGCCTCAGACACTTCTTTTAGCTGTATGACCCTGGCCAAGTCACAACCTCTGCAAAAGGAGAAGGAAATGGCAAAGCACTCTAGTATCTTAGTTAAGAAAACCCCATGGAGAGGGATGATCCATAGGGTCATGAAGAGTATTCACACATAACATATAATTCATTAAAACATAATGCATGCTATATATTATGTTGTTAATATGTGTATTCTATTACTATAAATCAATTACATACACATATTATTTATATGTTCATATATTTTTATATTTCTATATTAAATATTTGCATATACTTATACATTTATGTTTGTACACAATATATTTCTATATAATATTTCTATGTCTATATTGTATATGTATGTATAATGTATATGTATCATTATGTATGTATATAAATGTATATGTATGAATAAATATATAAATATGTTATATTGATATATATTTATTTGTTATATGTGTTATATATGTTATTGTTTATGTTATATTTATATATGTTATATTTATGTGTGTGTGTGTGTGTGTGTGTGTGTGTACATATGTAATAGGAGCAATGAGCATCCTCAGATTTGCCTTTCCAGATAGGTTGTGCAGAGCCTGGACTGATATTGTCAGTCTTCTTCCAGTGACAACCTGGCAGCTGGGAAGGAAAGGAATCTCCGTCTGTGTATGCTGAGAGGCTTGCAAAGGGCGATTACAGAATCTTTCAGTTAGCTTCAGAGCCGATGAGTCAGTGGATGTGCAAAAAGGAGCGAATTAGTCCTGCTATTATGTTCTTCCTTTCCAGCATTAAAACACGTAGATTTCTTCCTACTCTGATCAGAAAGCTGGAAAGTTAGATGTGAAGTTACTGAATTTTAACCAGTTTTGTTAACAAGCACTGTGATTTTTTTGTTGTTAACATTTCTTTTTGTATAGGAAAGAATTACCTGTCCCATACCCCATTCATGTTTGCATCTATCTCTTTTATACCTCACTTTGGGGAACCCTAGAAACTTGGGAGTTATGACTCTTCCTATAATCAGTATTTGCCCCTGGAATGCCCAGGTTAGGGGTTTTAATGAGCTGAGGGTTATGAGAATGGGGAACCTAATCCCACTTTTAGTAGGGGTAGGTTTCTCCAGCACTGAACACAATCAAACCATCTATTTGGGTAAAGAACAGGGAGGGACAGGTACCCCAGACCTTATAAATTCCAGTAGTCATTGTTCTATGCTAGATTTAAAAAAAATACAAAAAATAAATGCAAAGTAAGGTGTGGCTTTTTTTTTTTTATAACTTGGGGGAAGACACAAAATATGTGTCAATTATAAGAACCAGGAAAACACTATCCACAATAACTACAACAATATAAATGGATAGAACAACAAAAAAATTAGGATTGAATGTAGTGTAATGATAATCGCCAAACTTGAACCCAGAGAAGAAGAGAAATGAAAACATATCTCTGTCCCTTTCTGCAGAAGTGGCAGACTATAGGACTAGAATCCATGTTGGCAAAGATGTGGCATGTGTGCCCATGTGGCATGAAAGGGGATTGCTCCGTTCCCGCCTCTCCACTGCACTTGAGAGCATTTTTTGCATGCCTGCCCCTCTATCCAGCAGACCAATGCAAGTTCTTCCTTCCTCTACTCTCTGGGGTAATGCAGGGATAGGGGTGAGGAGGGGGAGACTCACAGACATCTTGAAGGTACAGTTTAGGCACACGATTTCTAAAAGGTTTCCCAACTTTGGACTAGATTGTTATATACGAATTGACATTTTTTTACTATGATGCTCCCCCCCTCTCTTCTGTTCTGTTCTTTGTTACTAAAAGTGATTCTGCCTAGAGAACGGACAAATAGTCTGGAAAATAAGGATAATATAGAAAAGTCAATAATTAACGGATAAAAATAAAAGATATCAATAATTAAGAGCATGTTTTCCTATCCCCTGAGGAAGGACTGAAATGCATCAGTAGAAGATAAATTGAGTTCCAAAATTTCATGCAAAGCATCTCTTCCCAGTTCTCATATCCTATTTCCCTTAAGTCTTTTGTCCTTAATGTTAAGGATAGGGCATGTAAACAAAATATAAGTAAATAAAATAATGGAATATTGAATAATACAAGCAAATAAACATGACATGGTAAGAAAACATAAATAAATATAACACAATTAAACAAAACAAACAATTTTTCTTAGGAGTTAACTTATCTTCTGCCTTAGGATCAATTCTGACAGAAGAATGGCAAGAGCTAGGCAATTGGGTTTAAGTGAATTGTTCATGATTACACAACTAAGAAGTGTCTGCAGCCAGATTTAAACCCAAGTTCTCCTGTCTCCAGACCTGGTTCTATATCCACTGTGACACCTAGCTGTGCTTTTTCTTAGTAGTTATTGTATTGGAGGAAAATTTTGAAAAATGTAACTGGAGTAAGACACAAGAGGTTAAAGTTTCAGATTGAGAACTAAAAACCTTAGAGATAATCCAGTACAATTCCACCATTTTTATTCAGAAAACTCCCATAAGCACAATTATTTTCCCCCTCTCTACCCAAGCTCATACTCCAAGTCTCAGATTGGGTCAACTGGAGAGAACTCCTACCTAGATCTCAGGTTCTAGGGTATCCTATACTTCTAAAAATTGTCACTTGAGATCTTCTGCCATTATTCTTTCCCCTTAAACATAAGCCAGTAAACAAAACCAGCTCTTAGCAAAGGCAATTACTAAAATGGCAAAGTAAGAAGAGCTATAGAAAACTTCCCCTCACTAAACCTAGAACACATCCTCCTACAATTAAATGTGACATCTGTGGGAAGAATGGGCACAAAACAAAAGTACAATGCTGGTGAGTCACATGTTGCCAAGACTACTCAAATAGAGTTACTCGGCATTGAAGTCCTTTCTTTCTTCATTCTTTCTTTACAAAACTTCCTCTTAGTTGTAGTATCTGTGCTGGGTAGATTTCTGCTAAGCTGAGTTCCTAGGATCTGTTCCCCTCTGCAGTTCAGTTCTTGTCTGCCAGACTGAGCTCTCATTTGACGCCATAGCTGGCTCTTTTCTTTGCTGCCAGAAGTACCACTCTTGGGATTTACTTAAATGCTTTCTCCTCATTAACTACTACTCAGTATCTATGTCAGTTTGGAAAGCATGTATGTCTCTTCTGAAACTAAATCCCAAATTCTCTTGGTACACTCTCCTATTGCTTGATGGAAGATAAACTTCTGGGATAATGGTTCTGCTATAGACCAGTAAGATGGGGAAAGGAGAAAGAAATCCAGGAAATTGTATTTCAGGAAACAGACCATGTGAAGTCATCTTCCTTTTCTGTTGCCTCTTTACAGAATTACTTGTAAAGCTAAGCAACTTTTAAGAACCCTCAAATGAATAAATGAATTTCGGTTTACATGAAAATATGAACTGAATCACTAATAATAAGAAAAATGAGATATTGACATCTCATTTTCTGAAATTGGCAAAGATGACCTACCCTCCCCCAATGGCAAGTCAATTGTTGATGTGTCTATGGAAAGACAGGCATACTAAAACAATTAGTAGAACCATCGATTGATCCAACTGTTGTGGATAATAACCTGGAATTCTGCATGAAAACTAACTGAACTATTCACATACTTCAAGCTTAAGACCAGAAATAAAGTTTCAGTATATATATATATACACACATATAATATTTATTCATAATAATACTTTTTGTGGTAGCAAAGGACAGGAAGTAATGTAGATGCCTATCAATTGTGGACTGGTTAGATAAATTGTGGTGTATAAATTCAATTCAATAAGCATTTATTAAATGTCTATTATGTGTCAGTCATTATGCTAGGCACTGGGGACACAAAGAAAGAAATTAAATAGTTCCTGCCCTTAAGGAGATGCCATAAGAATATAATGACACATTACTGTAAAAAAAGAAATGTGTGAAGGGTTCATGAGGGGCAGCTAGGTGGCTCAGAGTATAAAGAGTCAAGTCTAGAGGACCAGGGTTCAAATCTGACCTCAGGTACTTCCTAGCTGTGTGACACTGGATGGGTCACTTAACACTTAACACTTAACTTAGTTCTAGATTCCTCATCTGTGAAATAGGGATAGTAATAGTACCTACCTCCCAGCATTATTGTAACATTCTACTGAGATAATGTTTCTATTTAACACAGTGGCTGGCATATAGTAAGAACTCTATAAATGTTAGTTAGCTATTCATATTTTTAAATATTGAATTTTATTTTATTTTTTCATTTACACATAAAAACCATTTTTGGCAATTGTTTTCTGAGCTTTTTAAATTCAGATTCTCTCTCTTCGTCTTTCCCTTCCTGAGGGAATAAATAGTCTGACAGAGGTTATAGCAGTGCTTTCATTCAATACATATTTCTATTTTCTCCACATCATGACCAAAGACACATAACCAACATATACAATAAAAAAAATTCATGAAGAAAATAAAACAAAGGATGCCGTGCTTTGATCTGTAATAGAATTTCAACAGTTCCTTTTTCAGCTGTGGATAATGGTTTTTTAAAATTTTTTTATCTTGAGTCTCAGATTTATCTTGGAGCATTGTTTTGCTGATAACAATTTAGTTTGTCACAGATGATCATCATATAGTATTTCTATTACTGTAAACACTGTTCTGGTTTTGCTCACTTTGCATCAATTCACAAAAGTCTTATAGGCTTTAGCTATTATTATTATTATTATACCTTCTCAGAGAAAAACAGATGATCCAGTTCTTTTTCTTTTTTAACCCTTACCTTTTATCTTAGAATTGTAACTAAATATTAATTCCAAGGTAAAAAGGTAGTAAGGGCTAGGCAATTGGGCTTTAATGCCTTGTCCAGAGCTACACAGCTAGGAAGTGTCTGAGGTCATATTTGAAGCCAGTACCTCCTGCCTCTAGATAGGACCTCTATCCACTGAACCTCCTAGCTGCCCTTAAATTATCCAGACTTGCAACCCCTTCTGCTCTCTTCCATGTAAGAATCAAAGTCTCCTTTGAAGAGGGATGGGGAAGATTCCAAAGATTCCTGCCTTCCCCTGAGTCATATTGATTTATTTTTAATGCAATATTTTATTTTTCTCCAATTTCATGCAAAAATAATTTTCAACATTCAGTTTCCAAAATTTGGGAATCCAAACTTTCTCCCTTATTCTCTTCCTCCCTCCCCTTCAAGAGAGCAAGCAATTAGTGGGGGCAGCTGGGTGGCTCAGTGGATTGAGAGCCAGGCCCAGAGATGGGAGGTCCTGGGTTCAAATCTGGCCTCAGACACTTCCTAGCTATATGACCCTGGGCAAGTCACTTAACCCCCATTGCCTAGCCCTTACCACTCTTCTGCCTTGGAACCAATATATAGCATTGATTCCAAGATGGAAGGTAAGAGTTTAAAAAAAAAAGAGAGAGAGCAAGCAATTTAATCTGGGCTACATATGTGCAGCATGAGCCTTATTTAGATAATCTACATGAATAGACACATCTTACATGAGCAGCACACGCACCCCAGAATAATGTATTATTATATATTATGTTATATGTATTATAACATACATTGTAATGTGTATATTCAATGGTTATAGCCATGTAAATGAAAAGATCACTTAAAGGAAGCCAAACTCTAAATAATTGAAAAGCCACTAATGGTCCCAGAGAACAGATAATTCTTCACAGAATGTTTCAGGAATTGTCAGAGGAGGTCATTGTATCTGCTATTTGTGTTCAGTTGCTTTTCTCTGTTACAAGGAAAGGTTTAAATTCTGGGCTCATGGAGAGTTGTAGTTCTAGAAATAACTCAAGATGCCGAGAGAGAGAGAGAGAGAGAGAGAGAGAGAGAGAGAGAGAGAGAGAGAGAGAGAGAGAGAGAGAGACATTTATAGCTCTTATTCTTAAATACAGATAAATATTTAAGACCTAGAGCCATTTCCCATTAGATAACTGAGCAAAGGATAAAAACAAGAGGAGAAACACATGATCAATAACTAGAAGACTGATGAAACAAACCTCTACTTTCTCTTAGCTGAGGGGACATGAGAGGACAGAAATGTCCAATGTTGTTAATGTGGCAGGTAAAAGATAAAATGACTGAAGAAACAAAGCTTCAAACTTCCAAGCATATCAAGTTATTAAGCAATTTCATGCCAAATGTATAACAAATTAGTACCATTTGTCTTCCTTAGCTTTGGCACTGGACCCCAAACACAGGAAGAGGCTGATTTTTATGCATTTAAAAATAATCAAATAAGACCAATTAATTAAAAGACAATAATTAACCAAAATATAGCATTAGGTGATTTGATTTCTTTTTTTATTATGAAGATATTTTATTTTACAGATTACATGTAATAACAATTTTCCACACAAATTTTCTGAAGTTATATGATTAAAATTGTCTTCCTCCCTCTTCCCAGAACTAGCAAGCAACTGAATCTAGGTTATAAGCACGTTTCTACGATGTTCATTTTTATAAAAGAATACTCATATAAAACTAAAACCCCCAAATAAAAACTCAAGTAAATTAAAGTGAAAAATCATATGCTTTGATCTGCAGGTAATTTGATTTAAAATTGGAGGAAGGATTAGGGACTTTCCAAATTGGAAGGGGCAGAGCATATAGTCAATAAAAGTTTTCCCACTCCCCCTGAGTATCTGGTTTTAATCAAGAGGACACAGAAATAATAACTTATGACCAGTGAGTTTTCAGATAAGATATATGGGGGCAAAGAAATGAAAATTAAGGGGATATCCATCTACTGAAGAATGGCTGAGTAAGCTATATTATAGTATCTGATTGTAATGAAATACTATTTGCTGTAAGAAATGGTGAGCAGGAGGAGCTCAAAAAAGCCTGGAAAGACTTACATGAACTTAAGCAAAGTGAAATGAGCAGGACTATAACATTGTACACAGTGAAGGGAACAACTGTGAATGGCTTAGCTATTCTCAGCATTACAATGATTTAAAACAGTCCCAAAGTACTTAGGAGAAAGAAATGCTATCTGCTTCCAGTGAAGAAACCGAAGTAATCTGAATACAGACCAAAGCATTTTTTAAATTTTCTTTTTTTTCTTTTTCTTGTTTTCACTTTTTCTTATTCATTCATTCATTCATTCATTCATTTGTTTATTTATTTATTTGGTTCAAGTTTCCTTCCATAAAAGGATTAGAATAGAAAAATTGTTGTTGTTGTCATTGTTGTTGTTCCTTACCTTCTCTCTTAGAATCAATACTATGTATTGGTTCCAAGGCAGAAGAATTGTAAGAGCTAGGCAATGGGGGTCAAGTGACTTGCCCAGGGTCACACAGCTAGGAAGTGTCTGATTCCACATTTGAACTCAGGACCTCCCATCTCTAGGCCTGGCTCTCAATCCACTGAGCCACCCAGCTGCTCCCTAGAAAAATGTTTTACATGTTTGCATATGTAAATGGTTTACCATCTTGGAGAGTAGAGAATTTGAGACTCAAAATTATTTTTAATGTTGGAAACTTTTTATGTAATTAGGGGAAAATTAAATTAAATTTTAAAAAATCTTCACATCCAAACTGGTAGAAAACACTTCCTAGCTCATTTTATCTAATGGCTGTTGGCCTGAATATCTCCTGAAGCCAAAGCAAACAATCTTCCTGTGGGAGAGTGGTCATCTACATGGGTGGATATAGACTTGGTTCAGCAAAGTTTTATTGAGCTTATTACATGCCTAGCACTCATCTAAGCCTGTGGCATGTGAAAGAGAAGTATCAGATCAGAGAAACATCCACTCTCAAAGGAGTTTCCAAACTTATTGGAGACACTTTTCCTAGAGGGAAGCTATAGAATTCATCCAATGTTTTTCTGTTAGAAATCTCTTCATTATGACACAAATATGGTACTGATTCCAAAGCCAGGCAAGTCAAAAACAGAGAAAGAAAACTATAGACCAATTTCCTTAATGAACATAGATGCAAAAATCTTAAATACGATACTTTCAAAAAGACTTCAGCAAGTTATCACAAGGGTTATTCACTATGACCAGGTAGGATTCATACCAGGAATGCAAGAATGGTTCAATATTAGGAAAACCATCCACATAATTGAGACCATATTAACAAGCAAACTGACAAAAATCACATGATTATTTCAATAGATGCAGAAAAAGTCTTTGATAAAATACAACACTCATTACTATTGAAAACACTAGAAAGCATAGGAATAGAAGGGCTTTTCCTCAAAATAATAAACAGTATATATATATATCTAAAACCATCAGCAAACATCATCTGCAATGGGGATAAACTAGAGGCCTTCCCAATAAGATCAGGAGTAAAACAAGGATGCCCATTATCACCTCTATTATTTAACATTGTACTAGAAACACTAGCAGTAGCAATTAGAGAAGAAAAAGAAATTGAAGGTATTAAAACAGGCAATGAGGAGACCAAGTTATTACTCTTTGCAGATGACTTGATGGTCTACTTAAAGAACCCCAGAGAATCAACCAAAAAGCTAGTCAAAATAATCAACTTTAGCAAAGTTGCAGAATACAAAATAAACCCACATAAGTCATCAGCATTTCTATATATCTCCAACACATCTCAGCAGCAAGAATTAGAAAGAGAAATTCCATTTAAAGTCACCCTAGACAATATAAAATATTTAGGAATCTATCTGCCAAGACAAACACAGGAACCATATGAACACAACTACAAAACACTCTCCACAAAATTAAAACTAGATCTAAACAACTGGAAAAACATTGATTGCTTATGGGTGGGACGAGCTAACATAATAAAAATAACAATCCCACCCAAATTAATTTACTTATTTAGTGCCATACCCATTGAACTACCAAAAAACTTTTCTACTGAATTAGAAAAAACCATAACAAAGTTCATTTGGAAGAACAAAGGATCAAGGATATCCAGGGAAATCATGAGAAAAAAAATGCGAAGGAAGGAGGACTTGCAGTCCCAGATCTCAAACTATACTATAAAGCAGTGGTTATCAAAACAATTTGGTACTGGCTAAGAGACAGAAAGAAGGATTAGTGGAATAGACTTGGGGTAAGTGACCTCAGCAAGACAGTCTATGATAAGCCCAAAGATTCCAGCTTTTGGGACCAAAACCCACTATTTAATAAAAACTACTGGGAAAATTGCAAGACAACGTGGGAGACATTAGGTTTGGATTGTAAACCTTAAAATTTCTTAGACTTATAAATGTTGGAAATTTCACCATTGGGAAATTTCATACTTGAAAAAATGTCCTACTGATAGTAAGAACTCTATTGGAATGTGAAACCCTTTGGCATGGGAGGATCCTTCTCCTCCCTACTTAAGACTACTTTAGGACAGAAACCTTTTGCTAAACAATGGAAAGGTCTTTGATCTATGCTTAAGCATAGAACAGGAAGTTCTTTGAGTCATGATTGATTTTAGAATTGATACAATAGAGATACTTGGAATGACAGAACCAGGTCTTGGAAAATACAATCTCCACCCTACTTAGAGTAACAGGATTTAGGAAGGGCTGCAGCAAAGATCAAGATTTAATTATTTGAGAATATGACCTTCAACAGACATGTGCAAAGCCACAGACCTCTGGGTGGTCCTGGGTTAAACTAGAGCCACCATTGGCACAGGGGAGACATCAACAGTGATTGGTAGATGTGAGAACTGAGGGGAGGGAACTTATATGGTTTCCTTAAAGATAGCGGGATCTGAGGAGAGAGGGAGGAGAGTTCTTTGCTCTGAGAGGTTTTGCTCTGAGTGAGGTGGCTCTGAAGGAGGACTGAGGAGGTTGCTCTGTTGGAGGACCAGGAGAGAAGGATGGCTCTGAAGGAGGAGAATTCTCTGGAAACATTTCTTGAAAGGAGGCTCTCTTGAAGGAGGAGCCTGAGGTTGGCATGAGAAGCCTTACCTAGAGAGATCTTGGGTGAGTGATAAAACCAACTGACTGATTTATTCATTCTTATTCCTTTCTTACTTTCTCTCTTTTTCTATTGATTAATCAGTGTATTATAAATTAAATTTCTCTATAAAACCCAGTTGGCTTGGGCATATTCATAAATTGGGAATATATTCCCTGGCGACCATCTTATATTTATATAAAACCAAGACACAGTAGAAAACATATTTCAGTGGTCATAATTGATATATATATATTTCCCTTGCTCCCAAACATTTTAATTATCACAGTTTATGGCTCCCACTCTCTTATCTACAACTAATTAACACTCAAAACTATTTTAGATCTACCAGGATGAACATCTCACACCCTACACCAAGATAAACAGAATGGGTGAATGACTTGAATATAAAGAAGGAAACTATAAGCAAATTAGGTGAACACAGAATAGTATATATGTCAGATCTTTGGGAAAGGAAAAACTTTAAAACTTAAAAATCAAGAACTAAAAAAAAATCACAAAATGCAATATAAATAATTTTGATTGCATCAAATTAAAAAGTTTTTGTACAAACAAAACCAATGTAACCAAAATTAGAAGGGAAGTAACAAATTGGGAAACAATCTTCATAACAAAAACCTCTGGCAAAGGTCTAATTACTCAAATTTACAAAGAGCTAAATCAATTGTACAAAAAAATCAAGCTATTCTCCAATTGATAAATGGGCAAGGGACATGAATAGGCAATTTTTAGCCAAAGAAATCAAAACTATTAATAAGCACATAAAAAAGTGTTCTAAATCTCTTATAACCAGAGAGATGCAAATCAAAACAACCCTGAGGTATCACCTCACACCTAGCAGATTGGCTAACATGACAGCAAAGGAAAGTAATGAATGTTGGAGGGGATGTGGCAAAGTTGGGACATTAATGCATTGCTGGTGGAGTTGTGAATTGATCCAACCATTCTGGAGGGCAATTTGGAATTATGCCCAAAGGACAATAAAAGAATGTCTGCCCTTTGATCCAGCCATAGCACTGCTGGGTTTGTACCCCAAAGAGATAATAAGGAAAAAGACTTGTACAAGAATATTCATAGCTGTGCTCTTTGTGGTGGCAAAAAATTGGAAAACGAGGGGATGCCCTTCGATTGGGGAATGGCTGAACAAATTGTGGTATATGTTGGTGATGGAATACTATTGTGCTCAAAGGAATAATAAACTGGAGGAATTCCATGGGAACTGGAACAACCTCCAGGAATTGATGCAGAGTGAAAGGAGCAGAACCAGGAGAACATTGTACTCAGAGACTGATACACTGTGGTACAATCAAATGTAATGGACTTCTCCATTAGTGGCAATGCAGCAATAATGAACAACTCGGAGGAATCTATGAGAAAAAACATTACCCACATTCAGAGGAAAAACTGTGAGAGTAGAAACACAGAAGTAAAACAATTGCTTGAATACATGGGTTGAGGGGATATGGCTGGGGATGTAGACTCTAAATGCACATCCTAATGCAAACACCAACAATATGGAAATAGGCTCTGATCAAGGACACATGTAATACCCAGTGGAATTGCACGTCAGCTATGGGAGGGGTGGGGGAAGGGAAGAGAGGGAAATAATATGATTCTTGTAACCAAGGAATAATGTTCTAAATTGACTAAATAAATTAATTTAAATAACAACTCAGTTTTTACTACCATCTACATCAGGAATTCTTAACTTAGTTTCTGAACTTTTAAAATAAATATATCAATAATTGTTTCAATATTTAAAAAAAAGAAATCTCTCCATTAAAAACAAAACAAAACAAAACCAATCAACACCTTACCACAGTATTGTCCTCTTGATACTCTCTTGGATACAATATTAACATCCAAACCATTTACAGAGCTCCGCTATGTTGCTCTGGTAACAACCCATGTACCTTGCTCCTGATCTCCCCTTATGTCTATAGAGACACAAATATGGGACATTGTAAAGTCAACTGGTACCATCTCCACATTCTTGTCCATTACTAACTAAAGCTATAGCCCATCTGCCATGCTACCCCAAATTGGAAGCTCTGGGACTTGCAGGAGAATTAATTGAATTTGCTTCTTGGCAGAGTGCCAATAGCAATTTGCCACTTCTTGGCAAAGGATAGAAGGGAAAAGCCACCAATTAAAAGTTCCTTTTCACTACAATTTTGAACCTGCAACTTTTCCCCAGGAAGTCAGTAAAATAGCAAACCCACTGTTATTTGAAAAAGCGAATACTGTCATCCAGTGAGGTTTTATTGTCACAATTTCCTGAAGTCCCTGATGACTGTCTCAATATATTCACAAGGTTGTTCCAAATGGATTTGCAAAATTCAAAGCACCATGTCAGTGAGAGTATCATAGTATTATATGTATCCAATCCCTCCAGGCTGTCCTTTATATGATCAGTTCCACTCTCATCAGGACCTTAAAACTGACAGTCATCTCCCTTCCAGCCTATTTTAACATCACAGGAAAGAAAGCTACCCACTCACCACCCACCACTTAAACCCCTTCCTTCTCCCCTTTACATGTGATACAAATCATTTATCTAGTTGCCTTCAGAGAATGAGATAAATGAATAAATGAAACATTTATAAAGTACTTATTCTGCGCAAAGCCCCATGCTGAGCTCTGAGAACACAAACAGAAAAGAAAGACAGTCCTGGTTCTCATGGTTTAATGGGAGAAACCACACACAGGGAAGTTTTCAGCTGCAAGTCACATGGGAAAGTTCTGTGGACCTTAGACAGCAGCAAAATATATATTAATGGGAGAAATTAGGTGTAACAGTGGATAGAGAACCAGACCTGGAGAAGAGAGGACCTGGGTTCAAATCTGATCTCAGACACTTCCTAGCTATGTATCCTGGGTAAATCCCTTAACCTCATTTGCCTAGCCCTTGCCCTTCTGTCTTAGAGTTGTTACTAAGACAGAAAGTAAGAGTTTACGTTTATACACACACACACATGCGCGCGCGCGTGTGTGTGTGTGTGTGTGTGTGTGTGTGTGTGTGTGTGTGTGTGTATTGTGTGAATTAAATATCTAAGGGACCCAAACCTGGAAAGACTTATCTCTCAGGCACCACTGAGTCATGTGTTTTAATTTACCAACATGGCAACACAGTTACCGACCAGCAGAAGTCAGTGTATATGATATGTTGTCTGCTAAAGTGTGGACTGAAGTAAAACCTTGGTCAATTAGAAAATCTGGGGAGGTGGGATTAAAAGGAGGTTTCAAAGGCCAGTGGGACAAGTGGCTAACACTCTCTGCCATTTTTTCTTATGGGACCAATGGTTCTCTCTCTTGGGGGGAAGAGGGAGAGATCCTGTTCCAATCTAAATTATCTCATTCTGTAAGGGAACTTGGAGTCAAAGGATGTGGCTGAACTTAAGAGATATTGTAGGTAGACTACTCAATCTTTCTCTTTCTCACTTCTACAAATAATGATTATAAATTTTAATATGTCTCCAAAATTAATTTTAATTATAACAATATATGTGAATTTTCCCCCGAACCCCTACCTTCTGTTTCAGAATTGAGGTGAGTATTAGGTCCAAGGCAGAAGAGCCCTAAGAGCTGGACAATGGGAGATAAGTGACTTTCCCAGCGTCACATAGCTAGGAAATGTCTGAGATCATATTTGCATCCAGGTCCTCCAGACTTCAGGCATGGCTCTCTATCCACTGAACCACCTTACTGCTGCTGTTGATGCTGCTGCTGCTGCGTGTGTGTGTTAACACTTCTTTAGTGCCATTTCTATTGAAAATCAGATTTGTTTCTGATGTTGAACCATTTGATGGTACCAAGGATTTTGGTAGCAAGAATGTTTTTTTCTGGATCTTCGGAAGCTGTCAGCAGTTCCCAGGCTGCATCTTCACAGAATGATACCACTTCCCAGGATGATACCTATGAGAATTGTTGGGCTGGAAGTACTGCTATTCCCAGAGCTCTCAGCTTCAGAGTCCTGAGCTCTCTCTACCAATGCCTGAAGGGAGATGGTGGTCAAGGTGGCAGTGGGGGGGGGGGGGGAAGAGTCTCATTTGGCTGGTACATGCTGCCTCTTGTCTTTTCCTCAGGGAACCTCACTACATCAACTAGGCTGACTTGCCATGTATGTGACAACTGATTGATAATTGGTAGGTATGAACACATAGTGGTCCACATAAGGAAATTGTATAGAAAATGTAGCTTTGGACACCAAAGGTTTTTTTTTCTTTTTAGAGAAAATTATCCAGAAAAATTATACTCTCACACCTTATTTAACAACACATGACCCCTATAATTTAACCTTACTTTGGAGGCAGCACTGGATTTTAAGTTTGAATCTCAAGTTTGCCCCTTACTGCCTATGTAACCCTTGGGAAGTCACTTGAACTCTCTGGGCCTCAGTTTCTTCATCTCTAAAATGAAGAGGTAGGACTAGGTAACCTCTAAGGTAATTTCTAACTCTAAACCTCTCATCTAAATATAACTCAAAGTCATCACTGTTGTTATATTTAAAAGAGTGGATGCCATAAACTGTAAGAGTTAAAATGGTGGAAGATATAAATTGTAGTAGATATAAGAGTGGGTGAGTAAATTGTGACCACTGAAAATATGTTTTCACCACAGTGTTTTGTTTTAAATCAAATATAAGGTGGTCGCCAGGGAAATATTCCCAATTATGAATATACCCAAGTCAACTGGGTTTTATAGAGACTTTAATTAATAATACAATGAGGAATCAAAGAGAGAGAGAAAGAGAGAAAAAGGAAATAATGAGAAAAGGATAGACGGGCCCAGGGTAGCCCTGGCCAACCCAGGCCTAAGTCCTAAAAGAAAAGATCAGTCAGTCAGTTATCACTCACCATAAGATCTGTTCAAGCGAGGATTCTGGGGGACAGAGTCTCCCCAGAGGGAGTTCCAGCCAGAGTCAGCCTCCCTTGAGAGACCTCCTTAGAGATTGTCCTTCAAGAGATTCTTCTCAAGAGACCTTCCTTAGAGCCTGTCTCTCCAGAGAGCTCCTTCTCAACAGAGATCCTTTTTCTTATATAGGGGGTTTTCTCCTATGTTCTCCCCTAAGTTCTTCCATCTACCAATCACAGTAGACGTTTTCCAAAAGACAGCCCATTCTAAATTCACAGCTGAGTCAACTAATCTCTTTAGTAAGTTTGAACCAGAAAAAACTTCTGAATAAGTTTTCACCTCTTTGCTCCTTGTAAATTCACAAGTTGCCTGACCTTTTATAGGTACTTAGCACCCCTTTGTATTACTTTTAAAAATAGGCATGGCTTAAAGAACTTTTTGCCTCATTATAAGTATGGGTTTAAGTACTTTCATTGTTTAGCAAGGAGTTTTCTCCCCTAAAGCAGTCTTAAGTATGGGTAGAGTAGAGGTCCTCCCATTTCTGATCCAAGTAGAGTTCTCACTGTCCAAATGGGGAATGTTCCCAGTAGGGAATTGTTCCAATGGAGAATTCCCCAATGGGGAAATTTTTAACATTCACAAGTCTGAGAAATTTCAAGATTCACCCTATGAACACCAATAAAGCAATGTCCTCATTGTTGTTTAGTCATTTTGGGTGTATTTGACTCTTCCTGACGCCATTTGGGGTTTTCTTGGCAAATATACTAGAGTGGTTTACTGTTTTCTTCTCCAGCTCCTTTTACGGATGAGGAAACTCAGGCAAACAGGATTAAGTCACTTATTCAGGATCACATAGCTAGTAAGTATCTGAAGTTAGTTTTTCTTGGCAAAGATATTGGAGTGGTTTGCCATTTCCTTCTCCATCTGTAAAGATTAACTTTAACTCTCCCCTGATTGTGAAAATGAAATTAATTAACTCTTCTCTGATTGTGAATGTTAATTAACCCCCCTGCCCATTTTTAGATTTAATCACCAAAAATGTAAATATCCCACTTAATCATTGAGGAGGAGAGGTCTGTGACCCACCTGTGCAATAGTGGGTGACGAATCAGAATCAAACTGACTGCCCCCTGGACAGTCCTAAGCAAAGCTTCAACTGTAATTGATAGACATAAAAATGAAAGAAGGAAGTGATGCAAAAGAAACTGTCTTTAAAAGGGTGTTACAACTTCCTATGGAGAGATGTTCAGAGATCTTCTTCAGAAAGATCTTTGGGAAGAACTTCTGACTTCTTCGGGGTTGAGTTCAAGTTGGAGGCTGGTGAAGAATCTGTTGACTGGACCTAAGACTTCCTGGTGAGACAGTTCTTAAATCTCTCCCTTTGGACTGACACATGGTGAGTGAAAAGAGCTGACATCTTTCCTGGATTTTCTGAAGAGACTAGTCTCAGGAGAGACCTATCCTCTTGAGAGAGTCTCCCTGTATCCCTCTGTCCTAGGCTCAAAAGCCAAGGCCTCTCCACCTAAGGACTAAACTCCCCTACCTGGGTGGAGCCAGAAGTCAGAGCAAAATACTTAGAACTTAGGCTCGATATCTTACCCTATCCTCTCTCTGATTTCCTGCTTCACTTTTTCTATATTTTGTAAATAAATTGTAAATAAAATCTCTTTGAAATTTCATAAAATTCCTGGCGACCCTATTCTTGAATAATCCTCTACAACCTTTTTATAAAAACCCCTTATCTCCCCCCATTTTATAGATGAGAAAACTGGGGCAAACAGAGTTAAACGATTTGCCCAGGGTCACATAGATAATAAGCATCTAAGGTCTGAATGTCCTTAAGACTGTAATGTCAGAAATTTGTCAAATCTGCAACAAAATAAGTGAGGTAGAGCTCTGGCCCAATAATTACTTATTAGAGGCACCTGGCCCTCTCCAACAATTAGAATCCCATGGTATGTTGGGATTCCTCATGGTATGCTATCCCTCCCACCTTGTCCAGAATTCAGTTTGTATTCTTTTCAGGGCTCAGCCCTTCCTTAAATGTCTGGTCAGTCCAGGCTTCAGTGTGTTATCTCATTGGTGGACTTCAAACTCTTGGAATACCTCTTGCTCAAGTTGTAACCAAACAATAAGTTGGGCATAGAGTAACCGGCCCATTTACAACTCATCCTCATAGTAACCAGCCCATCCATACCCATCCTCAAGACCTCCACACTCTTAGCTATACACCCTAGGCATCCTAGTGGTAGGTTCTACACTGATATAATTTGGTGTTAATGTCCAAGCCTGACTGATATGAGTCGTGAGGAGAAAGTGATACAGGGTAGAGGAATCCTAAAATATCACTGAAGCTTGTGACATATGGATGAAGGTCCTCTTCAAGCCATGCTAACATGAGAGGGAAGACTCTTATTGAAAAGAACTGGGGGGGGGGGGGGGAGCGCAGCTGGGTGGCTCAGTGGATTGAGAGCCAGACTCAGAAACAGGAGGTCCTGGGTATTGTATAATTAGAGATTTACTCCCCAGGAACTCTCTTTCTCAGCTTCTCATGTTCCTTCTTACCTTACATGCTAAAACATAGAGAGGATATAAATTTTGTGTAGCTCCACCCTCACTCTCTCCCAGAAATGTGACTGTGGAGGTGGGGTAAGGTGAGAGAGGAGAATTTTACTCAGGTTTTACTTTTGTTCTTTTTATTTCTTCTACTTCAAGTGATTATTAATAAACTTTATAAAAGATAATACTTTGTTATTAGATATTAATTTTAATCTTACATTTCAAATGTGGCCTCAGACACTTCCTAGCTGTGTGACCCTGAGCAAGTCACTTAATCCCCATTGCCTAGCTCTTACCGCTCTTCTGCCTTGGAACCAATACACAGTAGTGATTCGAAGATGGAAAGTAAGGGTTTACTAAAAAAAAAAAAAAAGAACCTACTCAACTACAACCTGTATCTAATTACTTCTGATTATTGCCTATTAATATCAAGTAACTAATCACCATCCCTTTGTAATCTCATTAAACTAAATAATAAAACTAGAACTAATCATGGAGGTAAAATTATTGATTTAAGAAGGGCATGGGTCTAGTAAAATAGGGTAGAGGTCAAATTATTTCTTGCAAGACTTATAAATGAGATGATTTAATATATTTGGAAAAAAATGTGTTGTGTGAATTATGTGCCAAGCAGAATATTAAGCCCTGGGAATATAAATGCAAAAGCAAAGACAGTCTCTGTCCTCAAAAGGTTTATTATCTAATAGAGAGAGATGTCACATAAAGGAGAACGGCAGCTAGAGAGGGATACTTTGGTTTGGAAAGTTACAAGGATGACTCATAGAATCACAGGTGAATATTTGACTCACTCTTTCCTAGAGCAATAAGAAAGTTGAATGAATGAGCATGTGTTAAGTACTTATTACAGTTCAGAAACTTTCCTCAGTGGGTTATGGAAAGAAAATGTGTTTCTGAGAATGGGCAAGATAAGTAAAAACATTCATCAATCAGAGCTCAGGGTCATAAGGATGAAAACTTCATTTCCTGAAAGACAGAGGCTAGAGAGTGGAGGACATAGCAGAGAGATGACTAGGAAGTGATGGCAAGTTCCAGAAGTGGAAAAGGAGGGAATAGGAGATGGCAGGTCAGTGAAGTGAACTGTGGTTGGAGCCAATCCTAGATGTTGCCCTATTCTTTCAATGTCTTATCCCATGACTTAACATTTTGGAAATTTCCCTTATCTGACCCAAGGAAAGGTAAATAAAGACCTGAGGAATCTCTGTGGCTTGACTAGGGTCTAGACAATGTCTATAACACTAATGATACTTGGGAGAGGTCAAGGGAATGGTTGGAGCAATAGGGGCTAGAGAAATCTCTGTAAATAGACTAGATTCCTTTAAATATCAAACCAATTACCGCACATAGTAGATGTCCAAAAATATTTGCTGTAAACATAATATGGGGTGGGACAAAGTTAAGTTCAGTCTTAATAAGGGCTGAAATGTCCCACCAACCCTATCAAGTTGCTATAAACAATCAAAAGAACATGGAAATAATAACTGGCTAATTAGAATGGGGCCATCTTTCAGATAAGACATGTGGGTTGCTTATGGGAAAATTCCTCACATCAATCTTTAGACATAACTTGGTCCTTAGCTGAGGATCTCTGTTAGTTCGGTTATTGATAAGGTCAAGTATACAGATAATTTTTCAAATGTTAAACCAGTCCTGCATTCCTGGTGTAAATCCCACCTGGTCATAGTAAACGATCCTTGTGACCTACCGCTATAGTCTCCTTGCTAGTGTTTTATTTAAAATGTTTGCATCTATATTCAATAATGAAATTGGCCTATCATTTTCTTTCTCTGTTTTTGCTCTTCCTGGCTTAGGTAATGGTACCATATTTGTGTTATAAAAAGAATTTGGTAGGATTCTTTCTCTGCTTATTTCTTCAAATGGTTTATAGAGTACTGGGATTGATCATTCTTTAAATGTTTGATAGAATTCACCGGTGAATCCATCTGGCCCTGGGGATTTTTCCTTCCAGAGTTCAATGATAATTTGTTCAATTTCTTTTCTGAGACAGGATTGTTTAAGTATTCTATTTTCTCTTTTAGTGGTCTCTGAGGAGCAAGTACATATGCTTCAGTTCCCCACTCACACAGGACTTCAAACAATGCTCAGTTTCCACAATCCTTACCTCTCGTAGAATCTTAACAGAAAAGAACAAAACTTGACTGAAAATTGCCCTATTTAACATATCATTAGCATCTCATTTTCAGTTTGCTCCCCACCCCATCAGTGGGCAAACAAAGTGAATCATGGGTAAAACCATCCAAACCAAAATAGACAATGGGTAACATGATATCAGTTCTTTGGAAACAGGCCAACAGCCACCCAAACAAGTAATTCCTTCCTTATTAACTAATCAAGATAAAAGCATCCCTGAAAACCACTACCCACCTTTATCTTTCTTTACCTTTGCTTGCCACCCCCATCCTTTGCTTACCTAACTTACTTACTTGTTTCTTGATCAATAGTCAGGCTATTGCTTTATTCTCTTATATTAAAGCAATGGAGTCAGTCTGAGTTGTCAATCAATTCTTTGGACAAGACCCCAGTCAGCCTTGCCCACATCAATCTGAAACATATTGGTGTTTGGGCTGTCAAAAGGAAATCCAGGGATGGTTAGATGGCTAAGTGGACAGAAAGCCAGGCCTAGAGATAGGAGGTCCTAGGTTCAAATTTGGCCTCAGATACCTCCTAGCCATGTGACCTCGGGCAAATCACAACCCCAGTTGCCTAGCCTTTATAGCTCTTCTGCCTTGCAAGCAATATTTTTCTTTTATGAATTCTAAGACAGAAAGTAAGGTTTTTTTTTTAAAAAAAAATGACATCCAATGGAATTATCCAGCAGATCACTGAATATGGGACTAACACTCTGGGAAGAAGTGACTCTTTAGTGCAGTAGGCAGCGCATCAGTCTCAAAAGCTGAAGGTCCAGAGTTCAATCCTCGGAAGGAAGGTGTGATATACTGGGAAAGGCTTCTGGAGACTAGAAGAGTCACTCGGCTTGGGCTGCCCCCACCTCCTCCTGGAGACCACAGACATGCTGTTCCCCATACCAGCAGCTCTGGGGTAGCTCTGGATTCTGGGGCTCTCAGTACTATCCACAGACCACCACTTAATGCCCCCTTAATTAAAGAGTGGGTCACTCCCAAATACACGAGATCGAATCCTTTTTCCGAGAGCCACTTACCAGGCCCCTCTGCTAACCAGACTCCTGACATAACCCCAAATGGGTTGTGTGAGTACCTCACATCTTGGGGTCCTCGTTAGTAGGGCAGCTCAGGAAGCTGGGATTTTGGAATCTTGCTGGGGAAGCTCCATTTGTTGACTTGGAAAAAACACAGAACTATTAAATAGTCAGAAAAATCACTCTTTAATCAAGGAAAAGGGGTTCAGTGTAATAGTAGACCTCCCACACAGAGCTGCCTGCTAACACCCACACAGAGTCTGAGGATTGAATTCTGGATGCTCTGGACACTGGCCCCTGGGAGAGCCAAACATGCAAGATTGACAACTGCAAAGAACAAAATAATTTGGGGAACCTATATATCATTTGGGAAACAGAGGGCCTGGGAAAGATGATTGATTGACATTACAATGGTTACAAGGAAATGGGAATGTTCAAACCAAACTGACAGAATACAATCAAGCTTGGGAAAAGAAATCATATCCAGAAGCTAGGGTGTAAGGGAAGAGGCTACTTACAATGGATACTAAAACAGTGGGTCTTCTTGGGAAAGGGTCTCTGATACAATAGGTTTTATTATTCAGTCTGAAACTACTAGCCTGAGATTCCCTTCAGGATGGATTCTTGCAAGAATAAGGAACAAGTATAAACTTTGGAGTCTCCAACTTACAATCTAGTCCTAAAACTTGGAGTCCATCAGATCTTACTAGGCTACAAGTTTGGGGATTCTAGATTCCATGTTGACAAATCCATACTGTATATTGGTTCCAAGGCAGAAGAACAGTAAGGGCTAGGCAATGGGGGGTCAAGTGACTTGCCCAGGATCAAGAGTCTGAGGCCATATTTGAGTCCAGGACCTCCTATCTCCAGGTCTGGCTCTCAGTCCACTGAGCCACTTAGTTGCCCTCAACCTCAACCTTTTTAATAAAATAAGAAGCAATTGAGAATAAAAATACTGTGTTGATTTGGGGTTCATCTGTAGAGCATAGAGATATATTTGATAGAGAACTAGATTTGAAGACAAGTAGATGTAGGTTCAAAACCCATCTCTGATACATACTGACTCATGCTAGCTCTGGACAAGTCACTTACCCCTTGGTTCTCTAGGCAAATCTTTAAGACTCTTGTTATAAGGGTTTGCTTCCACCATTATAGTTCTTATTAATTTGTTGCTTTAACAATGCCAGTTTGTTCCCTAGTGCATTTATTGTTGACACTAAATACTTCATTTGAATATCCCTTTCATTTTTACCTGATCTGTCATCTCTTCCAAACTATTAGTATATTTAGGATGCAATAAAACTCCATCCTAAGTGAGAGCAGCACCAGTATGAGTACTGTTATTAATGGAATCCAGTATATGATATCCAGGAATGTTACAGTCAGCTGCTGACATATGGAATTTGGTAGAGGTATGTCTTGAAGTTGAAGTAGCGCCCAAAAGGCCAAAGATGGAAAAATTAAAAGTAGATAAAGCAGATAGACCCCTGCCAGCATTTTTAGGGAACAGACCTGGCTTCTCTCCCCCAGGAAGTCAAGCTGTTTATGCAGATGGAAAACTAGTCTCTACTTAGCTTGGGGGATATGAATTAGAAAGGGGCAGGAGACAAAGAGGAATTTCAGGAATATCAAAAGGTCAGCAAAAGAACATATGGCCAATTAGGACTAAGTGACTGAATGAATGTGAAAATAAACACCCCTATATAACAACCCCAGTAAATCTAAGGATTGTCTCCTTATCTCCGACTTCATATTCCTGTGTTAAAGTTTTTTTTTTTAATTGTCAGATAAGAACTTGTATGTGAAAAGAAATAACTTTGTATCTTGTAACCCTATATAAACTGTTCCAAATTGTTAGATCGGCACAGTCTTCCTCTA
Source organism: Monodelphis domestica (assembly GCF_027887165.1). NCBI lineage: Eukaryota > Metazoa > Chordata > Mammalia > Didelphimorphia > Didelphidae > Monodelphis > Monodelphis domestica. Next base: position 209,257,159 of record NC_077227.1, on the reverse strand, counting down.
GGGAAGACTGTCCCAACTGGTAGATTCTTTATTTGTTCTTTTATTTATAAATTGCGGTTCCAATAATTGAAATTCTAGGTGTTTGAACTCACTTGTGAAGTGTACCTACCACTTCAGGGATTGTTATATTTATTAGTTGTGTGAGATTCCCCATGTTTAGAAATAATAATGCAAACCACATAACTACAAATACTGAGTCACTGTAGACCCTGTTCTGTGCAATTTGTGCTAGCACAGAGACTGGCAGCCCTTTGGAACTCTCCCTGGTGCTAAAGTTGGACTGCACCTGAAAATTCTGCCAGCTGAGAACTGTCTATCTGTATCTGACTTGGTATTTGAAAATATCGTGAGTAATTTTGTTTTGTTGTTTTGTAGATTCTTTCCAAATTTGGCTCACCAATTGTTATAAGGGTTTTCTAACCCTTATTGATTTTTGGTATTGGATGGTATTACCAGTAAAATTGTCCCGTGTTGACAGGTTGTTGTTTTGACTGTTGGAAAAGATGGCTTCCCAGTCTTGAAAAATTCCGGCTCAGGCTGGGCTTATAAAGAACGATTTATTGGAAGTATTTAAAATCAGAAAAAAAAGGGAAAGAAAAAGGAAACAAGTAAGAATATATTTATCCTAAATCTAAATCTTCTAACTGTACCCAAAACCCAACTCTAGGATTAACAAGAAACTGCTTCTCCTTGATATAAATTAAGACTAACTTAATCTTCCTATGCTATCTATTAACCCATTCTAACTTTCTATCTTAAAACTAAAAAAAAATTATAAATTATACCAATGAGAAAGATTTTATTTCTTTCCTGCTGGTTAGATGGGAAAAACCAGCAAGCCAAAATCTTTACAGCTTTGCTTCCAGCTGCCACCACTGGCAAAGCAGTGATATTTTACTATAATTTCCTTCTTTCTTACTTGGATAACTCTCAAGTAGAAATTTCACCAGATCTCCAACTACCAACTTTTCAAGCCAGAACACACTCACATCTTCTTCCTTGAGTCAAGTAGACCAAGAGTGAGTGTTCTTTGCTCTGTTTTTTTTTTCCTAGAACCCCTAAGAAAATTATTTTCATTTCCCACGATCCTCTCTTGAAAATTCTATTTTGGCTCCAAAGAAATCCAGCTTTTCTCAAATTTCTATATTAATCCAGTGCAACCAATCCTATTTCCTAATTAACCCATAATTAACTCTTAATTAACAAATATTCTATTACACTCTAAAATACAGAAAAGCTGTGTTTGGTGGTAGCCAGAGTGAGAAAGTGACCAATGACTCCACAGAGAATGTAAACAACCTCAGTAAAGCTAAACAGTTAAAAAAATGTCAACTATCCCATAGGAAAACTTGCAGGTGACTGTAGACCATCCCTGGCACCATGCCCCCTTTTTTCTGTTTCTATGGAATATCTGATCTGGCTTGAGGTTGGCATAAGGACCCATCATGCTACTTTGACCTGCTGATGCCCTGGACTGGGCTTTTGTAAGTAAATTCTCCTAATTTACCCAATTAGCCTGATAAAACCTATTCATAACTATGCTGGTATGGACCTCTCTTTCTTTGGTATCTCATTATTTTTTCGGAGGATATGCCATCCTATATAATTGGCATAGTCAGTGCAGAACAGATTGGCCCTCTTACATTTGACATAGCTGGCAGGATTCTCTGCCCTCCATGTGAATTTAATACAAATTTGTGTCCCTTTCTCCTTTTAGAAAAAAAAAAGTTTTGAAAATCCATTTTGTTCTCAGCATCACTCTTTGAATGGGCAGGTATGCATACTATGAGAGAATGCCATAAACACAGCTGACAGCTATGGTGTTGAGAATGAAAGGGGAAGAGGGTGGGATTAGAAATTTAAAGATACAAGAGAAAACATGGCACAATTATTGGAAGGAATGTGAAAGTCATCAAAAGGTTTGTCATGTCATGGTGAGGATCTAGTTGATAAAATACATTTGTAGTGGATCTAATCAGCATGACTTTGGGGTTTCCTCGGGTACCATTTAGGCCAATCAGGGGTAGATAAGAAGAGGAGAATTGTAGGAGTGACCCAGGGTTCATGGTTAGCAAAGAATTCAGGGGTAGAGGAGGAGCCACCATAATAGTAGATGATATAGAGTATAGGGATAACTGTAGATCAGTGATGTCTACTGGGTTTTGGGGAACCCCAAGTTTGCCCTGGTCCCCAGAGAACTTGCCCCTAGGGAAATCCCAAACTGACCCATTTCAGACTGAACAATAGACCTTAAAGTACTCAATGATCGCAGTTTAGGTGGGACTAGTAGAGCAGTCAGATGTTAAGTTCCCTTTTTGTCCTAGAACTCCCCCCCCCCTCCCCCCCGTGGTATCAGATCCATTCCCAAGAAGACCAACACCTGTGCTGGAACCATCCGGTTTTTTGTATCCATTGTAGTAGACCCCTCCCTGATACCCAGACTCTGGCTACAGCCTCTTTCCCATGTCTGCTGACAACCTGTAAATGTATCTTTGCTGTAACTAGTTCCCCAAAAGGTATAGAAGATCCCTATGTTTTACTGTTCTTTGGAGAATCATCTCTCATGGTGAGACTAAACAGCAGACTACAAAGAAGAGGATGGAATTTTGAGGGTGATTTTGACTGACAGGTGAAGACCATTGGAAGGAGAGAGCAGAGGAGCCTGGGAAAAGAACCCAGGAGACCTGGGGGAGATCTGAGGAGGAGGAGGGGTTTTTGGACCAAGATCTGAGGTTTCCTGCCTTGCTCAAGGTTTTCCAAAAGCCAGCAGAGAGATTAACCCAGAAAATCAACCTTGACGCTTCTCAGCTTAAGACTTGTTATTATCCTCAACTTCAGAGAGTGATTCTGATCATGCAGGACCTAAGGGGCCTTGTACTCAACCGCCTTTGAGTTGGGAGAATTTCTGGTTAGCCCCAGGGCTTCTAGGAAGAGGGGACGGGTTAGGGATCTAGGGACACCTCACACCCTCTACCCAACCTCCATCCAGCATACTAACACAGGCTAGTCACCCGAAATCCCTAGATAAACCATTATTACCTCAGCCCATGGTGGTGAGATAGGGAGAGCGACTGGCAGTCATTCAATCTTGACTCCTTCCCTACCTCACTCATTTGTCATCCATAAAGCTTCCTCCGAACCAACTATTACTGTTTAGGAGATTGACCTTTACAGATACTATTTCCAGAGACCCAGAGCCCTTGGCTCTGAGTGGTTTTAGGGCACTTGACTCTCTGTGGCTGCCGGAATATCGAACACTTTCCCAATTAAAGACTTGGCTTTGCTGACTACTCTAGTAGTTCTGTGTTTTTCCAAGTTGACAACGGATAGAATCAGGGCCAGAGGTGGGAGGTCCTGGGTTCAAATATGACCTGAAGCACTTCCTAGTTGTGTGACTTTGGGTCTTTTGCCTTGGAGCCAATATTTAGGGAAGGAAGGGGAGAAAGAGACAGCAAGATAAAGACAGAAACACAGAAAGAGAGAGACAGACACAGAGAGAGAGAAAGAGGGAGAGAGATACAGAGACAGAAAGAGAATAGAGGCAGGGAGGAAGAGATCCCTGATGTCAGGAACTTTCTCACTTTTATCCCTATCTCCTACATCTAAGACAATGCCTAAGAAATAGTGATTAATAAATGCTAAGTGACTGGAGAAACATATCCACAAAGGGACCAGTAACTGTAGGCTGTCTCCCTGAAGTGGGACACTTCACAAATGAGTTCACCTAGAATATTGATTATTGGAACCATAATTTATTAATAAAAGAGAGAAATAAAGAATCTACCAGCTGGGGCAGAACTCCCTAATGGAAACTGCATTGGTTTGACATTAAAGACCAGATTATATACATTGCAGAGTTCTTATCTAACAAACAAACCTTAACACAGGAATGTGGGGGTCTGAGATGGGGGGACAATTCTTAGATTTACCATGGGGCTGTTAACCAAGGAGAATTTATCTTCACTTAGTCAAATGTTAGTTCACTGGCCCTTTGATATTTCTAAAATTCTTCTTTTGTCTCTTACCATCCAAACTAAGCAGAAACCAGCTTGTTATCTGATTAAACAGCTGGAGGGAAGGGAAACCAGGTTTGTCCCCTAAAAATGCGGACAGGGGTAATTTTTCCATGTTTGGTCTTTTTTGGGGCTACTTCATCCCCAGGAAAGAACCACCTTCTTTCTTATTCTCATTTCTGAATTCTTTCACTACCCTTTCTCCACCCACTGAGAAGAGAAGAGAAAGGAAACCCATGGCAAATAGGAAGAGTCAAGCACAATGAATTCCTACATTAGCCATGACTTTTTTAAAAAATGGAAAGAAAAGAAAATTTGCTTCAATTTGCACTTTTAATGTGCAAGTGTTCATTTTCATGGATAAGCTGTGTCAACAATAAATAATTAGCCATTAAAAGCAAGAACATTAATTTTAATTTTCAGTACCTATATTATATATATAAAGTTATTTCAAATTACATTGAGAACATGAAAAAAGATGAATATTGTAAAGGCCATTGCACGAAAAAAAATTCCAAAACACAAAATGATTAAAATCAGTTTAGATAACATCTTGGATAGTACTGGATCTTGAGTCATGATGACCTGAGTTCAAATCCAACCTCAAGTAATTCTGAGTTTGTAACTGGGAAAATCACTTAACTTCTGCCTCAGTTTCCTCAACTGTAAAGTGAGGAAACTAATACCACCTGCCTCCCAAGGTTGTTGGAAGGACCAAAATGACATAATTTTTGTAAAGCTCTTAGCTTAGTGCCTGGTACATAGTAGAGGTTTAATAAATGCTTGTTCCCTTCCTCCTCCCTGCAATTACTTCTTTTCTATCTACTCTACTTCATTTTCATCTTCATCTACTTTGCTATTTTCTCCTGACTCTTTCTTGCTCAACCTTCACATCCACTCACCTATCTCTGCCCTCCAAAATGTCACACCTCAAGAAGAAGCATCTATTAGGCACTTACTGTGTGCCAGGCACTGTGGACATATACAAAGTGAAAGAGGGAAAAGGAGTCTCACAGCCCTTTCAATTTCCTAGTTTACCTGGAACTACAAACATAAAGATGTATTTTCCCATGTATTAACCCAATAGAATTACATGTCAAACAAGGAAGAGGGAGGAAAGAGGGGACGGAGACAACATGAATAGTGTTACCTTGGAAAATTTATGTGTAAATGTGTTACTGGAACAAAATAAAGCCAAAATTTTAAAAGACAAAGATGTATTTTTCTTTTTTTTCTCTAGTTATATTTAATTGCATCCCCCTCACCAATTACATGTAGAATAAAGACATTCAAGGAGCTCATAGTCCTTTCAATGTCCTAATATAATGTACCTGGGACTACAAAATATGCATTATATATACAAGATATATTTTTCTTTTTTTCCCCTCCAGTATTATTTTATTGTATCCCACCTCCCCTCCCCCTCAACTACATTTCTGAGTGTAAGTACGCATAACCAATTTAAGGCCATATGCTATAGCTGACAGAGCACTGGACAGGAACTCAGGCCTGTCTTAGCTATTCTCACTGTATTCCCTTGGACAGTGACATGAATTTATTTGCACTCAGCTTTGATCTCTGGGTGCATACCTCTATGGGTGAAAATAAATATGGTATGTCCATATACTCAGTGGTTCAAAAGGGAGTATAGCAAGTAGGACAGAAACTGGGGCAGGGGTGATAGGGAGAAGAGGAGTAAGCTTTGCTCCATATGAATCATGAATTTAGGATGCTCCTACTAATTCATTGATGTCAGTAACCTCTGTTGTATGGAGGTTGGAATAAAAATTAATCATAAATCACTCAAGGAAGTTAAAAGACAGATATTAATATTATCCATCTTATTCCATGATTGCTTAGTATTTGGGTATCAAATTTTCTGTTTAAGTCTAGTCTTTTCTTCAGGAATGCTTAGAAATCTTCTCTTTTATTAAATGATCATACTTTCCCCTAAAAGAAGAGTCACATTTTTCTGGACAGTTGATTCTTGGTTGTAAACCCAGTTCCCTTGCCTTCCAGAATATCATATTCCAAGCTTTCTGGTTCTTCGGTGTGGAGGCTGCCAGATCCTGTGTGATCCTGACTGGGGCTCCATAATATCTGAGTTCTTTTTGTGTAGAGGCTTGTATTTTCTCTTTGGCCCAGGAGTGCTTGAACTTGGCTATGACATTAGAAAGTTTGTTCATTTTTATTTTATAGATACAGATATTTAGTTAAAAAGCAAACAGATTTCAACATTTTGGGATCAACCAGTCTTGTTAAGTTATCATAGAAACCCTGGGCAGTGCTGAGGACTAAGTTATTATCAGCCAAACAAGGTTTCAAGATAACCTCAATGGATTAATGATAAAAAACAAATAAATAGAATAAAATAAAATAAAATGCTCTCCACAGCCAAAGAAGAAATTGTTGGAATCTAATTACAGATCAAAGCACACCATTGCATTGTTCACTTATTTACTTCATGAATTTTTTATTGTATGTGTGATATGTGTCTTTAGTCATGGCATGAGGAACGTGGAAATATGTATTGCATGAAAACACTGATATAATTTTATAGGAGTAAAAATGAATAAATACTCCTAGTGTTTAAAAATATATAGGATTTTAATAATAATCAAAAGAGAAGGAAAAGAAAAAGGGTTCTTACAGTCAAGCGAGCAGAGCAAAGAGAGCCAGAGACTCATACCTGCAACACTTTACCAAAAGCACAAGCTCCCAAAACAGAGACCTGCAGCGTGGGTCTCAGCCACCCAGCTCAGCCAAATTTGTCTCCCAAGCCTCCATACGTAAAATGAGGACATAACTTAAAAGAATGCTGGGAATGTAGCTCAGGTGTGGCAAATTTTCCACCTGTACAACCTCTGTCAGACTATTTCATCCTTCAAGGAGATGAGGAAAGATCTGAATAGCTTTGAAAAATAATTGTCAAAAATTATTTCTACATATAATTAAAAAAAAGAAAATTCAAAAAAATAAAAACTCTGGGAAGGAAAAAATATAAGAATACAAATTACTTCTTGGGGCTGATTTGTATTGAAATAGTGATTTTATACAATTTTATTTAATTGGGATGCTATAAATGGCATAGTGAGCCCGTGTCTCTTCTGGATAATGTTCATACAGGTATCATTTTAACTAGAATACACCACTGGAAGGTGCATTTACTTACCTTTCATGAGTGGACACAGGCAAGTAGTTCAGTCAGCCAACACCTACTCTGTGCTGGATATTGTACTATACAATGACTTTTGAAAGAAACTAGTTAAAAAGCATAGGGGTCTTCCTGTTGAAGATAGGATTTTAGCTGGAGCTTAAAAGAAGCCAATAGAAGTTGGGAGCTAGATAGTTCAGTGGAGAGGTAGAACTTGGTTTCAAATCTGACCTCAGACATTTCCTAGCTGTGTGACTCTGGGCAAGTCATTTAACTCTCTTGCCCTTACTGGTCTTCTGCCTTGGAGCCAATATACAGGATTGGAAGGTAAGAGTTTTAGAAAAAGCCAAGAATGGCAGAAGACAGAGATGAAGAGGGAGAGCATTCCTAGAGATGAGGGATAGCCTTGGTTGTGGATAGCAAGGAGAGTAGTGACTGGATTGGAGAGTACATAGGGGAACAATGTGTTAGATTGAAATGTAATTTCAATATTTCAATTTCAAAGAGATTGAAAATGTAATAGATGAAGAGCTTTGAATGCCAAACAAGGCATTTTGCATTTGTTCCTGGAAGCAAGAGAAGGCCACTGAGATTTTTTAGCAAAGATGGAATTTCTCAGAGATCCTGAGATTCTAAAGGTTAACCCTCCATGCTGCCATATTATTTGCATCAATGACCTAAGGGTATACTTTGATAAATAGATATAGGGCAAAAACTTGGAAGTGACTCCATGTTCTTGAAGTTGTAAGGGAGGAATTAATGCAAAGCATGGGAGAGATGCAAAGAAGAGAATGAAAAGCAGAACCTCAGCATTCCAGTAGGACAGCAGAGGGGAGATGGGTGAGCTCCAACTGTCACTTGAGCACTTCTTCAGCTGAGAGCCAGAGGAAGGAGGCAAATTCTCAAGCTGGGAAGAAGCTGGATCTCTCGGGGGCTTGACAGCTTTCCCTGTGAACCCCTGGACTCCTCTTCCTTGTTCTCAACAACAGCACATAGTCATCTATGAATACTGTAGAGAGGAACTTTGAAAGGAAGCCGTCTACAGAGAAATCTCCTGTCAAAGATCTCCTTCTACATTTCTCCCTGACCTGTTCTTGGACTCCTGAAGTAAAAGCTAGTTAGCTGAGGAATAGGGATCAACCAGCAGCTGGCTGGAAGAGGGTTCAAGAACTTGGGGGGCCAGTCTGCCAGAGGGGAAAAGTGTAAGGGTTTCCTACTCCCCACTTTCCTTGCCCGACACCCCTACCACTCCTTCCCTGTGTGAACCCAAATAAATTGTTTACTACTTTAGAATTAGGTCTGGCTGGTTTCTGATACTAAGAAAGGGGACAGAAAATTTGGGGAGAATCACATCTCTCCCCAAAAAGGGGAAGGCTAGCTGAGGATCCCAGTGATCCAAACTGCCTAACCCAAGGAACAGCATCTCTCCTTGATAGTGGAGAGACCCCAGGTTTCTAAAGGGAAGTGACAGTAGGTGTCCCTAAGGAGACCAGAGGCAGAAGAATCCATCTTGCCTCTCAACAATAGCTGGGGCCAAAGGGGAGGCAGTGGGTCATCTTACCAAAGCTAATCTCTCAAATCTTGTCTTCCATCTCCCAGAACTATTCTCTGAGGATACATATTCCCTCTGTCAGGGGGATACGACTTGGCTACCTCTCTCCCAGAAAAGAGAGGGGAAGAAGAATCTTCTCTCTCTCTCTCTCTCCCCATTTCCCTCTCCTTCCATTCCCCCTATTCTTCTCTCAGATCCTTCTATTACAAAGTACATGCCAAGTAGAAGATGGGAAGGCCACTTCCATCATGAGCCTGGTGATAAGATTTTGTCTGCCTTCCAGAGATCCATCTAGATTTTGTGCTGCTCATCACAAAATGTATGTCTATCAGGGGATGAATTTTTTCTGTCCTATATTTATTAAAACCATATAGTACAGAAGGCTCTAAGAATGGTCTACATTAGAAGATATACCCCAAAGAGATAATGGACAAAAAGACTTGTACAAAAATATTCATAGCTGCGCTCTTTGTGGTGGCCAAAAACTGGAAAACGAGGGGATGCCCATCAATTGGGGAATGGCTGAACAAACTGTGGTATATGTTGGTGATGGAATACTATTGTGCTAAAAGGAATAATAAAGTGGAGGAGTTCCATGGAGACTGGAACAACCTCCAGGAAGTGATGCAGAGCGAGAGGAGCAGAACCAGGAGAACATTGTACACAGAGACTAATACACTGTGGTATAATCGAACGTAATGGACTTCTCCATTAGTGGCGGTGTAATGTCCCTGAACAACTTGCAGGGATCCAGGAGAAAAAAACACCATTCATAAACAAAGGATAAACTATGGGAGTGGAAACACCGAGGAAAAGCAACTGCCTGAATACAGAGGTTGAGGGGACATGACAGAGGAGAGACTCTAAATGAACACTCTAATGCAAATACTATCAACAAAGCAATGGGTTCAAATCAAGAAAACATCTAATGCCCAGTGGACTTACGCGTCGGCTATGGGGGGTGGGGGGGGAGAAAAAGAAAATGATCTATGTCTTTAACGAATAATGCTTGGAAATGATCAAATAAAATATATTTTTAAAAAAAAAGAAAAAAAAGAAGATATACACACTGATGAAATCAAGGATCCCCAAAGTATCAGATTAAGAAAAGCTTTTTTAGATGGAGTATAATAATTTTATATTTAAACTGGGAAGATATGGAAAGTCTTTACTTAGGTTTTAAAATGGAAATGCATTTCAAAGATTTCTTTCCCTTGTTTTCCTCAGTTTACCTCATCTATCAAGTGAGCTAGAGAAGGAAATGGCAAATCATTCCAGTATCTTTGCTAAGAAAATCTCAAATGGGATCATTAAGAGTCAGACATGCCTAAAAATATATAGAAAGAACAAAGGTGACAGTAGATAGTGATATACTTGGAGCCAGTTGGAACCAACTGAAAAATGTATATATTTCTATATATATATATATGCTCATAATTAGATATTATTTTCTAATGAATGCTCAATTTAATGGTGAAAGAAAAATTTATTTAACTTTTGGAAAAATTAATATTTATCCTTTTATCATAATAGATCATTTATCTTACAAATTATTGTACATTTTCAAAACACAAAATCCAGTTTCATAAAATACATAAGTAGAAATACATGAAAAATTCCTCATGAATACTCTAATGAACTACATATCTGATATAAATTTCAATTTTACAAGACATCAAATATGAGCATTTTATTTTTGGACCATGTGGATATTATTAAACTTGCCAGAGTTAAGGCAAAATGGAATTTCTTATTCAGAGCCCAAAAATGTAGGGAGACCCTAAAAATGTAGCAGAAGCACTTCCGCACACTGGTTTCAGTAGTCTAGTTTGTGCGGAGATGTTTCCACTAGATTCATAGAGTAGACTTTAGAAGGAGAGATTCCTCATTTGGTCAACTGTTTGACCATCTTCAGCTCTTCCACAGGTTCCCACTTTTGGTGAATTGTTAAAAGCTACAAAAAACACAGACATGGAGAACATTATTTCAAAAGATAAGCTCTAAAACAAGAAATAAGCTTTTTATAATCAAGCATTTATGAAATGCATACTATGTACAAATCACCATACCTAGCACTAATATGGAAATGTTTTTTTTTTTAAAAACCCTTACCTTCTGTCTTAGAATTAATACTATGTATTGGTTCCAAGGCAGAAGAGTGGTAAGGGCTAGGGAACTGGGGTTAAGTGACTTGCCCAAGGACACATAACTAACAAGTGTCTGAGGTCATATTTGAACCCAGGACCTCCTATCTCTGTGCCTGGCTCTCAATCCACTAAGCCATCTAGCTACTCCCTGGAAATGTATTTCTTATTCCAAAAATAACTCTTTATTCAGAATGATCTGGAGCTCATAAGAAATTGCACATAATGAACCATAACTGTAAGGAGAAAATACAGACAATTAAAAAGTGTGAGTATGCACACACATTCACATTTCCCAGGTTTAGAAACTCCTGGCCTAAGTGAATTATATGAAGATATTCAAAGAACTTGGATTTATGAAAGCATCATTAGAATTCCCCCCCCCCCCAAGATTCCTAAGTAATGAGAAATGCAATTGAAAGCAAAACTTTTAATTCCATTGGTATGTATATGTTCTTCTCAGACTCCAAGGATGATAATGATAAAAACAAAGGTCTGATAGGCATCACAATATTTATAGCAGCCCATTTTGTATTAATGAATAACTGCAAGCAAATGTGAATGCTATTGATTAGAGAATGGCTAAACAATATTGTTCAACTGTTAGAAATGGTCAACGTGGTCAATACATTAGTATGGCAAGAGTTATAAGAACTGAAGCAAGATGAAGCAAGGAAGCAAAATACTTAACAATTATGACAATGTTAAGAAAGAACAAAATAAGAGAAAACCTATTGATGCAAAATTATAACTAAGGTCTGCCCCCAAAGAACTACAAGAAGTACCTCTCTCTGATTCTTTTCTAAAATGACCTCTCCATCTATTTTTAACATTCATTTAAAAAAAAAATTCAGTTCCAAATTCTCTCCCTCCAATTTCTCCCCCATCCATTAAGGCAAGAAATGCTACAACCATCATATGAAGTCATGCAAAACATTTCCATATTAACTATGTTAAAAAGAAACAAAAAGGCAAGAAAAACAAAGCTAAAAGTATGTTTCAGTCTTTATTCAGAATTTATCAGCTCTTTCTGTGGGTGAATGTTATTTTTTAGACTTTTCTTGGATCATTGTATTGATCAGAGTAGTTAAGTCTTTCATAGTTATTCATTACTACCATCTTGCTATTATTGGTGTACAATGTTCTCTTGGTTCTGCTTACTTTAACTTTGTATTAATTCATACAAATCTTCCGCAGGTTTTTCTGAAACCTTTGCCATTTCTTATAGCACAGAAGTATTTCAGTGATATACCATAACATTTCCCAACTGATGAACATTCCCACAATTTCCAATTCTTTGCTACCACAAGAATTGCTACAAATACTTTTGTACATATAGGTCTTTTCTAATAATGTCTTGAGACAGTAGAAGTATTACTGGGTTAAAAGATATAAACATTTCTATAGCTCATTGGGCATAGCTTCTCTAGAACATTTGGACCAGTTCACAACTTCACCAATGTAAAGGTTAAAATAGGGGGTTTGTGTGGCAAAGTGGGGACATTAATTCATTGCTGGTGGAGTTGTGAAGTGATCCAACCATTCTGGAGGGCAATTTGGAACTATGTCCAAAGGGCGATAAAAGACTGTCTGCCCTTTGATCCAGCCATAGCACTGCTGGGCTTGTACCCCAAAGAGATAATGGACAAAAAGACTTGTACAAGAATATTCATAGCCGCGCTCTTTGTGGTGGCCAAAAATTGGAAAATGAGGGGATGCCCTTCAATTGGAGAATGGCTGAACAAATTGTGGTATATGTTGGTGATGGAATACTATTGTGCTAAAAGGAATAATAAAGTGGAGGAGTTCCATGGAGACTGGAACAACCTCCAGGAAGTGATGCAGAGGGAGAGGAGCAGAACCAGGAAAACATTATACACAGAGACTGATACATTTTGGTACAATCAAAGGTGATGGACTTCTCCATTAGTATCAATGCAATTTCCCTGAACAATCTGCAGGGATCTAAAAAAAAAATACTACCCACAAGCAGAGGATAAAGTGTGGGAGTAAAAACACCGATGAAAAGCAACTGCTTGACTAAAGGGTTGGAGGAGATAAGACTGAGGAGAGACTCTAAATGAACACTATAATGCAAATTCCAACAACAGGGAAATGGGTTCGAGTCAAGAACACATGTGATAACCAGTGGAATCATGCGTCGGCTATGGGAGAGGGAAAGGTGGGGGGGGGGAGGAAAAGAAAACTATCTTTGTTTCCAGTGAATAATGTATGAAAACGACCAAATAAAATAATGTTTAAATAATTAAAAAAAATAGGGGGTTTGACATAAGAGAACAACTTTTAATAATTTAAGTTTTTATGAGAATATAGTAGAGTTGTACATTAACATTATCCCTTTAATCCAGAGAACTTCTAGGAGCTTTTAACAATTAACAAATCTTATACCCTATAAATATACCTAAAATTCCTAATAATTGCCTAAAATTTCCTAGAACTGTTTCTAATTGTCTTCTCAGGAGAGGCTCTTCTGCCTGGCACACCAGGCCTAATCTAACCTACTCTATCTATAAATGATTTCACTAACTCCCTAATAGATAGCTATCACTCACTCACTCCTTCAATCAATTTCTATCACCCAACTGTCAGTAGCCAACTGACAGCAGATCCTTGCCTATGAGACAGACCTCCTGCTCTCTAGAGATCTCAGAGGCAAAAAGTCCTTTAAAGGCTAAAGCCAAAAGCCCTCTCAGTAAGCTTAGGCCTGCCTTTATATTCCAGCAACTAAATGCCAACCCACACTACCAGCAAATAATCCCCAACGACCAACTCACACCCAGAAGCCAACTTCCCCACCAGCCCTGACTCTCAGCAACTCACCCACCAACTGTCAGCAACAGACTCTCCTAACTCTCAACAACTCCCAGCCTGCAACTGACACTGGTCCAGCAGGGGGTGCCCCGGTTCCTACTTCCTGTCACTGTGGGCTGGTTAATCCCATCTATGGTAAGAGGACTTCCAGGTCCCCCATTCAATTAAAGAAATTAGAGAATTCTTTTTTTACACCAGCGGCACCTATTTTTCAACATTCCCTTCAATATTTGTCATTTAAAAGGTCTCTGTCACATTAGCCAAACTAATAGATGTTAAAACAAGATATTCCTTAATTCACAAATTTTTCTTGTCAGAGAAAATTATTATAAAATTGTGTCCTCCCATTAAGTTTTCTATTTCTAAAATTTTGGCTGCATTGGTTGTGCAAAAAATTAATGTCATGTTAACAGAATTATCCATTTTACTTCCTATGATTCTTCTCATTTGGTCATAAACTATTTCTTTATTCATATTTGACAGGTAAATTTTTCCATGCTTACCTAATTTGGTAATGTTATTACTCTTTGTCTAAATCATGTACCCATTTTGATTTCGTATATAGTATGAGATGATTTATGCCTAGTTTCTGCCAAATTGTTTTCTGGTTTTCATGGTAATAATGGTCAAATATTGAATTCTTTCTAGTGAGTTTTCTCCCAAAGCTTGGGGTTTATCAAAGACTAGATTACTATGATCATTACTATCATATATTGAGCACCTAATCTATTCTACTAATCTACTAATACTTAGTCAGTATCAGATTGTTTTAGATGATTTTTGCTTTGTAATATGGCTTGAAATCTTGTTACTTCATGAAGCTGCCTTCCTTTGTTTTTTTTTTTCCTCATGGATTCCCTTGATTATTAGTGACTTTTTGGTCTTCCAGATGAACTGTTTTATTTTTTTTCTAGGTCTATAAATTCTTTTGTTGTTAAATTGGCATGCCACTGAATAAGTAGATTGATATGGGTAGAGGTCTAAAATGACCTCTAATTAAAATATTATATTGGTTCAACCTACACATCAACAATTAATATATATTTCTCCAATGGTTTAAATCTTGTATTAATGTGAAAAGTATTGCAATTGTATTCCTATAATCCCTGAATTTTTCTTGATACTGATTCCCAAATATTATGCTGTCTGCATTTATTTAAATGGAATTTTTCTTTCTCTTCCTGAAGAGTTTTGTTGTTAACATATAGGAATGCTGATGATTTGGGTTTATTTTATATCTTGCAACCCTGCAAGTTGTTGTTTCAACTAGTTTTCTATATGACTCTCTAGGGTTCTCTAAGTATACTATCACATTGTTTGCAAAGCCATAGTTGCTTCCTCATTTCTTATTCTGAGTCTTTCCATTTTTTTTCTTGTCTTATTGCTATAGATAACATTTCTAGTACAATATTGAATAATGATTTTTCCAATTTTGAACCAGCCTTGCATTTCTAATGTAAATCCCATATGATCATAATGCATGATCTTTGTGATACTGCTGTAACCTCCTCACCAGGATTTTACTTAAACTTTTTGCAACAATATTCATTATCTGAGGGCAGCTGGGTACCTCAGTGGATTGAGAGCCAGGCCTAGAGATGGGAGCCAATACACAGTATTGATTCCAAGACGGAATGTAAGGGTTTTAAAAAAAACAAAAAACAATATTCATTATCTTTGGGCAAAATAGCTCCTAATAATTGCTTTAATTTCACCTTCACTGGTAGCACATATACTCTTTCCATTTTTAAAATATTGGTAGTAATTTGTTTTTCTTTTTAAAAATCAAATTAATAACCCCTCTAATTCTTTGCAGAGATGGAAGACTATGGGTATAGAAAACATCATTCCACTTCAGACTCTTTTTGATATTGGCCAGTTTTGTTGAGGAATATGAAAGGCAATTAAACTGGATGAATACAAAAAACACAGCAAGTTATATGACCTAACACAAAAGGAAGTCAACAGAACCAGGAAAACAACCTACATCAAAACTGTAAAAATGGAAAAGGACTACAAACAAAATACTTCACACCTGGTGTTGCACCATCATCCATACCCTACTCTGCATTTTAGGCAAGAATAATGTGAAGACGGGATTAATTTTCTCACCGTCAGAGCTGATTCAGTCTCTGTTCTATCCGTTGATGATACTGGGGAGGGGAAGGAACCTTAAAGAGTCTGGAGGTGGCTTTTTAAGTCTCTTCGGACCCCACTGCTTTATTTATTACTAACTGTTCCAGTTCTGTTCCCCTCCAAAATAGTGAAGAAGCCTGTAATGCAGCATCAGAATTGGAAAAAAAAATAGGAGAAAAGGACTGGAATTCAGTGTCTGTATCCTGTTACATATATTGTATTTGTTGATTGTTTGTTTTCAGAATTAATTTTGTTTAAGTTCACATATTAATCTAATCCTTATTGTTCCATTATTTGTACCTCCCCTATGACTGTACTGAAGAACATATCATTGTGAAAGCCCATAAATACCTTGTACAAACCTTTTTCATGGCAAAACCATAGGTCCTTAGGAATGCCAAGTTTGTCACCTGATCCATTGAGGTCACATGTTGCCTAAATGGTCTTTTGTTCATTTTTGCCTTTGTTAATTGTCACATAGATGATGATGGCTGGACTCCATCAAACTGGTTACAACCTGTATACAGCCTTTGGAGAATTTAATGACCTAAAAATTTAAATTAATTTTAAGGGGTCTTCAGGAATATTTTATAGATATTCAAGAGCATCCCTACCTCTGACTGATCATTTACCTGTCTTTGAATTATTTATAATAAGAGGTAAAGGATCCATTTAGTAGCTGAAGAGATGATTCTACACTTCTGTATTTATAAAAATGTAATGGATGAGACATATAAAGACATGACTTTTATGGCTGTTACAGTCTCATACCAGAGGAGCTGGGAAGGTTTTCCTAGGGGGCATGGTACCCCTGGATGGCTCCCAAGAGGGAGCATTTCCCATGAAGCCTAAGTAGTTTCTGGATGATTTTTTAACTCTTCAGCTTAATCTACCTCCACCAGGATGATCTAGATTCTAGGTGACATTTTAGACCCAAAAAAGTTTTCATCAGTAGTATAGAGGTTTGTGTTTTTCCTGGGCTCCTCTGCCACATTTTGGAATGATGTCAGTAATAGACTTTGTTAAAAAATATCTCAGCCAAGGTTGAAAGATTTGCTACATTTGTAGAACTTGTGACAAATATCCAGAGTTCATAGGTTTTTAAAAAACACAGCAACTCATGTGAATCCTATATGATAGTGGGTTTGTTTGCTATTGTCATTTAAATGTGCTCTTATGATTTGGGGTTTTTTGGTATTTCCTGAATGTGAATTAGCTGTTATACTACTGTTTTGAAAAGCTGTTACTTGGTAAAAATCATTTGTACTCACACTGTGAATCATAGCCAAGTAAAAAATGAAATGGATCCCATTTGGGGGTAAGAAACCTTTGTATTGCACTTCTCCTTGTATATCACTGTGTATCACTGATTGTGAACTATATATTTTTTAATTGAAAAAAATTATTTTCATTGTTTTTCCTTGTATATGCAATAGAGTATTTGAATTTTCTTTTTTCTCATTTCTTGTACTTAAAGTACATATAATAAATATCAATCTTTTTTTTGATTTCGCACCAATATAAGTTTAAAATATATATTTGCTATAATCTTAATGCATACTCAAAAGCTTTAGACTATGGAAATCTGCCATTTATTGATAAATGTTATGGGACTGTAATTAATTGATTAATGCTTTTGTCTGGTTCCAGAAGAAGGAAACAAAAGAGCCATTATACAGTGCAAAAGAAGCACAAGGTCAAGGAGACCAACCAATCCTTGTGGAATTGATTAGACTCTATGCCAAGGCAGAGGACTTGTTTGGAGGTTGAGGTTGCAGTTGTTTGACATACATCAGACCCAGACCTTCCCCATGCCACATTAGGACAAGTATCGAAGTTTGGCTACCATCTTGGCTCCCCCTATTCCTGAGGGTGAAGGTAAAATCAGACCAGGAAATGACACTTTTACACGAAAATCTAGTCCTTTTTTCTCTCTTATAGTATGGCAACTTCCTGTAGTCTTGGCTACCAATGGGTAAGAGCAATATTACTGCATTTTGTCCTACAGATTTGTGGGACAGAAATTACTTTAATTGGACCCTAATACAAGGGTCTGACATGAATTTATTCATGTTTAATCAGAAATTTTTATATATATAGATTTTTGATATTTTGATTCTGATTTTGAATTGTTTCTTTCTCGCAATGTTTAATTTTTCTTCTATTTGTTTTTCTTTTTTATGTTTTTGTTTTTCTTTTGATAATTGACTCATACACTCCCATAACTCCAACCATGTATCCTGAGTAGATCCCGGCATTGGTCAACATCCTCCTCAGGGAGGATTGTATATATTTTTATCAAATACACCATTTAAATTTTTGTTTGAGAAAAATTTCAGGGAAAGAAGTTGCTAACTCCTTGAATCTGGAAAATGAAGTGTCTGGAGAAAGCTGCCTGCATAAACCTACATGCATCAAGAAGATCCAGAATAAACTTTGGAGTGCAATTGATTGAACTAAAGGGAGTTGAACACAGTTATTTTGAAAATACACTCTTATGCCAAAGGGCATTGCTCCCAATTGGCTTTTTGTCAATGTGCCTAGCAAACATTGGTTTTGTTTTCTCTCTCTTCTATTTCCCTGTTATCTCTAACTATTATAGTTTCCTTTTAGAGGATACATTATTGTATAAACCTGCAGTTAGAAGATTTTTAGAGGTATAAGCTGATTATGTTAAATTATCAATTGGGGAGTCTTATCTCTGATGGGGGAGGTGGATTGTGAAGATGGGATTAATTCTCCCCTGCCCATTTTGAGATTTAATCATCAGAAGCTTATACGCCCCAGTTATCCTTAAGTATCAGGAGGTCTCTGACCCACGTGTGCTATAGTGAGTGACAAATCAGAATCAACTGACTGCCCTGGGCAGTCCTAAGCAAAGCTTTAGTTGCAATTTGCCCACGTAAAGTGGAAAGACGGTACAGGAAGTGATGAAAGGGAAGGTTTTAAAAGTGGCAAGAACTTCCTGTGACCAGCTCTTTTACCTTGGAACTTGACCTTAAAGGAGCTACAGCTTGGGGACCTCAGACTGCTCTTCAATTTTCCCTTAGAACTACCATGTGGGTGAGTGAAAAAGGCTGACTGCCTTTCCTGGATTTTCTAGAGGTACTAGCCTCTGGAGAGGTCCCTTGTCTTGGAGGAGGCCTTGTGGCTAAAACCTTTGTTTAATTTACCTCTGGGCCCCCTTTTCTGGGGTCTCTGAAGCCCTGCCTGGTTCAGATCAGGCCAGAATAATTATCTTCTCTCTCATTTCCTTGCTTTCACTCTTCCCTTTATTTTATAAATAAATTGCTATAAAGTCATTCTGACTTGAGTAATAATTTTGGCAACCACATTTCTCATATATTTAATCCAACTCTTTAATTTTTTTAACCCTTACAGTGGTCCAGAAACAATCTTTCTCAAGCCAAGTAATTTTTTGCTTAGAGAAATGTCCAGATTAGCACACTCCATCCATGCTCTTAGACACCCCTTCCCAAAAAATGAGGTTATATTTGTAGGAAACTTGAACAAAGAAAAGTTACAATGTTAAAATACAATTTGGGGTTATGGTCTAAAGCAATAGCATAAGTATAAATGGATTTTTCCTCAGACCAATAAGAAGCATATACCTAAAACTATAGGCAAATATTATATATATTTAAAATGCTAAAAGCCTTCCCTATAACATCAGGAGTGAAATAAAGATCCTCATTATAAAATATTATTTAATATTATATTAGAAATGCTAGTCATAGCAATAAAAGAAAAAATGGAAAGAATCATAATGGATAAAGAGGCAATAGAACTTTTTGCAGATGACATGATGTTATAGATGGAAAATCCTAGAGATTCAACTAATAGGATCTAAAATAAACCCACATAAATGATCAGCATTTCTATATATCACCAACCAAACCCTAGAAGATAACACATTTAAATAAACATAGAATAAAACACCTGGGAGTATAGCTGCTAAAACAAACCCAGGAAGTACATGAACATTATGATCCATTCTTCAATTGATAAAAATGATCAAAAGATAGCAACAGTTTTTGGATAAAAAAAATCAAAGCTATATATAGCCATATAAAAGAAGGCTCTAAATCTTCATTGGTTAGAGAAATTCAAATCAAAACAACTTTAAGATATCATCTCATACCTATTGATTAACTAAAATGATAAAAGAGCAAAAGAACAATTGTGGGAGGGAATGTAGAAAAATGGGGACACTACCACATTGTTGGTTAAACTGCAAACAGTACCAACCATTTTGGTGAGCAATTGGAATTATGCCCAAAGAGTTATAAAAAGATGTATATCCTTTGACCCAGTGATATCACTATTAGATCTATTTCGTAAGGTGATCAAGGTAAAAAGATAAAGAACTTACATGTTCTAAAATACTTACAGCATTATGTCTTTGTGTTAACAAAGAATTGGAAATTGAGGGGATGCCTATCAATTGGGGGAATGGCTAAGTGAATTGTGGCATACAATTGTGAAAGAATACTACTGTGCTCTAAGAAGTGAGAAGGTTAATTTTTTTTAGAAACATGGAAAGAGGCTATAGCTATGTGGCTCAGTAGATTTTGAGCCAGGCCTGCCTGAAGATGAGAGGTCCTGGGTTCAAATATGACCTTAGATATTGCCTAGCTACGTGACTCTGAGCAAGACACTTGACCCCCATTGCCTAGCCCTTACCACTCTTCTGCCTTGGAACCAATACTCAGAATTGATTCTAAGGTGAAAGGTAAGGGTTTTTTTTTTTTTTTTAATGAAAAGATATGGGGCAGTTGGGTGGCTCAGTGGATTGAGAACCAGGCCCAGAGATTGTAAGATTTAAAATAAGTTGAAGGCCTTAAACTATAACAGTTAAAAGAGTGGGAGCCATAAACTGTTATAATTAAAATGGTTGATGTTGTAAACTGTAGTGAGTTAAAATGGTGGAAGATATAAATTGTGATAGATATAAGAGAGGGTGAGTAAATTTGATCGTAGAAAATATGTTTCACTACAGTGTCTTGGTTTTTAAATCAAATATAAGGTGGTCGCCAGGGAATATATTCCCAAATTATGAATATGCCCAAGTCAACTGGGTTTTTTAGAGAATTTAATTAATAATACAATGAGGAATTAAAGAAAAGGAGAAGGAGAGAGAAAAGGAATTAATGAGAAAAAATAGGTTGGCCAGGGCAGGCCTGGCCAACCCAGGCCTAAGCCTTAAGAGAGAAACCAGTCAGTTATCACTCACCATAAGATTTGTCTTAAGCAAGGATGTCTGGGGAACAGAATCTCCCAGGAGGGAGTTCCATCCAGAGTCAGCCTCCCAAGGGACTTCTTCTCAAGAGATCTTCAAAGGGCCTCCTCCAAAAGGATCTATCTCCAAGGATCCAAGGATCTCCAAACCTCTCCAAGCCTCCAAGGAACTAAGGATCTCCAAGCCTCCAAGGATCCCTTGATCAAGAGATTCCTTTTCTTATATAGGAGGTTTTTTCCTATGTCACCTCCCCTAAGTTCTTCCATCTACCAATCACCATAGATATTTTCTAAAAGACAGCCCATCTGAATTCCTGCTAAGTCGACTAACCTCCTCAGTAAATCTGAACCAGAGAAAATGCTGCTGTGTCGACTAATCCCCTCAGTAAGTCTGAACCAGAGAAAACACAGCTGAGTCGACTAATCTCATTAAGAGAAAACTTTCCCAACCCTTTTAGGTACCTAGCATCCCATTGTATCAATTCTAAAAAACAGGCATGGCTCGAAGAACTCCTTGCCTTATTATAAGCATGGGTCCAAGTACTTTCATTGTTTAGCAAGGAGTTTTCTCCCCTAAAGCAGTCTTAAGTTTGGGTGGAGTAGAGGTCCTCCCATTTCTGATCCTGGCGAGTTCTCACATCAAAATAGGGAATGTTTCCAGTAGGGAATTTGTTCCAATGGAGGATTCCTCAATGTGGAAATTTTTAACATTCACAAGTCTAAGAAATTTCAAGATTTACAAGATGGAAGGTCCTGGGTTCAAATATGACCTCAGACACTTCCTAGCAGTGTGATCCTGGGCAAGTCACTTAACCTCCATTGCCTAGCCCTTACCACTCTTCTGCCTTGCAACCAATAACCAGTATTGATTCCAAGATGGAAGGTAAGGGCTTTAAAAAAATGGAAAGAGCTACATGAAATTATGTGAAATTAGCAGAACCAAGAAAAATCATTATATGCAGCAAAAGAAATATTGTTTGAAGAAAAATGTGTATTTCCACTTCTTAGAGAAGAGCTGACAAATAGAAACAAGTATAACTTAGTTTTATCTATAAACTTTTGTTGTTGTTGTTCAAATGTTGCCCTCTCTGGTGGTTGGGTGTGTTTGGGAGATACTGGGATCTTTTATGTAACAAACAAATTTTAAAAGACATTAAAAAAAAAAAAGATGTCCACTTAGTCACTCCCCTGGAGATTCCATCTGCAGTAACCAATGACAACTCCCTCTAACCAAATCTGAACTCTTTCTGAATAAATGAAGAGGACACTTCCTGGTGAACAGAATAAGAGAACTTTCTTTTAGAAAATTGCAGACCAATTGATTGAAGGGATGGAGAAAGAGGAGATTGAACTTAGAGGAGTGAATAAATAACCAATGGGTGGAAGGGGACCAACTTGTTCTAAATTTGACTATCACTTTTAATCCATTTTTGCAAAGAAAGGTCTTTTGTTATTAAGTTAATATGCTCTCAGGAGACAAATCTGAAATATTTTTCAGACCTACAATTATTTCTTAGTGTTTCTAGGGAAACTGAAAACTTGGATGGGAAGAACATACTTGTCTACAAAAATTTGAAGAGCGGTCACCAGGAAAAGAGATAGATTACTCTTCTACCTAAATATAAAGAAGTAGAGTGGGGTAGGTCAGGAACAGGCACACAGATTTGACTTTTGTGTAAGAGAGAACTTTCTAACCAATAATTAATTTAGATTAAATGACATCCAAAGTCTCTTCAGGCTCTTCATATCTCATTTATCCTCATAGGAATATTAATATTTTCCCTTAATGGTGGTTATGACTACAATACTCACCATCTGACATACTAGTTATAAATGAAGCATGATTTCCCAGGCTATTGTATCTCTTGTATGCCCTATTATGGTATGCAAAGCATTTTGTAATTTCAAAAATATGTTAATTGATAAATTTTAATATTTTCTCTGGTTCATGAATGGAAATTACATACTATTTTATAGATGACCACAGAAAGAAAGACCAATTCTGTCCAGGATAGCCTTTAGATCTTCAAATCAGATGACTGCTTTATATTGAATTCAATATTGTCAACATACATTTATCAGTTCTATATTGCAGGGGCAGCTAGGTGGCTCAGTGATTAGAGAACCCTGAGAGAGGAGGGCCTGTCTGACCTCAGACACTTCCTGAGGTGTGACTCTGGGCAAATCTGTTTTCTATTTTCTAGCCCTTACTGCTCTTCTGCCTTGGAACCAAAATTAGTATTGATTCTAAAATGGAAAGGCTTTATTTTGAAAATTTCTATGTTGCTTAGAAAGTTGCCTATAGTTTGGGTCTAAATAATTTTACTTGTCAAGATATTTTATTAGTACCTTTTGAGGCTCATAAGGATTCACATTTTCCCATGGTTCTGGATTTTTCTTTCTGTTAACACTAAAAAAAAAAAGAAATTAGATAGTATTGCAACATTATAGCTTCAAGATTTTAATTTTTAAGACACCTAAAAAGTTGCACTTTCCCAGTTTGCACTGGGAAATAGCCATCATTGATTTTTAGTTGCAAAAAAATGACTTCAGGTCAAGAACTGCCAGTCACCCCAAACCACCACTAATTCACAAATTTCAATTCAGCTAAAGATTTATTAGATAATATGTGCACAGCTACTTGAGCTAAGAACCCTAGACAGCCTGATACAGGAACTATTCTATTGTACTGCTGCTCAGCAGGGTCGAAAACTCAGCTCACTCCCCAAGTTCTCCCTTTCTTCCATCACCTATGTAGCCCCAACAGACTGCTGGTGATTGAAACAAGCACTAGCCTGGGAGAACACAAGGAAAGGCAAAGGGAGAGTAGAACCTCTTACTTCCTCTCCAGGTTCCAAAAAGGGGCATATATACAATACAGCACCAAATCCTAACCTGAAGATAAAGTTCTATTATAGTAGCCTGACTATTCGGTACTACATCAGAAAGACAAATATTTGTAACAGCTTAAAAATAAAATTGGGAAACAATATCTTATTATTGAAACAAATTTGATTATTTAATGATCAATATTTCATTTTTAAAAGTCTTTTAAGTTTAGAAATTGAAAAATGAAATCCAAAACCTTATGCCATTTGAAGAATTATGAAGTAAAAGATCTTATAAAGTTAAACTAATGACTTTCTTAATAGCAGTTTTTTAATTTTTCTGAATGTAAAGTTTTCCAGTTTAGGCTCCATCTTCCTCTCCCTCTCCCTCCCTCCCCGTCTGTCTGTCTCTTTCTCTGCCTCCCTTCCCCCTCCCACTCCTCCCTCTTTCTTCCTTTCTTACTAAATGAGAAACACTGAAGATGGATATTCAAAAGAGAATAATGCCAGCTTTCAAGAAACTCATTCTAAAGGAGACAATCCACATGAGGGAAATGGACAACTTCACAACCCAAACTCAATGCCTATCAATAACTGTCTTCTAGTAACAGACCCGTTTTACTTACATCACATCAGTTTTGAAAAGGGAATATATGCACATATAGGTAGCTCCAAGTCCCGCGAAGCCCACGAATGCGAATAAAGGAATAAGCTATTGGACAAAACATAAAGAAACATCTTCAGATACAGAATCCACTTTTAGTTTATCATCCATTCATTGGAAGAAGGTCAAGATGCCAAGACTTACTTCTTTCTTTTTCATCATAAATTTTAAGAAGCTCATGATTGCGCCTTTTGGGTGACAATCTAGAACAAAGAAGTCCGGTTATTGGTCGAGCCAGTTTAAGTACCTGCTGCATCCTTTGCCCGTCAAAGAGCAGTCCCCCTCTCATCACACTTACCACTCACCACCAAAAAAGAAGCACAACCAAATCGAATATGAGAAAGATTATCGCGTGATTCAGAGGATGGAAAAGTTCAGGGATCAAGCTTTCTCTTGGAGCAAAGCTCAGAACTGAATCTTGTATACTGCCTCTAAATTTTATATACTGAAGATAACACCCCCGGAAGTAGGCCTGCCCATGTCCAAGTCACGTAGACATAGGTTGGTCACCTAATTTCATTTCCCAAAGGGCACTTCCCTCTCTCCCCCTGCCCCCACCTTTTCTAGACTTCTGAGTATCTGGGCGTAACTAGACCAAATCTCTTTAGGATTAGGCATCGGAGAGGGAGACAACACGTAGTCCTGGCGCCCCCTGCCGGAAACTGCATAATGCCAGGTGAGCCACAACCGAACTCCAGGCAAGGGTCGAGGTACCATTCCTTCCAATCTTCTCACCCTTCCTCTCCCTTCCCAACCTCCGCCCTCCAGCCGTCTCCAGAGCGAGCCAGTTGGAACCTAGGCACCAGTGCTTTGGCTTCTGAAAGGGATTTAAGGAGCCCAGACGTATGTGGTGAATGTGAAAATGGTTTATTATCTTCCAAGAAAACACTCCATCTCTGGGCTGCTAGCTTTCTTTCAGGCTGTCCCTCTCCTCCCCACCCCATCCCTTACATGGAATACACTCCATCTTCCACTTTAATGACCAGATTCCTTTAATTCTCTACCAAAATCCCACCTCCCTTCCTTAATCCCTCTTAATCACTCCACAATTAGTTTACCCCCCCCCCCATTTATACTGTATATAGTTTGCTTTGTATATATTTGTTTGCATGTAGTCACTCCCCAAATTAGATTGGTGAGCTTCTTGAGGCAGGGACTGTCTTTTGCCTCATTTTGTGTCCACAGCACTCAGAATCTCTTTTTCTGCTCTGGGCATTTTCCATAGTTGCCCTCCATACCTGGATGGTGTCCTTCCTCTTTTCTAACTTCCTTGGCTTCCTTTTTTTTTTTAACCCTTACCTTCTGTCTTAGTATCAATTAAAAGACAAAAGAGTGGTAAGAGATAGTCAAGCAGGGTTAAGTGACTTGCCCAGGGTCACACAGCTAGGAAATATCTGAGGCACCCTTTGAACCCAGGACCTCCTGCCTCCAAGTCTGACTCTTTATCTACTGAGCCACCTAACTGCCCTATGCAAAAGCTTTTTAAAAGTAAGGCTCCTTAGTGAATTTAAAAACTATTAAGGTTCATTGCTGATATAACTAGAGTTCCAAAAGTCAATTGGTATGGAATTCTCTCCTCATTAGTGCCAATGCCCAGGCCAGCCCTGAGGGTTGGACTCTAATTTGGCAGAGAAGTAGCAGTCTCTTCCAGCCCTTCAGATATCTTCAGGCCTTGCAGTTACTTTGGACACTTCTGGCTTCCAGATTTGAGAGAATTATAGAAAATGCTAACCCTACTAAAGGCTTTTTTTTTTAAACCCTTATCTTCTGTCTTAGAATCAATTCTGTGTATTGGTTCCAAGGCAGAAAAGCAGTAAGGATTAGTCAATTGAGGTTAAGTAACTTGCCCAGGGTCACACAGCTGGGAAGTGTCTGAGGCCACATTTGAACCCAAAACCTCCCATCCCTGGGCTTGGCTCTCTGACCACTCAGCCACCTTGCTGACCATTATATATATATATATATATATATTTTTTTTTTAATTCTTATCTCCAGACCTGGTTCTTTATCCACTGAACCACTTAGTTTCCCCCCCAACTTCAAGTTGCTGAAGACTCTAAGAAGAAGCAGATGTAAGATGAGTTAATATTTCCCATCATATCCTTATCCTGAGCTTGCTACTATGGGTACTTCCCATTGGGAAGATCTGGGAATCTTGGTAGATCTACATTGCCTCATTCCCAATGGGAGCACTCCTTCCCCCTGTATTGTCTGTTATAGTTTTCTCTTTATATTTTCTCTGATCTCTATTTTTCTTCCAACTTGGATAAATGGGATTTCTTCTGCTCTATTCATTTTGGAACAAGTTTTTTGGTGAAAAAAAAAACAAACAAACAAATCTTGGAGATAAAGCTTGGAGGTCTTCTTTTTATTTCCAAGTGATTAAAAAAGTCAGAGGCCAAAGCCATAAAAGGAACAGAATACTTTGCTCTGATCTGGTTTGGGAGTTAGCTGTTTGAAAAGTTTCCAAAGTGTTTAACTACTCTCTAGTCCTTCTGGGGCGATTTGGCAAGTAATCAAATATGACGGAAGAGTGAGGAATTGAGAATGACCACTAGGTTGGGAGCTTTGTTGGCCAGGAGGACAGAGGTGCCCTCAGTAGAAAGAAGTTAGGAGTCTGGGAAAGCCTGGGGAGAGAAGGTAATGAGTTCATTTTTTGAACACATTGAGTTTATAACATCTTTAAGACATTTAGTTCAAGATGTCCAACAGTCAGTTGAAGATGTGAGAATGGAGGTCCAAAGAGAGGTTAAGGTTGGACAAATAATCTGAGAACATTTGCATTGGAAGGACAATAATTGGCTCCAAGTGAAAGTATATAGACAGCCTTGGGGGACATTCATAGTTAGTAAAACTATTGTCATGAAGAAACAGGCTCACTTTTGACCCAACTGAGGCCTTGAGAGGTTAGATGACTTGCCCCAGGTCACATGAACAGTAAGTGGCAAATTTGTGATTCCCATCCAGATCCCACATCCTTGAAAGAAGAACACTCTAATTAATGAGGCAATAATACTTGAGGGAATACTTTGGAAGCAGACACAGATAGATCAAGGAGTTGGAAGTGATAATAAAGTCTTGGAGGCTTTGTCAAGGAGATGATGGGGAAGCCTCTTCCATTAGGAGCCTGATAATGGATTTTGTCTACCTTCCAAAGATCAGTCTAGATTCTGGGCAGTTTGTTACCAACAGTGTGACCAAGAGGCAATAGATTTTCTTTTGACATTGGCTATTCAGTAAAACCATGTACAAAACCATGAGTAGACTATGAATGTCTTTTGGTCTCCACTATGCATTAAAACTATCTACATAGGGGCTGCAATCTGCATTAGGAAAATAAGTATGCACACCAATAAAATAAAGGAACCCTAAAGTATGGAATTAATAAGATTTAGACAATGAATAATTTATGCCTATTGGTTTTCAATTGGATGGAAGATGTGAGTGAAAAGTACTTGCTTAAATGTTCTGAAGGGAGTTCATTTTGAATATGAAAATTCATATTATAAAACTGCATATATAGTTATCATTAGGTATTTTCCCAATGATTGATCAGTTTAATGATGAAATAAATATTTATCTAATCTTTGGGGAAAGATATAGAAGATACAAATCACTATACATTTACCCAAAAAAAAATCAGTTTAATAAAAGAATACATAGTTACAAATGCATGCAACAATACTTTCTCATGAATACTCTAAAGAACTACATATATAATATAAAATTCAACTTTATAACAAGACACCAAATGTGAAAAATTTATTTGTGGACCATGTTGAACTTGTCACTTTTAGGGCAAACTGGAATTCCTCATTGAGTCCCCAAGTGGAGGAAGACCCTAAAAATGTAGCAGAAGCCCTTCTACACACTGGTTTTAGTAGTCTAGTTTGTGCAGAGATGTTTCCACTAGATACCTAGAGTGCACTTTGCAGGAAGAGACTTTTCACTTAGTCAGCTTTCTGACCTTCTGCAGTTCTTCAATAGGCTTCCACTTTTGATTAATTGTGATAAGCTACAAAAAACACACACCGAAAACATTATTTCAGAAACAGAAACTCTAAAAGGAGAAATTAATTTTTTTCAATCAACACTATATATTGAGTTTACTTTATGCCAGGCATTGTATTAAGCACTAGCAAAGAAAAGTAAATCATTTTCAAAAATGAAATCCAGTTGGCAGCTTAATAAATGTTGATTGAGGGGGCAGCTGAGTGGCTCAGTATTTGTAATAATCTGAAGCTTGCAAAAAGAAATTACCCATAATGAACCCTGACTGCAAGAGGAAATAAGGACATCTGAAAAAGACCTCAAGGTATTTTTGGAAGAACAGAGAAAGTCTGAAGGTTCAATGCTTGGGATAGGTACAGTAATGCTAGGAGCTGACCAAAATTTGAACACAAAGCATCTTTTGTACTTTTCTGTACAAATCATCTTGGGGGGGGGGGGGCAGCTGGGTGGCTCAGTGAATTGAGAGTCAGGCCCAGAGACGGGAGGTCCTGGGTTCAAATATGACCTCAGACACTTCCCAGCTGTGTGACCCTGGGCAAGTCACTTGACTCCCATTGCCTAGCCCTTACTACTCTTCTGCCTTAGAACCAATACCCAGAATTGATTCTATGATGGAAGATAAGGGTTTTAAAAAAAATCTTGAAACTGCAAAAGATTGAAGAAAAATGGACCAGAGGTAGATGTTGGAATGGTAAATACTTCAAAATGGAGTAAAGTCATTGGTCATAAAGTCATAAAGTCAAACCCCTTTGGCAGTCTGGTGATGTCTATGGATCCCTTTAAATATAGAAAATAAAATACAATGGATAACAAATGAAAAACTGCCATACAGGTCTCCACCCTTCTGTGTCTGTCACTCATTTCCTTCTCTGAAGGGATTACCAAATCCCAGGACTAGACTTCCACAAGACATTCTCATCTAGTATCTCACTATATCCTTGTGGACAGAAGAGAAATGTGGGAGAGATGGTGGTAGAATTTGGTAGTGTGACAGCTGGCTGAGTGATCCCAAGCAAATTTAATTGGATTAATTATCAACCTGGGGAGTTTTCAAGTGACCTGCCACAAAGCTCTCCATCCTCTACTATCCACATCTTTACCATCCATGGGCAAAGATGAGAACATAAAAGGCATGCTAACCCAATTAGAATAACAAAGCAGGGAGAGATAACTCATTTGATAGGACTGAATTAGTATTTATCAATGATTTGAACAAGATGAAAGTTAATAGGACAAACATGTAAAATCTAGCACTTCAATCTAGGCTCCAATGATGAAAGAGACCATCTAAAATGTTCATAGGAGGGGGCAGCTGAGTGACTGTATGGATTGAGAGTCGGGCCTAGAGATGGGAATTCTTGAGTTTAAATCTGGCCTCAGACACTTCCCAGCTGTGTGACCCTGGGCGAATCACAACCCCCATTGCCTAGCCCTTACCGCTCTTCTGCCTTGGAACCAATACATGATATTGGTTCTAAGATGGAAGATGAGGGTTTTAAAAAATAAATTAATAAAATAAAATTTTTATATGAAAAAGGGCCAAATTTTAATTTAGAAACTTTTTTTTATTAACTAGATTTTATTTTAACCCTTATCTTTCATCTTAGACTCAATATTACATATTAGCTTCAAGGCAGAAGAACAGTATGAGCTAGGCAAGGGAGTTAAGTGACTTGCCCAGAGTCATACAAGAAGGGAATATCTGAGACCATATTTGAACTCAGGACCTCCTGTTTCTAAATCTGGCTCTCAATCTACTGAACCACCTAGCTGCCCAATTTAGAAACCTAAGGAATCAGTATAATATAACTGCCAGAAAAGCAAATACACCAAAATCGGCATAGTATTGAGAAACTATCATATTAGAAATGGAACCATAAGTTAGTGCAATCTTTCTGAGCCACAAATTGGCAGTTTGTAATGAGATAGAATATGTTTTCATGAAAGTGGGAGGATTTTATAAAGCGAAAAAAATCGATATAATAAAATTTCAGCAAATATTTTGAAATATGATCTTCAATGCATTGTAAGGGGCAGTGAGGTGGCACAGTGGATAGGTGTGGAGTTGGGATGATCTAGGGTCAACTCTAGTCTTGGAAACTTCCTAACTATGTAACACTGACCCTGGACAAGTTACTTAATTCCAGTTGCCTAGCCCTTGTCACTCTTCTGTCTTAGAATTGTTATTAAGATATACAGTAAGGGTTTTAAAAAATCCATTAGGGGTAATTAAATGACTCATTGAGAGCCTAGAAAAGTTGATCCTGGGTTCAAATGTGGCCACAGATAACTCTCTAGCATGTGACTTTGGGCAAGTCACTTAACCCTCATTGCCTAGTCCTTATGGATCTTCTGCTTTAGAATCAATATGTATTGATTAAGATGGAAGGTAAGAGTTATTTTTTTTTTAAGTGTAACTATTTGATTCTTTCCTTGGCCACTCTCCTGGAATAATTAATGAATACTCTCCCTTCTGATCAAATCTCAACCCTTTCTGAATAAATGTTGATGCTCCCCATTGAATGGAATAATGGGCACTTCCCTTGAGAATGAAGATGACCAGTTGCTTCTAGGGATGGAGAATAAAAATGAGCTTAGAAAAGTGAATAACCAGTGGGTGAGGTGAAGTGAGTCAACTGTTCCAAGCTTGACTACCACTTTTAATTCATTTCTCAAAGCAAAATCTTTTGTCTTTTCACTAACCTACCCTAAGGAAACAAATCTGGAAAGAATTTTCAGACCAAAAACTGTCAGTGAACTACATAACATTTCTAGGGAAACTGAAAAAGCAGATTTTTAATATGCTTCCTCAAGTCAAAAAGCAATTAAATCTGAAAGTTGGAAAATCCGTGTCATGAAGGAAGCTTTTGGTTCTTACAATAGTTCAGATTTTCGTCTCAAAAATGGGAAATTTAATGGAAAGAAAAGACTTGGATGGAGAGAGCATATTTGTTCTCCACATTCTGAAGAGATGTCACCAGAAGAGGAATCAGACAATTCTTATATCACTAAACTTTATAGTAGAATAGCCAGAAACATGGACACACAGATTTAGGTTTCATGTAAAGAAGAACTTTTGTTATTCAGCATTAATACAGATTGTGTGGGTGTGAAATAGTGAGCTCCCTACCCCACAAAGTATTCAAGGACAATGAAAAAGAGAAGCTCTAGAGATGATTTCTAAATTAGGTTCGAATTTGGACTACATGGCAATTTGGGTCTCTTCTAACGCTACAGATGTCATTTTCATTCACTCAGATATCAATATTTCCCTGTTTGGTAGGTATAACTATTTTGTCTTATTCACTACCTGGCATAAGAGGGTTATAAATGAAGCATGGTTTTCCTATATGCCCATTCTGATGTCCAACAAAGTATTTTTTAAAATTTTGAAAACAAATTATAAAATCAAGTTTTCACAATATCCTTAAACCATATGTGGACATCATACTTTTTTACAGATAACCAAATTCTGCCAACAGTGGCTCCTAGACTTTCAATTTCCATTATTGCTGTATGTTGGGTTTAATGTTATTATTACATGCATTTATTAACTCCATTTGCTTAGAAGAATGACTCTCATTTCATCTTAAATATGTTACATGACAGGATATTTTATCAGTACCTTTTGAGGATGGTTAGGATTTACATTTTCCCATGGTTCTGGATTTTGTCTCCTGTTAAGACTAAAAAGAATTATAATATTAATTAGATAACATTGTGACAATCAATCAGTTAGTACTTATTAACTGCCTACTGTGTGCCAGACATTAAGCTAAGTACTTGTGATAGAAAAGAAAGCCACAGACCGTCCCTGCCTACAAGGAGCTTGTGATCCAATGATACCATAACTTCAAGACTGAAATTTCAAAACTAAGTCCCTCAAATGGAAAAGGACCTGTTTGTCCAAAAATATTTGTAACTGCACTTTTTGTGGTGGCAAAAAATTGGAAACTAAAGGGATGTCCCTTAATTGGGGAATAACTGAACAAACTGTGGTATATAACGTTGATGGAATACTATTGTGCTAGAAGAAATGATGAACAGGATGATTTCAGAAAGAAATGGAAAAGACCTACATGAACTGATGCAGAGTGAAATAACAGGAGAACATTGTAGACAATTAACTGAAATATTGTAGCAATGATCCAGGACCATTCTGAGGAATTTATGACAAAGAATGCTCTCCATCTCCAGAAAAAGAACTACGGGAGTCAGAATGCAGATGAAAACATGTAATTGTTCACTTGTATATTTGGATATATGTTTTGGGGTTTGGGTTTTATAAAATTATTCACTTATAAAAATGAATAATAAGGAAATATGTTTTGTGTAATAATATATGTACAACCCCCCAAAAAAATTTTAAGTGAGAAAAAAAAAAGCACAACCCAAAGGCATGGGGAATAGCCATCAGGTTACTGTCTATTCTTTATAACTCTAGTTTCATAGATCAGACTTTGGGTCAAGAAGGATCAGGAACTTGAAAGAACTTTGGGTATTAGGTTTACAAATTTAGATTCAAGGGCAGCTAGTTGGCTCAGTAGATAGAGAGCCAAGCCTAGAGATGGGAGGTCCTAGGTTTGAATCTAGCCTCACTCTCTAGCTGTGTGACCCTGGGAAAGTAACTTAACCCCCTTTGTTTACCCTTACCACTCTTCTGCCTTAAAACCCATACATAGTGTTGATTATAAGATGGAAGGGTTTTGTTATAAATAAAATTAATCTTGGAGACATTATACTAAATTTATTAGTCAAGAGAAAGAAAGAAAAATAAGGGTACCAGCCTAACTACCCACAAATCTCTTCTGCTTCATTGGCTCCTAGATTCCCACCACCCTGGTCCATTTCTCTATTGGCAGCACTGAGGATTAACTAACCACATGGCCAGCTAAGGATCAGGTCTGAGTTCTGGAAGGGACTGGAGCCAGCCCTGCATGGTCCCTGCTAGCCCAGTTCTATACCACCCCATGCTGCATTGCTTGCCAGATATGGTTTACATAGATAAGCACCTGGACAGCTTGCCAGCAAGAAAGATTTTTCCACAAGCAAAAAGATGGCAGAGCCCCAGCCTGCTTCATGTGCTGGCTTTTTAAGCTCAATCTAAACCCTTCCTCTAAGTTTTTTCTAATTGGCCAGGGTTTCACATCAGTCCCTACACATCACAGTCCTTGGCTTCCACCAGTCAGGAATCTCATCCACCATGCTGGCAAATTAAGACACATGACTGTGACGTCCCATTTAGTGAGGTGGGGTGATCCTCCTAAAAATTTAATTCCCACAGTTAAAAAAAAAAGGTTGCAGCCTGAACAGACAGCTGGGAATTCAAACCAAGCACTGACTAGCTTCGAGAACACAATGAAGGGAAAGAGGTATGAATGGATGTGCAAAAACCTAAGCATACAAATAGAAATATAAGACAATCCCAGACAATACACATAAGAAAACTGGACAACTTTTCCCAATCCAGAAATCAACCCAATTCCAACTGATAGCTGCTTTCCAATTATATCCCCATTTTACTTACATCACATCGGGTTTGGCAAGGGTATAAAAGGATATGCCAACTGCTCCACATCCTGCCATACTCACAAATGCAATCAAAGGAATAAGCTAATGGATAAAAATTTGAAAGGAAACATCTTTAGGTGACCCTCTAAAATATTAAATGATACCGAAAATGCTTTTACTTTTAATATCTGCTTATTGGATTAATGTGAAAAAGGCCAATACTTACTTCTTTCCTTTTCATCAAGAATTGAACAAAGTTCATGATGGTGGCTTTGGGGGTAGTAGCCTAGAAAAAAGAAACTCATTTTGGATCAACTAAAAAAAGCATGACTTTTGAAATCTCTGAATGCCTTGGTTCTCAGTATTATCATTCTTTATTGAATTTGTTTCTTACTAAAATATGTAGTTTTGAGACTTTTTTCTGACAGTATTATGTAATTTTTTTTAGAGTGGGTAGATGGGAGTGTCACTTGTATGCTACTGTACAGCTGACATGTATTTTGTCTATTCTTTATTATCTTAGTAGTTTCATGCTATCTATGTACCATAACCAACCTATTGCCTGTGAGAAACTTATAAGATAATGTATTTACAGTCATTGTTACAAGTTTATAATGTACTTTTCTATCTTGTTTTGTATGTATGTTATATAACATTCAAAAAGAATTTTTTTTCCTGATTGAGAAAAGGATACAAAATGCAAAACCCACAATTTTGATAACAGAAAATTGCCAATTGTTTTGCAGTACTTTATTATATTGAGAGTGTTTTCTTTCTTGGGCTTTTAGTTAGCTACTGAATGAATACTGTGACAAGGAAATAACTTTAAAAGACTGATATATATTAATTTAAGGTCGCCAAGGAATTCAGCTATGTAATTCCTAAATGAAAACTCAAGTCAGCCGTCAGCCTTTTATAGAGTTTAATTACAAACAGGAGGAAGAAAGGAATTAGAGATAGAGAGAGAGAGGGAGAGAGAAAGGGGAGAGAAGGGAATAGGGCTTAAATACCCCTTCTGTTTAGGCTGGGCCAAAAGGCCCAAGCCCTTAGATAGCTGGGGCAAAGAAAGGAGATCAGTCCCTATTACTCACGTGACCAAAATGGAGAAACAGTCTCAGAGGCCCCCACCTTCAGCTTCCTTCAGAGCAAGCTTCTCAGAGCACCTCTCCAACCACTCAGAGCCAAAACTCTCCAACCCCCCCCTCAGTCCTCAGACCCCCCTATCTTTAAGGAAACCATCCAAGTTCCCTCCCCTCAGTTCTCCCATCTACCAATCACTGTCCATGTCTTCCCTGTGCCAATGGTGGCTCTACCTTAACCCAGGACCGCCCAGAGATCTGTGGCTTTGCACATGTCTGTTGAAGGTCATATTCTCAAATAATTAAATCTTGATCTTTTGCTACAGCCCTTCCTAAATCCTGTTACCCTGAGTAGGGTAGAGATTGGAATAATTAAATTTTGATCTATGCTGCAGCCCTTCCTAAATCCTGTTAGGACTGAGTGGGGTGGAAATTGTATTTTCCAAGACCTGGTTCTGTCATTCCAAGTATCTCTATTGTATCAATTCTAAAATCAATCATGACTCAAAGAAATTCCTGTTCTATGCTTAAGTATAGGTCAAAGCCCTTTCCATTGTTCAGCAAAAGGTTTCTGTCCTAAAGTAATCTTAAGAAGGGAGGAGGAGGAACCTCCCATGCCAATGGGGTTCACATTCCAATAGACTATCAGTAAGAAATTTTCCAAGTATGAAATTTCCCAATGGTGAAATTTCCAACATTTATAAGTCTAAGAAATTTTAAGGTTTACAATACATTAGACACATTCGGGTTTTAGTTGGGATTTTACATAGCTTGCATTTTAATTCTTTGATTCTTTGCTGTTTCTATCAACGCATAGCATTATTTTAATAAATGTTATAATGCCAACCTAAAAAAAAAAAGAAACACAGCTATTGGTCTGACAAGTCATTAATGTTTTCAAATAAGTGCCTGCCTTCAGCTCTAGGAAAATGCAAGTCTCTACTTCAAAGCACTCATGCACAACACCACCCTGCAAAACCTCAAAGAAAGAGAATAATATAAGAATTTCCAGTTGCTGCAGAGAATGGGTTAAGAGATCCAACATTTCAAGGAAACAAGTTCCCTTACTAGTGAGGACTATCTAGTGAATGAGACCTGACTTGCTAAAACTCAGAACTGGATCCTGGATGCTACCTCTAAATCTTATATTCTGAAGATGACTCTTCAGAAAGAGCCCTGTCACTGCCCAAGTCCTGGAGCTAAGTATTGGTCACTCAATTTCATTTCTTAAACACACCATATTTCCCTCACCCTGAACTCACTTTCTTTAGGTTTGAGTCTGGGGAGCTACTCGATGGACTAAGTTTAAGACTAATTATTGGAGATGGAGAGAGCACATAGTCCTGGTGCCACTTGCCAGACATTGAATTATGCCAGTTAAGCCAAAACCTAGTTCAAGGTTCTGTAAGCCAAGGATTGCTTTTCCCTCAAACACTCTTCCCTCCTTTGTGGTTCCCACATCCCCACCCTGACATAGCCCAGCTTTCCAGAGCTGCCCTTCAGGGTCAGGTAGCTTCTGGAATGAATTTAAAGAATCCTCCATGTGGCAGCAGGAAAATGAGAAGTGTTGTATTACATTTTGGATGACAGGAAAAGTGGATGATTTGGTTAGATGGTGCACCACGTTTTTGGTTTGCGTGTGTATGTGGGCTAACGAGTTAGCAAACACTTATAGGACCAGTAGCTAACCTTTAAAATCCTTTACAAAGAGGTTTAGAAATCTTGTGAAATTGAGTTCCAGCACTACTACTTTACATGAGGGGGAACTGAAGTTCAGAAAGATGAAGTGATTTGTGGGAAGATATTTGCAAAAAGATCATAGCCAAATATGACCAAAAACTGAGAAATGTTGGAGGAGATGTGGGAAAATTGGTGCACTAATACCCTGTTAAAGGAACTGTGAACTAATATAACCATTCTGGAGAGCAATATGGAACCACACCCAGAGGGCCACATAACTATGCAACCATACCCTTTGACCTCTACTGAGTCTGTACCCCAAAGAGATCAGAGTTAAGGGGAAAGGACCTACCTGTACAAAAATATTTTTAGCAGCTCTTTTTGTAATGGCAAAGAATTGGAAACTGAAGAGTTATTCATCACTTGGGGAATGAATAAACAAGTTATAATATTTGGTTGTAAAGGAATACTATTGACTGATGAGATGGGAAAAACCTGGAAAGACTTATATGAACTGTTGTAAAATGAAGTGAGCAGAACCAGAACAATATACACAATTTCAACCTTGAAAAACACATAACCACCAAAGTATGGTAGTTAAAAAAAACAAGTCTTTAATCAGGACAAGGAAGACAATGCTCAGATTCAGACACCACAGTCAAGTGCTAGAATAGTACAACAGAGTCAAAGTTCTGGGACTCTGGAACAATGTCTCCAGGAAAAAACCCACCAAAGGAGATTTTCCAATGAGCTGAAGAATTTGGGGGGTCTTATGTACACTTTTGGAAATACAGGATGGCAATTGATAGGCTTTATAATGGACACAAGGGAAGGAGGAGGAGTCCAGCTAGGGGCTGGACTTATTTGGGAGAGGGAGATGCTTTACAATGGATACAAGGAAAGGATGAGTCCAGCCCTGGACTGCTGGAGAGAGGTCTCTGATACAATGGGAGAAACTTCCAAGACAAAAGGGTACTTAAGATTTGATTATATCTATTAATTCTATCTAAGCTGAGTTCATTAGGTGCTTGAAGGTTTCATATTCTAAGACTAGGTCAGTCTGAGACTTCCCTTAGACAAGTTCCCAAGGCACAGGGGCAAACTTGGGAAGTTCCATAAACAAAGTTGACAGGGGTAATAGAACTATCATACCATGATCAACTGTGAGAACTAAATCATTATCAGCAAAGTAAGTTTCCACAAGGGACTCATGATGAGAAATGTTATCCATAGCCAAAGAAGGAATTATTGAAGTCTGATTGCAGATCAAAGCATGCCATCTTCTATTTTATTTCCTTCATGCATTTTTTATTGTATGTGTGATATGTCTTTATCATAACACGAGGAATATGAAAATATGTATTGCATGTGTCAACTGTGTTTATGGAACCATGTTTGCTCCTGTGCCTTAGGAACTTGCCTTAAGGGAAGCCCCAGACTGACCTTGTCTTAAATTGAACTATAAACTTTAAGCACACAATCTCAGTTTAGATAGAATTAATAGATATAATCAAATCTTAAGTACCCTTTTGTCTTAGAAGTTTCTCCCATTGTGTCAAAGGCCTCTACCAGGTAGCCCAGACCCTGGCTGGAATCATTCTTTCCTTGTGTCCATTGTAAGGCCAATCAATTAAATCTCCTTATCCTTTATTTCCCAAAAGATATATAAGATCCCAAATTCTTCAGTCCATTAGAAAATCCCCTTGGGCAGGACTTTTTTTCCCAGAGACATTGTTCCCAGAGTCTCAGCTTTGACTCTGTGTAGTATCTAGTGCTTGACTCTAGTGTAGTGGCCCATCAGAGTATTTTGCCTTCCTTGTCCCGATTAAAGACTAGTTCTTTCTAACTATTGTGTAATTAGAATCTGTTACTCTAAAAACTAGAATTCCCAGCACCCCACTCTCCTCACATTACATGCTGAGGTACGGAGGATATAAATTTTGTGTAACCCGACCTCCTGCTCTCTTCTCTTCCTGTTAGGGTTTTGGTGGAGTGGGCTTTTTAAACAGGCAAGGAGAACTTAATTATGTGGTCTTCATTTTGTTAAATAATTAGGTTTTTTAACTTCTATTTCCTTTTTATTCCTTCTACTTTGAGTTATTATTAATAAGCTATAAAATATAATTCTTAGAGTGTTGGATATTAATTTAAGTCCTACATTTATGGGGACCTAGATGGGACTTTGATTAATGATTGTGTCTGATTCCAGGAGAAGGGATCAGTACTATAATGGTTCTTTGTTTTTCCAGATTGACACATGAAAGCACCAGTATAACCTATATCAGACTATTGGGGAAGGAAGGAAGGAAGGAAGAAAAAAACCTGAAACTTAAAATGTCAGAAAACAAGGGTCAAAAATTGTTTCAACAAGCAACTAAAAATAAATTAAAAAATTCACAACCAATTATTCCTGATTGCAATTTAGCAAAATGGAAAAAAAAAATAACAAAGTCTGATAAAAGCATGCAATTATACTGATTGGGTCTACTACAAATTTATGTTATATAACCTTAACTGGGCTCTAACTGTTGCTAGGTAATCCTACTATATTTCTCTAATCAATTTACTATCCAACCCTATTAAGTCTCTTCCAAATCTTTTCATCCTCCCTCAAATCTCCCATGGGTCTACTTCCCTCTACTCTCTTAGTTGATCATCTTATATTTTACAGAAAAAGTTGAGGCTCTTTTCCATGAGCTCCCTCTTCTCCCTTTTTCCTCATCTGTCTTTCAGATGCCTTCTACCAATATCTCCTCCTTTACTCCTATCTCACATGATTAGAGGACTTTACTCCTTACCAAGGCTCACCCCTCTCTACCTGCTCAAGAGAGCCCATTCCATCCTATCTCCACCAACAGATGGGCCCCTCTCTCCTCTCCTCTGTTACTTATCTCCTTCCTTCCTTCCTTCCTTCCTTCCTTCCTTCCTTCCTTCCTTCCTTCCTTCCTTCCTTCCTTCCTTCCTTCCTTCCTTCCTTCATCCTTCACTCCCTCTCTTTCTCTTCTCTCTCTGTCTCTGTCTCTGTCTCTGTCTTTGTCTCTCTGTCTCTTTCTCTTTGTCTCTCCCTCTGCCTCTGGCTCTCTGTCACTGTCTCTATTTGTCTCTGTCTCTCTCCCTTTCTTCTTTAAAAAAATAAAAAAGCTCTTACTTTCTGTCTTGGAAACAACTCTAAGACAGAAGGGCAAGGGTTGGCAATCAAGGTTAAGTGACTTGTCCAAAGTCACATAGCTAGGAAGTTAGCTAGACTAAATTTAAAAATAGGAGCTTTCCATTCCAGGTCTGGTGCTTTATCCAATGGGCCACATAAATGTCTCCTCCCTGTTTCATTTGAACCCATGTTTTCCTAACTCCAGATCAAGTTATAATTTTTATGTGTTCTATTGATTTCATTGGCCTAAGGCAGTGATGTTGAACCTTTTAGAGATTGTGTGCTATGCCCTGCCACCATCCTTACCCCTTTATCCCACACAAGGGAGGGAAGAAGCGCTCCCATTGGGTTGCTAGGCAGAGAGGCAAGTGAAGTGAGGAATGTCCTCAGGAAGTGTAGAGAGGAGGAGGGGAGTGGCCCCAGTGCTCCCCTCCTTTGCCCTGCCACCTGTGAGCTACCCATCTTATCCCTTGTGCACTCCCATTGGGTTACTGGGCAGAGGGACAGGGAGGAGGCACAGTGGAGAGGGGAGGGGAGAACTCTGCCTTCCTAGTAACAAACTTTGGAGTGGGGGGGAGCGGAGAGGGCCCGCTCATGTGCCCACAGAACATTCTGCATGCCATCTTTGGCACCCATGCCATAGGTTCACCATCATGGACCTAAGGGAACCTAACCAGTGCTCTCTGCCTGTGGCACTGATTAAGTGACTTGTCCAGGGTCGCACAACCAGAGGTTGGATTTGAATCTTTGTCTTGCTGAGTATAAGACTTGGTCTCCCTTCACTCTGACATGCCACCTCTCTTTACAATCACAAGGCCTTTAAATCAGCTGATAGTGTATGCAGGTGGCAATAGGAATATATTGGGTTGGTTGGATGGTTGGTTGTTGCCTTTTGTACTCAAAGAAGACCAAAATGATGCCACTGGATCACTGATGTCTTTTGACTTGTGCATAAATTGGATTTAAATCAGGCCAATTATACAAAGTCACTAGCCTCACTCTCTTCCAGAGCCATCCAAGTCCAGTGACAAGACTGGTGATTCTTGGAATGCAGTAGATGGCCTTGGTTTCTTCCATGTCTAATCAAGTTCTAATCCCTCCACAGTGCCTGCTTCTGCCTCTGCCTCCTTCATAGCTATTAGAAACAAATTGTTCTCAGCTGCTCCTTCCACCAGGAGAAGACTTTGCATGAATGGGGTAGACATCCCCCTAATTCACAGATGGGTTGGAGGCCTATTAGTTACCCTCAACCTGGTTTTCCCGAGTATTGTCACTGCATATGCTATTAGGCAATATCCACATAGAGAATGAATGTTTGGTTTGAGGTCATTTGTTGGATTTCAGGAGGAGTCACCTTCCTGAATTCAAATCCAGCCTCAGTTACTAACTCTGTGACTCTGGGCAAGTCACTTAATCATATTTGCCTCAGTTTCCCCACCTGTCAAATGAGTTGGAGAAGGCAATGGAAAACCACTCCAGTATCTTTGCCAAGAAAATCCCAAATGGCATCAAAGAGTTGGGCATGACTAAAAAGACTGAACAAATGCTATAAAAATGTAGGCAGGACTAGAGCTTTCAGTGACCCAAAGGCTAACTGGCCTATTTACCAGGCAGGATGCTCCATTTAAGCAGTTTCCCCTTTGTCATAAATCCTCAAGTTTCTGATCTTTATACTACTTGCCAAGCTCATTTTACTTTGATTGTCCCTAGAGCTAAGCCTATAAACTAAGCACATACCATATAGCCTAAGACAAAGTACAATGAATCATCTTAAATAGCAGCATAGTACTGGGTTCAAGTACCATCTCTGCCATTTACTATCTGTGTGAACCCTTCTTCCTGCCCTTTATCAGTAAGAAGGAAGATAATGATTTGGGCAAATCACTTCCCTTGTGGGGGGCCTCAGTTTGCTCATCTCTAAAATGAGGGGGTTATACAAGATGACCTCTAAGGTCCCTTCTGCATCTAAAATCTATGATCTATTAAGTACTTCAAGGTTTCCTATGAAATTTGTCAAATGTCCTTATCAAATAGTAGTCCAAGACATGAAAACACTCATATTTGAGCCTACTTATTCAGAGGGAATAGTAAGAAAATTCTTGGGCTGTATAAAAATGCCAAAGAAAAATGTTTACAAATAAGTCTTTTTAGAGGCAGCTAGGTGGCTCAGTGGACAGTGTCAGGACTGGAGTTGGGGGGACTTGGATTCAAATCTGGTCTTAGACATGCCCTAGCTGGGTGATGCTGGGCAAGTCATTTAATCCCAACTCTTCTAGCCCTTGTGGCTCTTCTACCTTAGAACCAATATTTATTATTGTTTCAAGGACGGAGGGTAGGGGTTTAAAAAACAAAAGTCTTTTTCTTTTTCCCACCAGGCTAGATACTCCTTTGGATTTCCCCAATGTTCTTCCAAGAACCTCATCCTCCTAGAAGATGACACAAGCCTTGTTATTCCCACATCATCATTATATTCCTCCCTCCTGAGTAGAGGGCAGGAAGAAGGGCTCTTTCCAGAGCCTTCATTTAAGGCTGTTGCCCAAGACAGCCATTTCTTTACTTCCTACCCAGCTATCCTCTTTGGGGTTTTTTCATCCTGCCTCACTGCCCCACCTCCATATTGGGTATCCCTTTCCACCATTTTCAGCTTCTATCTGTTTTCTTCTCCAGTTAGATTGTAAGTGCCTTGAAGGCAAGGGCTCTTTTTTTCTTTTCACATATGTATCCCGCCATAGCTTAGCCCTGCATCTGGCACAGAGTAGGCCCTTAATATATGCTTATGGGCTGATTAACGAGATCTATTTCCATCCCTGTTTGTAACATAAGGAAGATA
This sequence comes from Monodelphis domestica, assembly GCF_027887165.1. Classification (NCBI taxonomy): domain Eukaryota; kingdom Metazoa; phylum Chordata; class Mammalia; order Didelphimorphia; family Didelphidae; genus Monodelphis; species Monodelphis domestica. The sequence continues at coordinate 209,214,339 of NC_077227.1, read as the reverse complement.
GGCATCAGTCACCCATTTATTTGCCATCTGAACACAGGCCTAGCTGGTTTTGGAGAGGCTTAAAATGGATACTCTGTGTTTTCATTTTTGGTCATAGCCAAGAAGATCAAGGCAGAGAACTAACTGTCATAAAAGAGTGGTTACAAAGTTGGTCTTGGAATCAGGAAGACCCTGGGTTCAAGTCCTGTCTCTGACCAAATACTACTGTGTAATGCTGGACAAGTCACTTAACCCTCTTATTACCCTCAGGAAGCTCTCCAAGACTGTGTGTTATTGAGGAGTTGCTAGTCCACTTGGGCAAGGGGTGTTCCATACTGGGAACTCCCCATGCTGATCAAAGATCTAGCTTAAGGTGTAAGGTGTGGGAAGCTAGGGGGCACCATGGATAGAGGGCTAGAGTCAGGAAGACCTGAGTTCAAATCTAGATTAGGTCACTTCAGGTGTATCAGGGTGTGTCACTGAACCCCCTTGGCCTCAGCTTGTTCACCTCTAAAATGAACTGGAGAAGGAAACGTCAAACCACTCCAGTATCTTTGTGCAGAAAGTCCTACATGGGATCATGGAGAGCCACCCTCATGTGGGAAGGGGCATTTTCTGCCTCACTTAGGGGAATTCCTATGTCAAGTAAATCAGAAATTTTAAGTGTATTGACTAAAAAGAAAAAAAATGAAGGTAAGAACCAGAATATTTACATGGAGACATACACACGTGCGTGCGCGCGTGCACACACACACACACACACACACACACACACACACACACACACCCCTTCAAAAGACAGAGATTCCAAGATGGTACTCCGCAAGGCCAGGCCTCCATCCTACCCAGTCCTTTGAGGGGAGAAGATGCCTCAAGTCACACCACACCAGGAAGGCCTGATGGCAGCTCTCCAAGTCCACAGTCCACCACCTTGGTCGCCCTCTCCAGGTTCCTCAGGGCTACTGCAGGCCCAAAGTCATCTCAGCCAGGTCCCGCCTTTCGGAAGCTCTCACTGGCTAGGGCCAGGCAGGATGGAGCCTCCTGAGAGAGTGCCAGTGCTGTCAGTCAAATGACTACCCATGAGCCACTGGGAGACCTTTCTTTCACTCTTTCCCATCACCAACTGTCAGAAACTTCTAGAACCTTCCCGCCTCCCCTCCCAAGTGGACCTCCCGAACTGTTTGTGCTGCTGCAGGGAAGGAGATAAGAGGGATTCATTCCATGTCCCTTTGCCCAACCCTATTTCCAATTTAAATGTTTAATTCCCTCTCAATCCTCTCTCCGGGGGTCAGGGCCTAGAAGAATTAATCTGCTATCCTCTGGCAGGCTTGAACTTCAACATGCTTGCAGTGAATTGATCAAAATAAGAGAAGACATAGGAACTTAGAAAACTAGAACTCACCCTTCCTTTCCCTCCCACTTCCTTCCAGTGCTTAGCAGAATGCCTGACCCATTAGAGACCCACAGTAAATGATTGCCAGGTAGCCCAGTGGGTGGAGAGCCAAGCTTGGATTTGGGAGAACCGAGGTTCAGATCTGACCTCAGATTCTGCCTATCTGCATGACCTGGTCTAGTCATGTAACCCCAATTGCCCAGCCCTGACTGCTCTTCTGCCTTAGAACCGTGTATTGAGCCATGAAATGATGTATTTATTATTCTCCAGCATATATTAGTTAGTATTGGGAATCTTAGATCGGCAACTTCCTATAGAAAATGAGTAAATGTTAGGTGCCCTTCAGAGGGGAGAAACCAATCTCTCCTTATGAAGAGTAGAGAAATCCCCCTCCCCAAGCAGCTTTATATAGATATAGATATAGATATAGATATAGATATAGATATAGATATAGATATAGATAAAGTAAAAAATATTACATATAAATCTTCAATTGTCCTAATTAACAGTTTTGGGTTTTTTTTTTGGTAAATGCACATTGTATTCCACTATACAAAGAAAACAACTTGTCTAACATAACAGAGAACTTAGTCCTGTTAGTGGAATTATTTCAGCTAAACAAGCATTTCCAAATGCCTGCTGCGTGACAGGCACAGTGCCAGGGACTAGGGAAGAAGGTTATTATTTTTAGCAAACTCTTTAAGAAAATTTTTACTAACGCATTAATATTTGGGCAAAGTTATTGCAATGGGTGTGAAAGGCAGACACATACTGTTACAAGCTATAGAAAAACAAATGAATGGAATTTTAACACTCTTTTCTAAGGTGGCCAACCCGCCCCCCACCCCCCCCACCCCCATTTCCCCCTTTTTCATATTATGGGGTCCTAATAGCTCTGACAGTCAGCATTCAAGAGGTAGAGCTGGAAACTTGGAGTTCCAAAGGATCCTGAACCTAAAGTCAATCGTAACTTCCTGTCCCAAATGTTCTGTCTGAAAGACCTTGGCCATGTCTAAACTCTGACTCAACTTAGAAACTCTAAACTAGAGGAATGCTCCCATGAGTTCAAGAACTCTGGGAAACTGAAGGAGGGTAGGCCAAGCTAAAGAAAAATAAAATCTACACAGACATTGTAACCCACACAGGCCACTAAAAGGAAGCATTGTGTTCATTTACTATAAATTTGGAGTTTATTTGGATACCTTTGGACCTTGCTTTGGATCGACCACTCAGAGCAGAGGCCCAGTCCTCTCCCTTTCTTTAATAAAGGCTGTATTTTTTGCTGCTAACAACTTATCAAGTCTCCTATCTGCTCATTAGAGTGACTTTGGGATGCAGACTCCCAAGCTTCCACTCCACACGGAACCAATACATGGTATTGGTTCCAAAAGAGAATTTAGAGTTGGAGAGAGTCTTTGGGGGCTGGTGGACCAGCCCTTCATTTTACAGATGAGGAAACTGAGGTCCAGGGTGGAGGAAGTCACACAGTAGGAAGAAGATAACAGAATTTGAGCACAAAACTTTTGATTCTAGACCCAATTCTTTCCCATTATTCTTCTCCATTACACCATTCAACACTTCAGGAAGAAGGATTTTGTTGGGGTAGTTGTTTGCATCTTTGTTTTAAAATTGGGAAAGATTGGAATATATTTATATGTGACAACTAAGTGGACTTGAAGTTCAAATCTGACTTCTCTTGGACATTTAGCTGTGTGACCATGGGCATGTCACAACCTATTATCTCAGTTTCCTCATCTGTAAAATGAGTTGGAGAAGCAAATGGCAAACCACTGAACCAGAACACCTCAAATAGGGTAATAAAGAATTAGACATGACTGAAAAACAACAAAAACATCAATACATATATTTACGGCTCCAAAGGAAGTAGCTACTACAGTGGGAGCTATTGAAGATGTAGGAAAGAGGAGTAATATTTGATGGACCCAGGTTTAAGAGGGAATATTTTAGAGGAGTTCTTAACCTGAGATTTCTAAACTTGTTTTTAAAAAATATTTTGATAGTGGTGGCATTATGGAGAGAGAGGTCTAGAGTCAGCAAGACCTTACAGTCATCCCTCGCTATATTGTGGCTCATGTATCGAGGCTTTACTGTATTGCAGGCTTTATATATATATATATATATATATATATATATATATATATGTGTGTGTGTGTGTGTATGTGTGTGTGTGTGTGTGTGTGTGTGTGTGTGTGTGTGTGTGTATGTATCTGTATTGCAGAGATTTTGTGGATGAATACTGTCGGGTACACAATGGAAATGCAGTATGCCACTACTGCTTGCATATAAGTTTGCCAACATGAAACTGACCACACACTACTGGCTGATGGAATGAAAGGCGACCAACCACAGTGCTGTGTTCTGTATCCTGATTGTAGAATGGATCTGTTTGCTCTCCAGCTCTGTGCCCATACTTTCATCATATCTCTTTGTCTCCCTCACATCAGTGTCTAATTGCTGCCCGTAGTGTTGCTCTGTGGTTTTGTGTTTTTGTAAAAGTTTGAATTTATTTCAAGCTCTCTGCCACCCAACATTCTGCGCCTTCTAAGGCAAGCAACTGTTCAATGCAAGTTCATATTCACATAATTTGTTCCTGATTTAATTGCTTTTCTTTTCTTTTTTAATTATAAAATAGCTCCTCTTTTCCAATGCTTTTCTAAAACAATTCCAATTGTTTTATTATGTTTGTTTGATTTGGTTTGGTTTGGTTTTCTTTCTTCCAATTAATATATGCCCCAAATCTGAAAAAAAATGTAATATTTCACAATTGTGGACTGCTCACTCTGCAAAAGAGTAGTGTAGGAGATATCTTCTCCTATCTCTTCTTTGAGGTCATATTTGTTCTTTGTAATTTTGAAGCATTTACTTTTGATTATTTTTGTAGTTCTTTCTATTTGAGTTGTTGTCATTGGTATATGATTTTCTTGACTGCTTATTTCACTCTACATAGGTATATTTGCTTCTATGTTCATCATTTATTCTTTCTTTTCTTTTTAAAACTCCTTACCTTCCATCTTAGAATTAATATTGTATTTTGGTTCTAAGGCAGAAGAGTGGTAAGGGTGACTTGCTCAGGGTCACATAGCTAGGAAGAGCCTGAGGCCAGATTTGAACATAAGACTTCCCATCTCTGAGCCTGGCTCTCTATCCACTGAGCTACCCAGCTGCACCCTCATTATTTCTTATAGCACAAGAACATTCCATTACATTCATATACCAATTTGTTTAGCCACTCCCAATTGACTGGCTTTGTATATAATTCTTTGCTACAATAAAAAAAATGCCACTGTAAATATTTCAGTGTATAAGACTTTCTTCTTATCAATGACCTCTTTGGGCCATATGCCTAGTTGTGGTTTGAAAGTTATGGATACATCAATCCTTTTATTTGCATAATTCATCATGGTCAATATTAGACATATTAGAATGCTAGGTGGAGATGGGGACTTAGAGAAAATACTTTTTTTTTTCTTTTTTGCAAATGAGAAGACTGAGATTCAGTGACTTGACCAAGATCATACAGCTTCTGGCAGAACTGGAACTATAAGTAAAGACTCTAAGTTTTTATTCTAGTTTCCTTTTCTTTAGTCAAGGGAAGCAAGGTGGCACAGTATCAAATGCCATGCCTGCAGTCAGGAAGACTTACCTTCCTCAGTTCAAATCTGGCCTCAGACACTTACTAGCTTTATGGGCAAGTCACCTAACCCTGTTTGCCCCAGTTCCTCCTGTATAAAATGACCTGGAGAATGAAATGGCAAACCACTCCACTGCCTTTGCCAAGAAAACCCCAAATAGGGTCAAGAAGAGTCAGACATGACTGAAAAACGACTGAACAAAATTTCTTTAGGCAATCTATCCAAGAGGTACAGGAGAGCAGATATTTGAGAAGCTATTACTTCTAAAGGAATTAGATAACTCTACTTGACATCTCTTGGATATATTGTCATATGCACTTGGTTTATTAGTTGTTTTTACTAAACTGCTTTTTAAAAATTCTTTGTTTCAAGAAGTGGCTCAATGGGTAGTGTGGGGTGGGGGAGATCATCAGAAATAAAGATGTAAAAACAAAAGACCTACAAACTTGTTTTTAAATGTAAAATATAGTTTAGAACCATCAAGTAAATATCTGAATTGAATGATAGTAATATCCAATTCATTTGCATCTCATCAATTTGGAATTCTTGCTAATTGGAGCTTGATAATTTGAAACATGATGAAAATTGTAGGGAGAGATATCTCTTACTTAACTGTAGTGACAAACAGTTATTAAGTAGTGTAAAATCATTGCAGCAACATTAATTTACATAAATATGCTAATGATAGATTATTCTACTCTACTAATTGAAGGAAATTCGAGTGCTGAACTTGAAAGTAGTAAGTTTGATTCATTTGCAAATATCCAATAATCCAGGTCTGATAGAACTTCTCCCTCTGAGTAAGTGAAATTTGTGTATTTTAGAAAATTGCCTGTTAATGTCAAAAGCAATCTCAGGGTCATCTTTGGACTCTTCATTCTCACTTACCTTCCAAATCCAATTCACTGCCAAAGCTGGTCATTTCTACAGTCACATCTCCTCCCTACATGCTACCACTACCCTAAAATAGGCTCTCCTCATCTGTCAGCTTTTTCCTTTCCAATCTGTTGTTTCTCCTTCGTTTTCTTTTCTTTTTCTTAAACCATTACTAGAAATAGCTGGAATATCTATGGAATAGATCTTAAGAAGTGCCTTATTCCTTTTCTTGGTACACTAAAAATGCATTATGAGACTAGTGCTCTCTGACCTAATCCAACCAACCCATAAAACTTCATAAAGTATTATCCAATGATGAATAATTTAATAGCTACTTAATATGTTATTTAAGAAAATTTAAGAGTTAATCTTACAGGGGGCAGCTGGGTGATTCAGTGGATTGAGAGCCAGGCCTACAGATGAGAGGTCCTGGGTTCAACTCTGGATTCAGACACTTCTTAGCTGTGTGATCCTGGGCAAGTCACCAAACCCCCATTGTCTAGTCCTTACCATTCTCCTGCCTTGGAACCAATACACAGTATTGCTTCTAAGAAGGAAAGTAAGGTTAAAAAAAATGAGTTAACATTACAATAATCTTCATGATGATTACCTTTTTTATTTTGAACTGTTTGGGTCTTTTGGCTATTCACATACATCCTGCTTTAAGTGAATTCTAAGTTTACAGTAATTTAGTAGATGACAATTCACATTCCCAAAGCATAGGTGGGAGAGGGCACTGAAAGTCAATATAATGTGAAACTAAATTGATAGATAAGGTGAATGCTGGATTTTAGAGAAGTATTTAACAAAGTCTTTTGTTGTATTCCTGTGGGTGAGACAGAGAGATGTGGCTAGGTCAACAGTATAAATATGGAACTGGCTGAATAACCAGAACCAAAACCAAGTAGTTTGAAATTAACCTGGAGGAAGGTCTCCAGTGGGCAGCCACATGACCCTTCTCTTTGACCATGTTTTATTCATTTTAATAAATGAGTTGAAAGCAGAAATGGGATCTGATGGAACATTTATCAAGTTTGAAGATAGCATGAATTAAATGTGATTGCTAAGATTGAATGACAAGATTTGAATCCAAGATTTTAACAAGAATATAGGGCTGAATTTAATTAGATGAAATGCACTGGGAATAATTATAAATTCCTAATTATAAAACTCAATGAATCAATAGTATAGCTACTATTTTAAAAACTTGAGTTCATACTGTAGTAATAAAAGCATAGGTAATGTTTTGCCCAATATTTATGATGTTCAGCCCAATCTCCCCAAACCAGATCAATGTTGGTTGGCAACCTGTCAATCTCAATGTGAGGCAGACAATACGATTAAGAAAAAGGCTTATATGTTTGGCAACAGGTCTATTGCTTCATGTCTAGTGAATAATGTCTTTCAAGGAAAGTGTGATATCTCTAATTCTAACATTTCATCTAGAAAGTTCCTTTCAACCGTTTTGCATGATTTCACACATACAACTGGTATCATATTGCTTGTTTTCTTAATGGGCAGGGTAGGGGCTGGAAGGAGAGAATTTGGACTTCAAAAAGGAAAAAAGAAAAAACTTAATTTTAAAAGTTCCTTTCCAACATCCTCTTCCAAATCCTGTTTTTAGAACAGCAATCTTTAATTTTTTTAATCATATTTCATTAGCAAGACAAAATTTTGAGCATGAACTTCCAAATATTTGTGTATCTATAAATTTTCTTTCCAGCTGTTCATCTTAAGACTTATCTTCACAAATGTCTCACTGGCATTTATTCCTTCTGATTATTTTTTTAAATTTCCTCATTCCCTGCCCCTGCTGACTCACCACTTTAGGCATTCATGGATTACCTGATGTAGCACCAAATTACCATTTACTTCTCCTAAATGGAAGGGAAGGATGAACAAGGGGAAACCTTTAGGGACCCCTATGGTTATGACCTATTTCCATCAATAGGAGTTTACTCTTCTCCAGCAGGCACAGGTGGGGTATTGACCAATTTACCCCACTCAGTATTTCTACAGAAATTCCAACTGGCATCCCCTTTTTCCTAACCTGGTGGCAGAAGGGAATAGCTGGGCTTTGCTCCTTCTACAAGTTGCCACTGCCTCTTAAAGAGTGGGCTTACTCCAGCTAGTTAGCTGTCAGAAGATGGCCAAGTTAACCAAGGCCAACAGAAACTAGTCGTGCAGCCTTTCGATGTTACTAGTGGTTAGCTGTCCTTTGCCACAAGTTGAGTTACAAATAAGGCCACCCCAACCTCCAAAAAGGAGCCAGGGATTTGATTGCAGTGATCATAATCTTAACCTGGGTGGTACCATGAATAAAGGGCCTTGTGTTTTTTTCTCTGCTCAAATAAACTGAGGCAGGAATTGAAATAGGCGAAAGAGTAAAACACTACATTGCTGCCAAAGTGAAGAGTATCAATTTATGATATTCTAGAGATATAATTATAGGTCCTGTTCACTAAGAAAATTGTGCATACTTTTGAGGTCAGAGTTGAATCCAAAATTGGAAAGCTGAGCACAAGTGAGGCTTCCAAAGGATAGGAGTGGCTCATCTTAGGTCACAGATCACTGGGGTTGGCTATTGCAGGAGGCATACGATGGTCATGTGGCAATCTATGTGTGTGAGAACAGCCAGGGGCCTCCATTGAGCAAAACTCTGCAAAGCCCAAAAGACGCCCCAGCAGCAAAGGTCTGGGGTAGCCATACTACCACCTAGACAGACACGTAGCTCACCCCCTCACCAGAGGCTTCAACCCCTCCTCCCCTTTACTGGATTGTATTCTGTACATTCCTAACAAGACCCACTGATGTACATTCTCTGGGAATCTGGGTCAGATGGTTACACATTGACATAGATTTAACAGCCTATAGAAAACTGTCTAGATTTGATGATGTAACCCAAATCCATTGCACTAAACTTGTAAATCATTACCCTCTGTTGTGTGAAACGCTTACCTAATCCCTCAACCTGTTCAAGTCTCTATAAATTAGAAGCTGTGATGAATAAACTTTGCTGTGATGTGCTACCAGCGTGTCTCTGGCCCTCCTGATCCCCTATTTTCTCATCTCCCCAAGCCCGTTCTGGATCCCTTCAATTATTTGATAGAGCTGCTCTATCATGTGTGTATTCATGTAGACCTACCTTGTGGACTAGGCTGCAACCAAATGTTTCTAAATGGAATATATTATTGTGATTGATAGAAATTACTGAAAAGAATGCTGAATTCAGGGGGAGGGGAAGAACAAGAACCATGGAACCATGGATGCTGAATTCATAGTAGCTTGTCAATCAGTAGCCACCATTAGCATATGTATCCAGTGAGGGCTGGGAGGTGTGTAAGCATTCCCATCTTCACTGTAGAACCACAAGGGAGCTCGGGGCATCTAGTCCTGCCCCCTCAATTTTGGAGATGCAGATGATGAGGCCCATTGGTGATCTGCCTCCCTGGCACAGGCATTAAGTGGAAAAGGTTATCTGAACTCGGAGCCCATGACTCAAGTTCACTGTTCTTTTCCATGCACCATGAGCTAATTGAACAGGCAGGTGGGGAGAAATAACCACTGAAGCAAGATTGTTTTACTAAGGGCCCTCTGTGCATGTAGCTGGCACTCCTGTACCCATGCATGACCTAGTTCTCTCCAAGCCCTCCATAAATGTAGGGGGGGAAAACAACCCATGTTTTATTTTATTAATGGATAAGACGATGAAAGTTATCTAAAGATTCTGTAAACTCGAGAATTCTTGCTTCTGAAATCCTTCCCAGAAAGTCAAATCTTCATGGCTTAAGGATGGTTTTACAGTCTTCAATGATTTCAGAAAGTGCTCCTGGCTCACTGTAGTTGCTTCTAGTCCATTTTCTTCTAGAGCCAGCAAAGCAGCCTATAAAAAGAAAACCCCAATAAAGTTCATGTTAACCTTTTGTAACCTAAGACAAGAAATAATCTGAATGCATCATTTTAGTCAACCCAATATGCATGAAACTCTTAAGGTCTGACTTATAAAGCTAGTTAGATTGAACACTCCTGCTAAACCTTCATTCCTTTTATACTAATTCAGACTTTCAAGTCAATTAAAAAAAATGACTGTTACATAAAGAATAGAAATTCCTGCCATCAGCACGTAAAGACTAACTGAAAAGAATATGCTCGTTAAGCTGCATTCCCTATGTTTATGTGATGCTTCTATGCTATGGTTTTTTTTGGGTGGGGGCGGCAGATATTGGGGAAGATTGTACTTATCATGTAGGTAGGCTTGAAAGAGATACAACTAATAAATGGAGGAGGAAGAAAGTGTGTGTGGAGAAGAGGGGAAAGGAAGGGAGGGAAAGAGAGACAGAGACACTAGGAGAAATGAAAACATTCATATTACCTATATAATAGGAACTGAAAGATAGAATCAGACAGGAGTGGTTATTCCATTGCAGACACACAGGGAAATATGTCTGCAGTGAACAGACAATAGGAACTGACAGTAAATTTGGTTAATCCCAATAAAAATGGAAGAAGAATAAAGGCAGACATTGGGAATAGATGGAAGCCCTTCACAAGTTAAGTTCACTGTGAACAGAGCTACAGCAAGCCAGGAAAATGCTTTGTCATGATGACTTAATTCTTTTTAATTCAATATTTAAAATTACAGTACTGCATCTTCCTAACATTCTGTGAGATGGTCTCTCCCCTACTTTATTAGGTTCAATTTAATATTTGTAGGCATTTTGTGGGAGTGGAAACACAGAATCACACAGTTCGATGGGGATATGATTGGGGATTTTGACTTTAAACAATCACTCTATTGCAAATATGAATAATACAGAAATGGGTTTTGAACAATGACACATGTATAACCCAATGGAATTGCTTATTAAGGGAGAGAAGAACATGAATTATGTGAACACGGAAAACATTGTTAATTAATTAAAAAAAAAACAAGAAAAAATATTTGTAGGCATTTAAACTGTCATTAAAACAGTTATTAACTTTCCCATTCCAAGAAATTAAATCATTTTAAATTCTTTTCAGTGTCATAATGTAGGCAAATTCAATGCCAGAACTGAGTTTAAACCAACTTACTATTTATCTGTTTTCTATTACTCCACTTAGCTAGTAGCGGGCAACTGAAGAGAATAATCCTGGGGATGAAGCTTGAGCAAGCAGTTTTTCCTATAGGTGACCTGTGCTGTTCCACCTTGCCCTCCCCTCTAAATCCTTAAAAGAATGGATGCCATAGCCAAGGTTTGGGTGGGGCTACAGTTCTACCTCAATGCAGCTCCCTCCTGCTCAGGGAAAATTGTCTTGAGCAAGAAGAGGCCATCATATGAGCTTGAGGAAGATGGCAGCTCTTTTTCTGGAAGCTTCAAGGAAAGAAGGCATGGGACCAACTATCAAATTGCTCTTGGTATTTAGTCAGGTGGATTGTGGTATTATGTACGCCTTCCCATGGCATAAAATAACAGGCTAGCAAATCTGTTAGAAGCTTTCTCGACTAAACTTTTGGCCCAACTCATTATACACATTCTGAATAGCAGAATTACTTAAATAAAACTCACTTCCTTGCAGAGATTTCCGAGGTCAGCTCCAGAGAAAAAACAGGTTTGTGCTGCTAAATTTTCTAAAGATACATCAGGTCCTAGAGGTGTATTTTTAGTGCAGATTTTCAAAATACAAAGTCTGTCCTGGGATACAGGTAAAAAATACAAATTAACTTCCCCAAAGAACATATGGAACCACTTGTTTGCAGTTTCGACTATGGCCACAGAAAGTGCGATTATTGTTGACAACAATAACTGTAATAGGTAAACAACACTTATGTAAGCACTTTAAGATTTTCAAAGGGCTTCACATATAGGTATTTTATTTGATTCTCAAATTATCTCCATTTTACAAATGAGGTAACTGGGGTTAACACACAGTTGATAATAGTGAGGGTGGCCTTAAACCCAGATTTTTTTCAACTTTAGTTTAGTAACTTTATTCGTACTATCATGATGCCTTAATAGACAATTCATTTATATAAAATTAATTCCCATGTCAATACTTTATATTACTTACATATAACTTATATGTAAGAAAAATGCATGTATAAAACTAAGAGAGTTCTGAAATATATTTAACTTTCAAAACCTCATTTTTAATTAAATTTAAGAAATACCTCCTCCCTGTTTTGTGCAAAGGAGGTACTTAATGTTTGCTGGCTGCTTGATTTTGCCCTTAAATTTTATTTTGCTTTTAAATCTTTCTTTCATTAAGGAAGATTTGATCTAAGAAAAAGAAACCCTGCTAGAAAAAAGATCCTCCCAGGCGAAGATAAATTAATCTTTCCAAAGACATATGCGATGAAATTAATCTAATAAAAATTAAATGTAATTTTGCATTCTTTTTTAAAATTGAAACCCTTACCTTCCATCTTAGAATCAATATTATGTATTGGTTCTAAGGCAGAAAAGCAGTAAGGGCTAAGCAATGGGGACTAAGTGACTTGCCCAGGGTGATACAGCTAGGAAATGAGGCCCCTTTTCATTGTTTAAAAAACTGAAGCCTTGTTTTTCATAATCATATTACCCAAAAACATACCCCAAACTTTACTCCCTTGTTATACAAAGAAAAGAAGTTAAGCAAAACCCAATTGTTGATGCAACTACATCTGTCAGCCTAACAACCATTCTAAATAAACGGTTCCTTTCCCACCCGACTTCTGTAGAAACGAGTTTCATTTGTTGTTCAGGATCAAGATCGGTGTGCATAATTAGCCACAAATGAGATAACAAACCACTTTGCGAACTTTAAAATTCTACAAATATGTTTTTCTGACTTCCTCACATTTTTCATTTCTCCCCCCCCCCCCCTTTAAACCCTTACCTTCTGTCTTAGAATCAATATCAAGTATTGGTTCCAAGGGAGATGAGCAGTAAGGGCTAGGCAATGGGGGTTAAGTGACTTGCCCAGAGTCACATGGCTAGGAAGTGTCGGAGGTCATATTTGAACCCAGGACCTCCCGTCTCTGGGCCTGGCTCTCCATCCACTGAGCCTCCCCCCCCCCCCATTTCTCATTTCTTAAAACACAATAGTATTGCATCATATTCATATTACCATTTGTTCAGAACATTTTCTAAAAAAAGGGTATTTTTCCCTTTCTCCTACCACAAAAGGCATTGCTGTGGATATTTTGTCATACATATGAAAACATTTGTCAAGCCTGTTTTAGTGTTTTAAAAAACAAAACAAAACAAAAAACCCTTACCTTCTGTTTTGGAAACAATACTGTGTATTGATTCCAAGGCAGAAGAGTAGGGTAAGGATTAGGCAAATGGGGTTAAGTGATTTGCCCAGGTTCATACAGCTAGGAAATAGTTGAGGCCAATTTGAACCCAGGACTTCCTGCCTCTGGGCCTGGCACTCCATCTACTGAGCTTAGACCTAGCTGACCCTGATTTTTCAAATAATTTTCCACAATGGCTAGAACAATTCACAGCTCCACCAACAGGACATCAGAGTTCCTGTCTTATGGCCTCTCCAATTGTGACAATTTCAGCCTCTTCATTTTTGCCCATTTGCCGTATGTGAAGTTAGTTACTTATTGAAGTCTGTCCCACTGACCTACTCTGCTCTTGTACTTTTTAACTAGATTTAATGATTCAAAAATACTTGGTTGGAAACTTGAAAATGCAACAGCCTCCTCAATTCTATTTTTTTCTGTACTATCTATCAAAATTCTAGATCTCTGGTTTCTTCACATGAATTTTATATTGAATTATTTTGTATTTATTCTGTAAATACTTTCATTTGCACTTATATATGGACCCCTAAGAGTATAATATCTGTGTAAGTAGGGAACTTCACTGTATTTGTGACCCTTGCACCTCATATGGTTCCTGACATATAGGAGTTAATGATAATAATGATTGCTTGATTTTGTTCTGAAATTTTACTTTGGTTTTTAATCCTTCTATCATTAAGGAAGGAAGCTCTATTTTAGGAAAAAGAAATTTCTTACTTTTTTCAGCACTTATTTTCAGAAAAAGTAAAGCCCTATATCACCAGGGAATAATTCTAGAGCAAAAGATTAACTAGTTTGTGAAATGGGGCAAATCACTGCAACTCTTTAGACTCTAATTTCCTCATCTATAAAATGAGGAAATGGTTGATTCCATATTATTCCTAAGAACCTGTTACCACAACAGTCCTTGATTCTACAGTTCTCCCATTCTAGCTGGAAATACTGTAATACTGAGTCAATGGGTGCTGCAAGACTGGAAAGAGATGATCTCCCTCCATTTCTGACAAGAAAAATAATGACAGAACCAACGGATGCAGAACAAATCTGTGGCCTGAGACAAGGTTAGATGAAAGAATATAAAACCAGTACAGTAAGACCCTGTACACATTTTCAGAGGTAAAAACGTTTGGAATCCAATTTGTTATATGCACATACAGCAAACACAGGTGTAAACTACCTTCTGATCTGGAGGTGGAATATAAATAAGCTTGTCTAGTCTTCCAGGACGTAATAAGGCATCATCTAATACATCGGGTCTGTTTGTTGCAGCAATTATCATGACATTTTGATTAAAAATCTCTTGGAACTCTAGCTGAAAGAAAACACATACAGATGAAAAAAAAACCACCAAATTTACACACACACATAAAGTGGACTAAATTAGGAAAAAAGGATTCTGGAAGAGCTAGGTAAACAGGAAGAAAAAAATTATACTTGGAAACAATCATGTAAAGATTTCAGCCAAAGATTTTTAAAACTCCTCTAAACACTGGAATAAATGTCAATACAATTAGATCACAGATACATCTGATTTTAGAGATGAGAAAGAGCTTACTTCTATGAACAAAGAGAGTATGGTGGTGCAAGCAAGAGCACTGAACATGATGCTCGAGGTCTGGATGTGAATCCCATTCTGCTCTGACATCTTAGTTGTGGGAATTCAGAGAACTTCTCTGCACTTCAGTCTCTGACCTACAAATTATGATACTATTTCCTGTTCTACCTACATCCAAGATTACTCTAAGAACCAAAGGAAAAGATAGAGAATGTTACTGATTATGAGTAGAATGGAATTATCAATCAATAAACATTTCTTAAGCACATACTATGGGCCAAGCGCTGTGCTAAGAATTGGAATAAAATACAAAAAGAAACAAGGTTTAACGTGTATCCTGTAGAAGATAGATATGAATAGAAGGAAAACACATGATGGCTGTTGTCTAATAGTTGCAGGATTGCCTTGTGAAAGAAAACCAACTGTCTCTACTGCCCCAAACGGCAGAAACTAGGTTTCCTCGTGGGTGGGTTTTCCCTTTACTGAGCAGACCCAATGGAGCTGGCCCTTCTGAGAAGTAGTGAGTTCCCAGGCACAGGGCGCAGGCCTTTATGCAGAAGTCAGATGAACATCCATGAAGGATTTTTTAGAAGGAATTTATATACTGGAAAAGTTATGCTAAATGACCATGCTAAAGTCTCTTCAAACGCTAGGATCCTGTAAGTAATTTGGGGGTAGCTCGATAGCAGAGTACCCAGCTTGGAGACAGGAGGTCTTCAGTTCAAATCTGGCCTCAGACACTTCTTAGCTATGTGGCCCTGGCCAAGTCACTTAACCCAATTGTCCAGCCAATATTGATCTCTGCCTTAGAATCAATACTTAGAACTGATGATTTGCCTGAGAAAGCTGAGCCTGGTCCTTCAGACTGTACAGTCAGATCTCTCATCTCCTAATGGCTACCTATGTTTATGTAACACTTTCGGATTTTAAGTCATAGCCTAATTAGATTGAACCAAGATAATGTGTGCTACATACAATAGGTCCCTGCCAGTCTAGCAGGATTACAGTCCATTATCACATTTTATAAAGAAGTTGATATGACCGAACTGGACAGTAAGTACTTCACTGTTTTTATATAAGGAATCCATCCTATGAAAGGCTCTGTTCAGTGTAGAAAATGCTGACAAATGTTTAGTACAGTTTCACACACACCTCTTCCTCCTCCTCATTTTCTCTCTTTTCTTTAGAGTTATCCTGTAACTTCAATTTATTTCCTCTTCTTTCTATGGTCTTGAGTCCAACACCATCCAATTCATTGAGAAGGACAGAAAGAACTCTCTCCTGAATACTATTTTCAGTGTTGCTGATGGATCGGGATCCCAAGATTGAATCAATTTCATCCAAAAATACAATCGCTGGAGTATTAGCTCTTGCTTGTTGAAAAACCTTTTGTAAAAGACAATAATGTTTATTAAAAATGTATTTTATAAATGTAAATGGTGATAAAGGGGGAAAATGAGGTAAAAGTTGTGAGGGAATAAGATCCTAGAAAACATACCTGAGCCAAAACTTTTTCTGAATCACCAACAAAAGGAGAGAAGAGATCAGCTGCACTTATGGATGCAAAGGAACAATGACAGCTTGTGGCTATGGCCCTCACTAGTGTGGTTTTAGCACATCCTGGGGGTCCATACAGGAGAATACCTTTAGGTGGATTCAGGCCCATCCTGGCAAATTCCCGAGGGAATTTCAAAGGCCATTCAACACTCTGAAAAGATACCCCACCCCACCCCCACCAGCAGTTTAGTATGAAACAATAAGATGCTTAATAATACCTTTTAAAACAAATCATATTTAAAAGCATTAGGGCCCCAATTTGTAGGGTATGAAAACATTTCAATGGTTTATGATTTCTCAGGGCCAAATTTAGGGTCGTTTATCTAAATAAGGGAAGATAACATGGTATAGTGGGAAGAACACTGGTTCTGGAATAAGTTGGAGTCAATAAACCACAGTACTTACTACGTGCCAAGCACCGTGTTAAGTGCTGGGGATATAAAGAAAGGTAAAAAACTCAGTGCTCACTCTCAAGGAGATCCCCGTGGACTGGATGAGACACAGGCAAACAACAGGATACATACTTGAGACACAAAATGTAAATGTCAGAAGATCCCAGAGGAAAGGGGAGAAGAGAGCTGCAAAGGCCTCCTCCTCTTGCCCAAGGGGAGATGCGCTCTGAGGCTTAAAGAAGCCTCCAGGAATTCAAGGTGAGGAAAAAGCATTCCAGGACTATGGGACAGTCAGTGCAAACACAGAGCAAGATGTAGGAGTGAGGAGAGCAGGTCAATGGTGCAGGATTGCTGACAACAGATTACTGACTAGAAGAATGATGGCACCTCCATAAAAACAGGATGTGTGGAAAAAAGATCATGAACTCTGGGTCATACTGAGTCTGAGATGCCCATGGGACATCTAAATTCCAGTCATTACAAAAACAGCTGGTGAATTAGAGTGAGGCCCAGAAGAGAGTGAAGACTGGACATAGCAATTTGGGAATTGTTGGCAGAGATAGCAGTTGATCCCATGGGAGCTTGCATAGAGGAAAAAGGGCACCAGGGACAGAGCTGTGGAGAACACTCATGTTCTAGGTTCAAATCCCACCACTGATGATTAATTGCTACCCTGTGTGACTTTAAACAAGATCCTTAACCTCTCTGGGCCCTGGTTTCTTTATCTCCAAAAGAAGGAAGATGAACTACATGGTCCATAAGGTCCTTCTTAGCTATGACTCTATCTGTGTATTCCAGCTAGGTAAGGCATGATCTCCCTTTTAAAACACACAAATTTTTAGAAACTACCTAAATTTGTTCCTATTATTCTTTAATTACAACTAAAATAGCAATGGTAATGTTTTACCTGCTTTAATTTTACTTTTACATCTTCAAGGCCACCAATCTGTTCCCAGCTAACTGGCTTAATGTCTGTTAGTCCAACGAAACTTCGAAAGGAAGAAGGCTGAATTTTTTTAAAGGCTTCAAAGAAATCTGCTGCATCAATCACAGGTTTTTCAGAATTCTGTGGGAGAGAAAAATAGACACCGATAAGTCAAATGTTAGGATTAGAATAATAAATAATCTTTTGGGGAGTCCCTCCTGACACTTCCCTGAACTAGTAATGAGTATTTTTGTATTTCCATAATCATTCAAAGACTGTCCTCATATCTTGTCCCTAATCAATTTTTAAGAAAAACAAGAAAAATGTGCCACCCACAACAAATTTCTACCTCCCCCTTTTTTTCTACTTTAAAAAAAAAAAGCTATAGTTTTCAGTAAAGACTTTCTGGGATCTTAACTCCATATTTCCATTAGAAGATACTTTATATAAGAAGTCAGGTGAGCTTTACTTGTGCCACAAAAGACAAAGGACAAAATTATTAAGGTAACAAATAGCATGCAGCTGCATCTGAAGTAGGGAGGACACAAATACTTTTAGATTCTTGCCAAATTGCTCTCTCCCATGTCATCTTTTTCCCTTTTACCCCGACTTCAGCTGTTCCTGAGTCTGATCAGTAATGAACTGTTAAGTGCCATTAGGAAGGCATTTCTTTAAGCTCCCAATCCATTACCAACCTCATGAAGTGACACTGGGGTAGCTGTTCAATCCTCCTTTCCCTGGACCAAAAAGATGTTTAAGTTCCCAACCTGAAACTTTAAGGAAAGGAAATTCTACTTAAATATAAGGCAATTGCTTGTACCTGCTCTCTCCTCCTTATACAATTTTTAGGCCTTCATATGTGAAATCTCCATTGTTCCTCTTTTTTTATTCATAACAGATCATGACTCAAATGAGAATCAACATAATCCCTTTCCAGTTTTTGAGTGAAAATATCAGGGAATTAAAATATATGAATTACATAAGTAGACAGAATATTCTTCACAATTTAGGGCATATTACTACTTTCATTTTCTAAAAATTCAAATGAGTGAAAAACAAAGTTAAAAAAGCATAATTTCTTTTGGAGTTGCAGGGAACCTTCGAGATCAACTAGCCAATCCCTTTGTTTTTAGAGTCAGGAAGCTGAGGTCCAGAGGGGTCAAATCTCTTGCCCACACACACACAGCTAACTGGGTCTGAGCTGGAGCCAGCACCCAGGTCAGCTAACTCTGGGTCCGTCATTCTTTCAGCTATATTCCATTATGAAAGGTTTCTCAGAGAAGAAACAAACTCACCAACCCAGAATTCCCCATCTGAAAAAATACAACCACTGTTATTTTTTTCAGTGATGTTAAGATTCAAGTGTTACTTACTATGCATAGAATTGATTCTATAGTCAACCATGTTGGACACCCAGTAGCACTAGGGGTTTTTTTAATTTTAAATTTTATTTATTTTAAATTAAATTAAATTTATTTAATTCATTTTAAAACAAATGTCTGAAGGACTTAATAATGGGGATATTTCTTTCCAGAAAATAAAGATTCAGATACAAGAAAAGATGCTGGGCTGCACCACCAGGGGCTTCCTGAACCGTTTTTAAAAGGGGGTGGGGTGAGGGCAGGTGGCAGTTCTCTTTTACAGTTGTGATCTCTAAGTAGCTTGGATAAATCCCAGCATAATTTCCACTGGCCCTTACAGCAATAATAAGTGCTTTACAAATACAACTAAGTACTTGGGGGGATAAAAAGAGATGAAAGAGGAAAACACAAATGGATAGACTTTACTCAAGCTAAATGAAAAACCTTTGATTAAGGAAAATTCAAGTATTTGCCCAAATGGGGTGCCCACTCAGCCAAGTGATTAATACTTTATAAATCTTAAAGCCTATTGCAAATATAAACTATTATGATTACTGATCCACTCACAAATATACTACCAGGGTATGCAAAGAGTGTTCATAAGAAAATTACTCAAACCATTCTTGGAAACCAAGCTGAAACCACTATCATCACTCCAGGCTTCACCTTTCTTGGTGTGCCAGAAACTAGGCAGGGTTCTGTTTCCATCTTTAATGCCCTCCTCCTTATATCACTCAGGGTTTGGGGACATGAAAGCAGACTTTGTGTGGTGGTGAAGACATGTAATAGGGAAGGAAGTGTAATACTGAAAGTTAATATGCTAAATGTAAAATTTAGGAATTAGTTTGGAAATATAGTTAAAAAAAGATTATTGTTGTGGTCACTATTTATAAAATAATTAATCCTTAAGTCATGAGGATGACAGCTTTTAACAATTTAATTTTAATATAAATACAGTCTAAGAAAGAAATAAGAACTGAAGTAAATAAAAAAAATATTTCCCAGCCTACCACCCTAATCTTGCCAGCCCACAAGAGTGTCTTCTACTCTCACCCCCCCCCCCCCCCAGCCAAAGCTCTCCAGAAGAACCTGATCTCCTCTATAGTCTCATTTTTAATAGTCCTCTTTCTCCATGTCACTTCCTTTCCCTGTGCACTGGTCTATCACATCTCAGGAACCAATCAAAGTCTCTCTGATCCAGACTTGTAACCCTCAGTTCCGGGTCATGAGCCTAGGGCTCTTAAGGCTCTGTTTGGAGCGCTCCAGCCACACTAATGGGCTGGCTGGGACAGGCAAGAACTTCAAAACCCTGCGAGGAAAGGTTTCCCTTTGCACAGAAGGAAAGAGAAGAGCGAGAACTCTGCTAGCTCCTTCCTTGGTATGATAAGGCCAACTCTTCCTGATCACCTGTGACTGGACCTGCTGAACCCGCTCTGACCTGCCTTTAAAACATAGTCCAGAGGCAACTAGGTGGCACTATTAGATAGAAAGCTAAGCCTGGAGATGGGAAGTCCTGGGTTCAAATCTGGGCTCAGACACTTCCTTAGCTGTGTGACCCTAGAGAAGTCACTTAAAACCCCAGTTGCCTAGCCCTTATCACTCTTCTGTCTTAGAATTAAGACTTAGTATGAGTCTAAGACAGAAGGTAAAAGTTAAAAAAACAAACATACATAAACTAATCCACTAGAAAGCACTGGAAGCTTGCCCTGGTTCTTGTAAACCACTTGTTTTGAATGAGCCTAGAAGAAGCAAATTTCCCAAGGTTATAGTACTAACAACTGGGATGCCAGAGGCTATTATATTATTAACATTCATTTTGTATGAACTCATGTGCTTCTACCTTCTGGAAAGACCACTACAAAAACTGGGCCCTTCTGTATTTTCCTTAGCTCCACAACAGATAGCTGCTTTAGGAACTAACCAGTAAACAGCAGGCATAAATGGAATACGGACTCTCACTGGGTAGCAGCTGAAAAGTTCCACAAGCTTCTAATTCACTGATATTTCATTCCATGTTACTTTAAAATAACTCTTACCTTCCACCACAGAATCAATACTATGTATTGGTTTCAAGGCAGAAGAACTATAAGGGCTAGGCAATGGGCGTTAAGTGACTTGCCCAGGGTCACAGAGTTAGGAAAGGTCAGAGGCCAAATTTGAACCCAGGACATTCATTTCTAGGTCTGGCTCTCAATCCATTGAGCCACCTAGCTGCCCATTTCCTGCCATGTTTCTTCTAATAATGGCTAGCACTTATATAGTTATTTGCAAAGGACATGACAAATCGTATCTAATACTTCAAATAACTCTGGGAAATAGGTGTTATTATCATCTCCATTTTGTAGATGAAGAAACTGAGCCTGAATGAGTTTAAGTGACCTGCCCACAATTATAAATGTCTATCACAGGATTTGAATTTCAGTCTTTCTGGCTTCCAAGAAAAAAAGCTCTAACCACTAGGCCCCCTCATTGCCCTCCTAGTCTAGAAATTTTTTATTAAAGACAAAAGGCCACTAAGGCACTCAAAAACTTCTAGAAACAGAACACTACTTTTTCACCAATGGAGATAGTGAAAGGAGAGACTTGCAACATAGGTACAAAATGACTGAGAATGATTCACACTAGTTTATACACACTATGTTGTGATATAGGGGCTAAAACTCAGCAGGAATAAATGAATCCAAAGGCCTTTTTTGAGCATTATTTGCTAAGCATTGGGAAATTAAAAAGAAAAAGAAAAAAAAGCAAAGACAGTTCTTGCTCTTCAAACTGAGAAGGCACTTGGACAAGTTTGAGGAAGAGGGATGAGTTACAGAGGGATATTTTGGCATGAAGGGAATGCAAATATCAAGCCCAGGTTCTCATTCTCCTTTCTTAGACTGAGTTATAAAATGCCTCTTTCACCCTCTCTTTCCCCCACAATCATTCCTTTCAGAAGCTAGTAGGTCAAGTCTAAGGCCAGTTTCAATTAGTGATGTGACCATGTAGTAAATGGGTTTGAAGTTTAGGTCAGGTTTTCTATTTAAGCTCTAAAAAAACTCAAACTGGAAAATGTTTTATAAGAAATAAGAAATTAAAGAAACAACTGAAAATTTAAAAATATAAAACCTTGCTAGTTGTGAAGACTTTAGAAGAGTTAAAATTTTTTAAATTTTGACACAACCTTGAAGTTCTTTATTTTAATACTAGTTAATCAACAAACATTTATTTAAATACTGTGTGTAAGGCACTGTTCTGAACTACAAGGAAAGACAGAATCTTGGTCCCTGCTCTCAAGGAATTCAATCTTAAGGAAAAGACAACATGCAAATAACTATGCATGAACAAGATAGCTATAGAGTCAATGGGAGATAAACACTGTTTGAATGTTTAAAGCCAACTTAACAACAAAAAACCCCTTTGTCCTAGCATTCATTCTGTGGCAGAAGGGTGGTAAGGACTAGGCAGTTGGGGTAAAGTGACTTGCTCAAGGTCACACAGCTAGGAAGTGTTTGAGGCCAGATTTGAACCCAGGATCTCCCATCTCTAGGATGGCTCTCAATTCACTGAGCCACCCAAGCTCTCCCCTAACTTCAAGGTTACTTTAAATAAATTTAATTTCCCCCATCTGATTGGTCCCCAAATCCTACAGATTTTACCTTCATATCTCTTTTACACCTACCCTCTTCTCTCCTCTGACCCAGGGACCACTTTGGTCCATGCCCTCATCCCTCAGGCCTGGGCTATGGCAGGAGCTGGTCTCCCTGTCTCAAGTCTGTCTCCATTCAGGGGTCAAACTGAGCCTCCTAAAGTGCAGATCTGGCCCTGCTTCCTATTGCCTCCCAGATCAAACATAAAATCCTCTAGCATTTACACTCAGTCAAGCTTCCTCCTACACTTCTAGTTTTATTATGCTTTATACCCCACCCCCCAGTTCCTGTGATTCTGGGACAGTGGGTTGTTTTTTTGTTTGTCCTGTTCTGGCTGTTCTCACAGCTCCTGTGTCTCTGATTGGGTATTTTCACCAGCCTGGCCTACCCTGCCCCCTCCCCAATGCCTGGAATTCCTTTAAATCCCAGCTAAAATCTCACCATCTACTTTCCTGATTCCCCTTCATACTAGAGCCTTTCCTCTGTTTACCTCCAATTTATAATGAATATATATCCTGCTTAGAACCAGTTATTTGCATGTTTGTCTAGAGAAGGGACTGTTTTTGCCCCAGTTTTCAGCATAGTACCTAGCACACAGTAGACATTTAATAAATGCTTGTGGAATAACTGAAAAGTCTACAGTATAAAAGGATCCATTACTCAAAAGACTTCATACCTTACTGGTGTGGTGCATAGCCTGCATGGCGGCCTCTCTGCAGAGTGCTGTGAGATCAGCTCCAACGTAGCCAGTTGTCATTTCTGCCAGGTGAAGCAGATCCACATTACTGGAGACAGGCATCTTTGAGGTTAGTACTTGCAGAATATCCTTCCGTTGTCTAAGTGTGGGTGTCCCAATGATGATCTAAAGCAAGACAGACCCACAAGTTGAAGTCTACATCATTTTTTGAAGGTGCAGTCAATATTTTATCACCCATTACAAAGACTATAAAGGGACTGAGCAGCTTCAATCCTACCAGGAGACTTGGTTGAAAATTTTGTAAATCAAATTGTGAGATGCATTCTATGTAGTAGTAGAAACCTACTTGGGCTCTCAGTAAGAATAAAATAAGGCAAAAGTATGGGCCTAAAAATAAGGATTAAAATTTTTTTTAAAAATCTCTAATTGTCTGCTAAGAAGTTATGAAATGTGATCCAGTGGAAACAACAATTAACTTAAAATCAGAAAACCTGGTTTGGGTCCTGTTGCCACTCATTAACTGTCACACCTGGGAGGTCAGTTCTCTCACCATCTTTAAAATGCTAAAGTCAAGCTGTATCAATCAAGCCAGATATTTTTCTAAGATCTTACTGCTCTAACAAAAAAATTCAATTTGGTACTAACACTAAATACAGAAAAGGCTAAAGGCTCAATTTTGCTTAAAGTTCAGATAGCAAAGTTTCCCCCCTTAAAATAAATTTGTTGCAATTTTTGTTTTTCTATGGCTTTCATTTCCATACTTCACATTGGCCCAAGATGTCACCCCCTATAATAAAGAAATTGATAGCAACAGTTCTAAAAGTTTCCAATATGATGGCAAACCAAAAGTTGTATAAGGGAATAAGCCTGTACTTTGAGCCAATCGAGTTTTAGAAGTATCTCCCTTCTTTCATGTGATGAGATATAAGCCAAAATATCAGATGCCCACTGCATATACTTAAGAAAAAAAAAATCCTTATCTTCTAAGAATGTATACTATCAGTTCTAAGGCAGAAGAATAATAAGGGCTAGGTAATGAGGGTTAAGTGACTTGTCCAGAATCACACAGCTAGAAGTGAGGGCACATTTGAATATACAACCTCCCATCTCCAGGCCTGGCTCTCTATCCATTGGGCCACCTACCCATCCTCACAGCTTATACTCTTTAAAGACACTGTGGGAAGCACCTAATATGCAATAAACTACATTCACAGAAAAACATGGAAGTAGAAAATTACCAGACAATTTCCAAAGAACAGTGTTAAGTGCATCACTTTAGTTTTCAATAGTGTGATATTAATGGGGAATAAACAGCTGGGAAATGAATAAAACTATCTTTGTCTTCATAGGAGCCCATGTTGGGAAATGTATATCAAGACTTTAGAGAACCATTCAAGCTCTAAAAGGGAAATGAGCATTTGAAACGAACCCATGCGAGCACTGCCTAGTGAGCATACTCCTTCCCTCAGTGCAGATTGCCACCTTCTGAGAAATATAAGGTCTTAAGAGAGTTGCTCAGTGCACAGAGGTCGGGCGACCTCGAACCCAGGCCTGCTGCCTTCATGTCTCACCTCGCGGTCCAGGCGGCCCGGCCTGCGCAGTGCGGGGTCCAGCGCGTCAGGCCGGTTGGTGGCGGCCACTAGGAGTACCCGACGCTCACTGCCCACGCCGTCCAAGAGGGTGAGCACCTGGGCCACGGCTCTGCCCTCCGGGGCGCCGTGCCGGCCACCGCGCCGGGGACACAGAGCGTCCAGCTCATCGATGAAGAGGAGGGCGGGCCCTTTGCTGGCCAGCTCGCGGGCCCGCGCGAACACACGGCGCACGTTCTCCTCGGTTTCGCCCGGCCGTGCGCCCTGCAGCTCCGGCCCACTCACGGCCAGCAGCCGGGCGCGTGCTTCCCGGGCCACCGCACGCACTAGCTGCGTCTTGCCCACACCGGGCGGTCCGACGAGGAGGAGCCCACGGGGCACGGAGACGCCCAGCGCCGCTAGAGCGCCAGAGTGCAGGTTCGGGAGACACAGGAGTTCCCGCAGCTCGGCGGCAGCCTCAGCCAGTCCGCCCAGGGTCGCCTCCACGGGCAGCTCCGGGGCAGGGGGCGCCGGGGCTTCATCCAGCTCTACAAGGGTGTGCGGCGTGACTAATCCCACGGGCTCCGGGCTGGGGTCGCCCCCAAGCACGTGTACGGCGGCCACGGTCCCGGCGGCGCCTGGGGGAGCCGTCACCACCGAACGCACTGAGACCGGCCGGTTTCGCAGCAGCTCCTGTGCTTCCTCCAGCACTGAGAGCCGGCTCGAGGCTCCGCTCGGTGCCAGCGACTCCCGCAATACCGGCCATACGATGACGCGCCGCAGGCGTGAGCACGGCACGGCGCGGAGGCTGCTCAGGGGGACGCTTTGGCCGGGACCCCATGGTCCCGTGGCCGCGCCGGGGCTCGCGCACACTGGGTCCACCTGTATGAAGCCGTCGGACAGGTCGCGCCGAGGCCAGGCGGTGCAGACGCAGGAGCCACCGTCTGGCAGGGTGATGATCAGCGTGGCACCCAGGTGGACCCCCAGGGCACGGAGGGCGAAAGGGCCCAGGCGGCAGCGCTGCGTCCCCCGATCCCAGGAGTCTGAGGGGAGCAACTTCAAGAAATCTGCGTGGGGGAGCCCCGGGTCCGGAGACATTTCGGCAGATCTTGACGGAATTAGAGGGCGACGTGCATACCTCAGAACTCCCACAGCTGGCCAATCGCACCCAGCGCGATGACGTATTTCCCGCCCAGCCACACACACCCCCACCAGTCTCCCGAGAGAGGGCCGGGAAAAGATGCTGCGCAGGCGCCTAGCAAGTCTCGCAGACTCGGGAGACCGCTGAGCAAGCAGGGTCAGTGCGTTTCGATGGGCGAAATCGAGGAAGTCTCTGCTCTCCCATGATAGGGTACCAGTTACGTGTGGCTTCTGATTGGTTCCATCAAGTTAGGCTCCTCCCATGGCTGTGGGAGTTTCAGTCTGTAGGCTTAAAGCTGAAATCAGTGACTTTATGAGCCTCTAGATGGAGCACTTGAACTTTAGACCTGGAGTAAGGACGATCCGAGTTAGAATGCAGATTTGGATACTGATAGCGTTGTGACCCAGACAAATCATTTAATCTCTCTTTGACTTAGTTACATCCATAAAATTGGGATAATATTAACATTTACCTCCAGAATTGTTGTGAGGCTCAAGTGGGATTACTTAAATACCCCTTGCAAGCCTTAAAGTGCTATATAAATAAATGCCAACTGTGTTATTTAGTATTTGTTAATATTTAATGACATTTAACTATTGTGCTTGTTTCTGTTTCCTGCTAGAATTTCCATAGAATACCTCTAGTTCCACCTTTTTATTTCATAGATGAGGAAACTATGAGGACCAAAAGGTAGACTGATTAGCTCAAAGTCACTCCAAACAATTAGCAGAGACACATTTGAATCAGCTTCTATTCACTCCAGATCTCTGATGTTTCTTTGCTAGTTCCTAAACTGCTCTCATGCCCAGAGGAACCCATAAGTATAATCTCATTCAATTAATTTCTTTAGCTTTACGATCAGCATAGAACAAGGCCTTAAGAAAGGTCTATATCTCACCTTACTGCTGGTCAGGTCACATTTATATAGAGGTCAAAATTTTTTAAATTATATTTTCCTTTCCAGATTACATGTAGATACAACTTTTAATAATAATTTTTCTGATATGTAACTTTAGAGGACTATTACATCTATTACATTTCTTGAGCCCCACATCAACATTATGAATCAGTAATATCTCCATTTATAAAGACAGAGGTCAAAGGTTGACTTCCCCAGGTTCACACCTGTGAGATTTGACCCTGGAGCCTTCAAGATTCCAAGGCTAATGTTTTATCAATACCAGGTTACTCCTTAGCCTTGTGCAAGGAACTGGGGCTGGGTGCTCAGCAACTTAAACAAACAAACAAACAAAAAAACAGAAACACCTCAAGGAGTTTACATTCTGTTGACTCCCTCTATGCTTGGAGACCAGCACTTTCTCAGAAATTTAGTCTCCATAGGCTTCCTAGAGCATTGAGAAGCTAAGTGATTTGTCCAGAGGAATACTCTCAGTAGATATCAAATATAGGGCTTCTGGATTCTCTATCCATTACTAAATGCCAGGAGGTAATTTAAAGGAGGCATTAACCATGGAAGTAGGGTGGGACTTTGAAAGAAATCTGAGGGAGTGCATTACAGATATGGGGGCAGCTTATGAACATACTGGCATACCAGTGAGAGAAGTCATACTGAGGCCAGGGAACTGCCAAGAGGCCAGTTTGACCAGAACATAAGAGACCAGGAAGGGGAGAAGTTTGAAATAGGGCAATGATAGAAGGCTTGAACTATCAGGCTGGGGAGTCTGCATTGAATTCTAGAGGCAATAAGGATTTTAAGAGTGAGTCTTTAATGGAAACAGTGATAATGGTTAGAGCTGTGCCTTAGGAAGATCATTTTGGCTCCCTTTCATTGGAGGGAAAAGGTGTGACCTCCGGACCCATCTGCCTACAAGGGAGGGAGGTTCAATAAAGATTCAATACTGTCTGATATAGACTTAAGAAGATACTGCAGGCTTAACATTTTTTTCTCTTCATTCATTAGGCTTATATTTGGATGTCACTTTCCTACATACTAAATTAGGGACTATATAAAAATGCTTTTTACACAAAAACTACTGTTTGTCCATCTCTTTTCTTACTCTTCATGATCTGGTGGACTATACTGTCTATGTGGTTTTCTTGGCAAAGATATCGGAATGATTTGCCATTTCCTTCTCTAGAGAATGGAGGCAAATGAGTTATGTGATTTGCCCAGGGTTATATAGCTAGTAAATGGTTCAGTCTAGGTTTGAACTCAGGGCTTCCTGCCTTCAGGCCAAGAATTCTATTCACTGAGCCACCTAGCTTACACTTTGACTCTCTTTAAATACCTCTACCCCTAAACTAGAGAATTCCTTTTCTCTCTTCCAATGGTGACATTTCTTAAGCTTTCTAAGTGTTGCCCATCAAAAGGATTATAGTTAAATGAATGAATTTATGAAAACTTATGCCTTAATTTTTTCCCTACTTATTCCATCTCCCCACTTTTTATTATCATGTCCTTCCTTCACACCTCATTCATGAAACTAAAAGTCAGCCTACTGCAGGAGAGTTCTTAACCTTTTTGTGCCATGGACTCCTTTGAAAGTTAGATAAAATTTCAGAATATTTTGAAATAATTAAAGGAATGCTGTTTCACTTAGAGTTTAATGAAAATAAATGCTTTGATATGTATATACTTTAATAAAATAATAAAGTATAAAATAATAATTGTTTAAAAACTTAAGTATTTGAATAACAACTCAATAAATCCATAATGTTATTTTATCAAAATTTATTTTAAAATAAAATAATTCTATTTAATAATGGTCAAATAACACATAGTAATATTTTTTAAATGAACATTAATTTTGAATTCACATATTTATTTAAAAGTTTTAGGAAAAAAGTCAGTATTTTTCTCTATTCAAGTTCACAGATCCCTTGAAACCTCTTCAAAAACCCTTGGGGGTCTGAGTTAGTGTTATCCAGACTTTAGTGCAGAAGCTAGACCAGCTGATGCCACACAGGGCTTGTGAATTATAAAACTGATTCTTTCTTTTTATTCCTGTCTCTCAACTTCCAATTTCATCTTCTATGGTATGTGATCAACTTAAAAATAGGAAGAAAGAAGTCCTGGAGATGTAAGTAAGCAACCCATTACCTTCTGTTTTGTTAATCATTCAATGAATCAATCACCAAACGTCCATTCAATCCTTACTAAGTGCCAGGCATTTTACTATTCTGATGAGGAAACAAATTTTACAAAATTAAATTCTCCTCTCGAGTTGACATTCTGTTAGAGGATACAACATGTACAAATATAAAATATATTCAGAATAATTATAAATTCAGATGACTTAGAGAGAAGTTGAAGAGGAGGGAATCAGAAAATGTTTTATATAGAAGGTAGTGCTTGAGTTGTGTGGTATTGGAAAAGAGATATTCTGTGGAGTGAAGAAGTGTATCTCAAGCATGGGACAGCCGGTGCATAGGCAGGAGCAGATAGAAGCCATGTGTGAGGAACAGGGAAAAGAAGCCAGTGTAGCTAAATTTAGATAAACCATCCCCCCAAACCCTAAGCAAACAAAACTCCACTTTTTCCTGGAGTTAAATTGGGGGAGGAAGAAAGCATAATACCATCTGCTTGAAAAAGTGGGTTGTACATGTCATAATTCTGCTTTTTTTGTTTTTTAGGGTTTTTTTTTTTGGCTATTCTAAAGTATAACTACCAGAAGAGTGCAGGAAAAGAAGTAAAGTCCAGTAAATTTGGAAAGCTAGATTGAGGCTAGGTTGTAAAGGGCTTTAAAAATGAAACAGGAGTTTATATTTGATCCTAGTGGCCCAATAGGGAACTTGCAGAGTTTATTAATAGGTGAGTGATGTGGTCAGAGCTGTACTTAAGAAATGTTACTGTGATAGTGGTGTGCAGTATGAATTGGAGAAACATTTGAGGCAGAGAATTCTATAAGAAAGCTGTTGCAGTAGACCAGGGAAAAGTGATGAGGGCCTCACCTAAACTAGTAGCCATATGAATAATGATAAGGGGACTAATAGGGAACTTCTGGCACAGAAATATCAAGATTGGCAACTGATTAAATATGTGGGGGGGGGGAGGAGAGTAAAGAGTAGATGATAATGCTGAAATTATAAATCTGGGATATTGGAAGAATTATGGTATAATCATCTTACTGGTTTCCACATTTTCGATTTGTGAATTTTTGTTGTTACCAAGAACAAAGTTTAGAAGGCAGGGCTTTATTAGCCCTTTTAGGGGCATAGGCCTAGAATGAATTAAAATACCTTTCCAGTGTGACATGGAAATGAATTTAGAAACAAACTATCTACCTAATTCTTTCCTCTTATGGAAGCTAAGAAGGAACTTATTTGACCCAGGCATGAAATGTTTAAGAGACAGGCAATGAGGACTTGAACTAAGGGGACAATTGTGAGAAAGGAAACTAAGAGATGTATTTAATTAACATTTTTGCATAATTATGTTTTAACATTCTTTTTTTTTTTAAACCCTTACCTTCCGTCTTGGAGTTAATACTGTGTATTGGCTCCAAGGCAGAAGAGTGGTAAGGGCTAGACAATGGGGGTTAAGTGACTTGCCCAGGGTCACACAGCTGGGAAGTGTCTGAGGACAGTTTAGAACCTAGGACTTCCTGTTTCTAGGTCTCTGGCTCTCAATCTACTGAGCCACCCAGCTGCCCCCTTAACATTCTTTTTATAACATTTTGAGTTCTAAATTCTCTCCCTCCTTCAAGTCCTCTCCCTAACCCATTGAAAAAGCAAGCAATATGCCAGTTATACATGCAAAGTCATGAAAACACATTTTTGTTGCAAAAAAAAAGCAAGATAAAACAAGTGAAAAAAGTATGCTTCAATCTCACTCAGATATCATCAGTTCTCTGTCTGGAGGCAGATACAGTTTTTCACCATGGATCCTTCAGAATTGTCTTGGATCATCATCGTGATTGTTGTTACAGTGTATAATGTTCTTCACTTTGTATCAACCTATATAAGCCTTCCTAGATTTCTCTGAAACCATCCACCTCATATAATAGGTAATTTAAAGGAAGCTCTGACTAAATTGGGCAGTTTATTGGTTCATTAGTATTTCAAGGGTCACAGACCCTTGAATATAAGTATATTCCTTCTGGTGATGAAGCCTCAAACCAGAGCTGTAACTAGGACAGGTGCCTGGAGCTTCTCCTGAAGGTGCAAAATTCAGAGGGTACAAAGAACACCATCTGGGGGTGTGCTCTTCCACCCCTTCCTAGTGACCATTCTCCATGTTAACTATTCCCTGATGAGACATAACCTATTTAATCCACACTCCACTCTCTGTCCCAAATATAGCCCAGTTCACATTATTTCAAGTAGTTCCTGCTACCACCCAAAATCCCTTACCCTCTTACCTAAAGGGCAAAAGTTCCTAGTTATGGCAACTTCTCTGTGCAACTTAGCAGGTGGCCTTCAAGAGCATCACTGTCCAGAGAAACCAATCGTTCTGGGACCTGAAAAGCTTTACTGAGTCTGGCTAGGCTGGACCTCAGAGATAGTCACAGAATTAGAGGAGAGATTTAATGAGATATGACCTCTTAATCCAGATCAAGAGGTCAGCTATAACTTGAAGTGGCCTCAGGGATTCAGTGAAGGACTGGGGTGAAACTTGTGCCTAGCACTTCTGACTGTCTACTTAATTTCTCCACCTAGTTGTTTTGTAGAATCTCAGACTCAACAAACTAAGAACAAATTTATCATCTTTCTTCCAAATCTGTTTTTCTCTCTCTTACTTCTCCTGTGTCTCTTAAAGGAACTACAGTTTTCCTAGTTCCCTTTCAAAATCTGTCATTGTTGAACATGACCTCTCTTCATTATACAATTAGTGACTGAGTCCTGTTGTCTCTGTCTCAAAAATTTCTCTTCCTCCTGCCCCCTTTTTTCTCCCCCTCCCAACTCTACAGCTTCTGCAGATTTCAGGCATTACAGTTTATTTAGCCATTCCCAATGGATAGGCACATACTTTGTTTTGAATATTTTGCTACCACAAAAAGTAGTGTAATTAATATTTTGGTATTTATGGGACCTTTCTGTCTTTGAGATTCCTTGACCTCTGACTTAGGAATTCTTGAGAAGACTCAGAAATTGCTGTTAAGCCTGAATAGTACCAACCTAGGTGGGATATTGGTCAAGGGATATTGAATATGGACATTTTAGTCAGTGTCTTTTCTCATTTTTTAAAAACCCTTACTTTCTATGAGCAAGGCAATATGGTGTATTGGTTCTAAGGCAGAAAAGTGTTAAGGGGTTAGAAAATCGGGGTTTAATGACTTACCCATGGTCACACAGCAAGGATATATCTGGATTCACATTTGAATCCAGGACCTCTAGCTGCCCCCAGTAATTTTCTATAGCATAATTCCAAATTGCTTTCTGGAGTGGTTAGTTTCACCAACAGTGTTAGTGTTGCCTGTTTTTATGTATACCCTCCAACATTAATCTTTGCTAGTATACTAGCGGTGAAATCAAGAAGGAACCAAAGTTTGAACAGATATTTGAGAGAGAGAGAGAGAGAGAGGGAACAGATAAAATGTAACACCAATTTTCCCATCCCCCAGGCAGAGCTGTTTGACACTGGAATCCAATCTGACTAGAGCCAAAGGGTAAGGGTAAATCCCCTTCAGTCTCTTTCTTCTTTAGTTGAAATATTTGTAATCCACCTTCTAGTACATTTAAGATAGTTGAGTCTTCAGTAAAGCAAGAATAACTACTTATTGGGTAAAGAGTTAGGATATAAACAAGGATAGAGGAAACAGGAAGTCCCTGACTATTTCCCTCCTATAGCTGGTTTCAGGGGGTTTGAAGCACAAGTCTGGGACTATCTTAATGTCTTTGTGGGCTCAAGATATTGGTACTTCTTGTCTCAGAGATATGGTTGGAATGAATCTTCTTAAGGATAGGCTATTACTTTCCCCAAAGGGGAAAAGTCTCTATCCTAATACTGTAACAGATGAAGGGGTCTGGATCTTCTACTACTCAGCAAAATATTTAGTGGAGATAGCTTTGAATTCTCAGTAAGGATTTTGTTCCTTTTACTTAGTTGGAATGTTCCATTCCTATCCCCCAATGGCAGGAGAGTTCTCTCTCATCTTTTCCTGAGATAGCTTTTCAAAATCTAGTCTTTTCATTCCCTTTGCTTTGTATGAAGTAAAACTTCAGAGTTTTGATTTGCATTTGTCATGATTAGAGTTTTGGAACAATCTTTTATATAGTTGTTAATAGTTGCAGTTCTTTTGAGTATTGTTTATGTCCTTTGCCCACATTCACTGGGTAATCCAAATTCTCTTTTCCATTCTCCCTTACCACTCCTTTGACTATTATAATAAATTCTCAACTGATCTCCTTGCCTCTAGTCTTTTCCCAAACCAATCCTACACCTCTTTGACAAATTAATCCTCCTAATGCATAGTACTGATTATATTTTTTCATTATTGAAAATCATTAATGTTTTTCTATTGCCTGTGATTTAAAATCCATATTTCTAAAAATGCATTCAAATGTCTTCTATAAGTTAGCACTATCATACTATTCTAGTTTTATCTCACACTATTTGTCTTTATATAATCAATATTGCAATCAAACTGGGCTATTCACTATCCGTACAACACATCCTGGATTTCAGACGTCATCTAGTCCAATCTGTAATTATAGACAAGGAAAATGAAGTTCACAGAAATTAAGAGTCTTACCTAGAATCACACAAATAGCAAGTGTCAGAGGGAGTGTTTGAACTCAGGACTCCCTCACTCCAGGACCAACACTCAATCTACTTCTTCATGTTGCTTCTCTATTTTTACTGCTGCTTCTTTGTCATTATCCTTGAAATGTGGAATACCCCCATTTCTGCCTAGTGAGATTTGGCATCTTTCAATGTTGGGGTCAAGTTCCATGTCTTCCCTGAAGTCTTAGCTGAAGGTATTGTGAATACTTATGCACATATAGAAGGTTGGGAAATGACATTTAAATGACATTTAAATTCAACTTTCCCTTCCCAGACAGAAGTAATTTCTCCCCATCCATCCTACGAACTTCTATAGTACTTTGTCTATGTCTCCCTTAGGCACTGTGCTGTAACCATTGAATTCTTGAGGCAGTATTTCTTCAATTTTAAGTTAGTTTATTAATAAAGAAAATCTAAACTAGTCACTAGACTCCCTCAATAATCTAAATGGACACCCAGGAGTGTGAGGAGGGTAAAAGAGAGGGGCAACAGAGTATTCCTATGTCACAGCCAATATATATTCCTTGTGACCTCACCACTCAGTCCCTCCCCTGGACATCCCAAGACATTTCTGATTGGTAAATAGCCATTGAGGAGGTGGACTTAGAGACTCCAACTCCTCCTTCATCACAGGAAGAGGTGGATCTCAGAAGGCCGCCAACACTCCCTCAGCCCTCAGGGAATCCACTGGGGGCATACAAAGTGTACCTAACTACGTAAATATGAGGTATTTTGGGACAAGAGCACACTAACAACTTGAAGTATTAAGGAAAGCTTCACCAAGAAGGTGGAAAATGTTAAAAGATAATTATTTCTGAGAGGCTAAATTGAAGGAATGCCTTCTGGGTTTGAGGAATTGCTTGCTTGGGTCAGAAGCCAGAGTACAGGTTGAGAAGTGTCTATGATGAGGAAGAGGAGTTGAGTTCTGGCTCTTTCTAGGAGCTAGCAATGAAAGGGAAGAGAGATGTAAGGAAGAAGCTTGAGGGGGCGACAGGGTCAGTGGAACATATTTTTTTTCTAATGAGAATAGATATCTAGGCATGTTGTAGGTAGAGCCATAGAAAGGATCACAGATTTTGAGTTAAAAGAAAACTCAGAAGCCATCTAGCCCAGTCCTTTCATTTTACAAATGAGGGATCTGAGACCCAAGAAAGTTCGATAGATTTATTTAAAGTTACACTGGTAGTGAGGGTCTTGTGCCCCCAATAGATAACAGCCAAGGAGATCAACTTGATCAAGTGGTACAGTTGTTGGGGCAGAATGAGGGTTTGGGAGTGTCAACTGAAGCAAGACTAAGCTAACTCTCCCTCTTTGAGAGGAAGGGATGTAGGGGGAAATTTAGGAGATGTTAAAAACAAAGCATATCAATAAAAAAGTCCATTTTTTTAAAAGTATGTAAGAGGAAGAAGCCTCAGATGAAGGAAAATTTACTAAGCAGAGGTGGGGAGAAGAGTTGCCAGAGGCCACAGAGCCTAAGTACTGAGGAGGGAGTGGGCTGAGAGCTAGATAGAAATGGGGAGGGGGGGAAGAGTGAATTTTTTGTTTGTTTTGGCTTAAGGCCTCAAGAATTCACTATGTTACTTAACACTTAAAAGACATACCACAAAGAACAAGGCTAGAAACAACAGACCTACAGGACTGCTAGTTCTCAATGAATAGGTCTCACCTGCCATAATCTTTCCCTCCTTCCAAGACTCTAGAACCAAAGCTCAAGGTGTCCCAAAAGTTTCTGTGACATTTTAAGCTATTTTAAATTACATTTTAAGATACATTTAAAAGCTAAGAGAGTTTAAAGCCACACTAAGACATTTGGAACACCCTGGTAATATAGTGCCCTGAATTCTGTTTCTCCCTGCTTTTATCTGCATTCTCTGGGCAGCCTCAGAGGGGAAAAAATGTTGGTGTTTCTTCAGAGCCTCTGCCCACAAGTGCTACTAGTGATCTACCACAGGACATCTGCCCATGTACAGTAACAGCTTCCTTAATAATTTTCTTCCTTGTCCCCCATTCCCACCCCTCCATCACTATATTGTGATTCCCTGACCAAAAGTGTGATTAAGAGCTTTGACTTCTAGGATAAGGTGTATGACTTTCTCTGGCTCTACCTCTTCTCACCTTGGAAGATCTCTCCACCATCGTAGCACCTTACTCTATTTGGCCACTTCCTCCATCTGAAGTAAGCGCCCAGGCCACCCATGTTCATTCCTCCCCACTGATTATCCCTATTTCTTTTTCCACCATGCATCTCTCCATGCCACTGCCCAAGCCCACTTTTTTTTTCAGCTTCCTCTTATATATTGTCTTATTTGAATGTAAGATCCTTGATGACTTGGATTATATTTCTTTTTGCTCCTGTTTGACTCCTCAGTGCTTAAGACACTGCCTGGCACATTGTAAATACTTAATAAATGTTTGTGGT
Source organism: Monodelphis domestica (assembly GCF_027887165.1). Classification (NCBI taxonomy): domain Eukaryota; kingdom Metazoa; phylum Chordata; class Mammalia; order Didelphimorphia; family Didelphidae; genus Monodelphis; species Monodelphis domestica. The sequence continues at coordinate 209,178,231 of NC_077227.1, read as the reverse complement.
CTTCAGGGAATAGCAGCTGAGACAGGAGCAAATGTAAAATACTTAATAAATGTTTGTGGTCTTCAGGGAATAGCAGCTGAGACAGCAGCAAAGGAGCTATTGTTAGTTATAGATCTGGCTCACAGAAGAGCTCAAATAGCCTGAGACTGGGCTAAGAGCTGAGGCCCTTTCCTTGTAGAGAATCAGGCACATGGTAGCTACAGTTCGAGAACCAGCAGATGGCAACAAGAGCAAACCAAAAGATAATAGCTCTGCAAAAGAAAGAGTCCAGCGGCAACAAGTTAGTAAAGAAGGTGACATTTGTCCTACCTTCCTACCAGCCCCCACATCACTTCTTTCCCTACAAATAAATGATTACGGTCCATCTACCCAGAAAGCCTTAAAGACATTGAGAATAAGGGACATAACTTCTCAGAGACAATGAAGACCACTTCCTGAAGAGAACTCAGACAGGAGGTCTTTTCATTCTGGCCATCATTAGACCTACGCCACATGTGTCCGCAGGATTGATGAGCCTGTTATCAGTAGAACAAGATTGGTGCATCATACAAAAGCCTTTTAACAACACCCATTGGAAACTTTCCTATATGAAATAATCCCGTAGAGGGAGATATTTTGAAGGATTCCATCCTGCATACCCCAGATGCTCTTGTGAATTTGGCAAAGGAATTATTTTCTAACTAGATGGCAAGTCCATGAGGGCAGGGGCTATGTTTTATATAAACTTTGCTTCTTCTGGAACCTAGCAAAATGCTCTGTACCCTAGTAGGTCCCTAGCAAGGGTTCATTGAATTGAGTTGAATGTTTACCAGTATTCTGAAGGTTTAATAATTATTAGCTTGAAATTTAATGTGTGAAAACTAGAATTCTGGTGCTTCGTTTCTTTGGTTCCTTAAGAAATCTCATATATTTAACAACTACCATTATTTGGCTTAGTCATTGCTGACAGCATAGCAAGCCCTATGATAGAATTAAAATTATGATGAAGTCTACAAAAACAGGACAAGTAAAGGGCTGTGACTTTTTGACCTGTTTTAATTCAGGGAGAGCTGAATTAATAAAGAGTATAGTGCACGTTATAGTCTCAAGATAGCATCTGTCATCTCCTATAGTATAGCTTAGGAGATGTTATACTAAAAAGGGGCATCTTAAAACAAGGGTCTTTGACAGAGGTGAGAAGGGGGCAATCAGAAGTTTTAAGAAATATGCCAAGCCAGTACCTAAAGGAAAGCAAAAAGAATCAAGGCAGGTCAACAAGGCTCATAATACTGTAGTAAGCTTTTAAATTTCTCTTAAAGTTACTGGGCTTACATGGCTACTCAGTGTACCCAGGAAGGGCAGCAAGAAGGGATAAGATCTGCTCTAAGCTTAAGGCTCTCAGGTCTTCCAGTTTAGTTTGATGGTTTCAAACAAATGAAAAGGAAGCTAAACTACTGGGTATGGTCATACATTTCTGCAAAAAAGGTTTGTAGCACAAAACTATAGACCAAGTGTGTCCAGGTATGAAGATAACCAGGTATTCCTTTTCTTTTCTTTTTTTGCTTTGAAAGTCACATGTTGAATTTATCAAACTTAGAGGGAAGAAATAGAGATTCACACTTTAGTATGTAATACTCTATGTCTTACCACATACATAAAATATTAAATTCACAACACAAAGTAAATAGAAGTGGTGGAAAAATAAATGAGTTGAGTTGGATAACTTATAAATGTCCTTTCAGCCTCAAAATATATAATCATTACTTCTTTTTTATGCCAAATTTTACAAAACCTAATAAAACAAGCATTTCCTCATACAAAGAAAAAGATTATACATAAATGAAATCACAAATATATTATATGTTTAGCTTATTTTTCTTCACATCTACATAAAATATCCCATCTACAAGTGTCTCAGCTCCTCCCATCCTCCCTGCTTCACAGAAGGTATCATCTGGAAGACCAATATGATCATAAAAACTCTATGTTTTCACCTTTCAATTCACTTTCTGCAGATAACGTTCACAGTTTATTCTTCCAACATTATTTCTGTTAGTTTTCTCTTGCTTCTACTCATTTCACTATTCATTATCCTGTGTAGTTCTTTCCAAGTTTTTTTAAATTAGCCTGCTTATCATTTCTTATGGCGCAGTAGTATTCCAGCACAATAATTTACCACAATTTCTTTAACCATTCCGCAACTAATGAGTAGCCCCTTAATTTTCAATATATTGCCACACCTTAAAGAGAGGTGCTATAAATATTGTGGAACATAAAGGTTTTCTTTTCCTTATTCCCTGATTTCCTTGGGGGAAAGATGGAACAATGGTATTGCTGGGTCTAAGGTTACACACAGTTTTATAATTTTCTGACTGTAATTCCAAATTGCTCTCCAAAATGGTTGGATGAGTTCACAGTTCCACCAACAGTGAATTAGTGTCCCCATTTTTTCCACATCCCCTCCAAATCTGTCATATTGCTCCTTTTTCATTTTAAGCCAGTCTAATGGGAATGAGATGATATCTCAGAGTTGTTTTGGCTTCCTTTTCTTTAATCAGTAGTGATTTAGAGCATTTTTTTCATATATCTATATATAACTTTGATTTCTTCAACCAAAAATTGTCTGTTCATGTCTTTTCCCCATTTATCAATTGAGAGATGGCTCTTATTTTTATCAACAAAATTTTATTCTAATAAATTTGACAAAATTCCCTATATATTTTGAATATGAGAGCTCTATCTGAGAGGCTGCCTATAAAATTCCATATAAGACCTCCCCTTCTAATCTTGGCAAGTTTGTTTCATTTGTATAAAAGCTTCAATTTAATGTACTCAGAATCATCCATTTTACATCTCACAATGCTCCCCATCTATGCTCCTCATCTCTTGCTGATTCAAATTTGTCTCCTGTCCATAAATCTGATAGGTAGCATTTTCCTCATTCTTCTAATTTACTTATGATATCTTCTATTTTGTCTAGATCATGTATCCATTTTGATCTTATCTTAGTGAATAATGCAAGATACTGGTCTGTACCCAGTGCCAAACTAGCTTTCAGTTGTTCAGGCAATTTTTACGAAGTATTAATATTTCTTATTAAAAAAACCAAACAAACCTGGGGAGAATTCCAGGTAAACATGGCTGCAGTTTAGATGCAGGAATCTACCTCTCCTCAGCACCTACCAATATACATTACCTCAAAAGGCTAAAAAAACTGAATTCATATGAATGAAGGGGCTCCACAGAAGGGCATAGCATTGAAGGTATGTGAGATTTGGGCATTTCCACACTATGGGGGGGTGAAATAGCTTCCATCAAAAAGTGAACTGATCTACCCTCCCCCACCTACAGAGCCAGTGTGCTAGACTCAGAGCCAGCATACTAGAATCAGTGTGCAAGTGAGGAGCACCTCTAGGTCCTTGGCAGCGAAGACCACCAAAGACCTACCCCCGAGAGCAGCTAGAGTTGAGACCCCAGCAGGTGGAAGAGCACAGACCTTGGGCAAGGAGATAGCACAAAGAAGGGATGCAAATAGTAGAAGCTCCAGAGACTTGAGAGGTGACCTTAGGCAAAAAAACATGCTCTTTAGCTCCATAAACAGAGAGCCTTCCCTCCTCACTCAGACTTCTGACTGAAAAGGGAAGGAAAAACCACCATAGTGATGGCAAAAAATGCCCAGAAAAAAAAATTACCAACATCAAGAAAAACAAGAAGAAGGCATTAACCTTGGATAATTTTTATGGAGGAAAAATCCAGACTACAGAGGAAATAGCAGAAGAGGATATACAAATAAATGAATCCGAACCTTCCAAAAAAAAAAGAAGAATTTAAATTGGAGCTTATTGAAAAGATGGAAGAATATTGGCAAGAAAAGTGAGAAATAGTTCAAAAAGAAAATAACAGTTTAAAAGATAGGAACTCCCAATTGGAGAAAGAAGCACAGAAATAAAATGAAATGATAAATAAATTGGAGACCAAAATTAAACAGGTGGAAGTCATGAAAAGCAAGATAGACCAAACCAAAAAGGGAAATCAAAAGATTATAGCAGAAATTCAAAAGATTATAGCAGAAAACCAGTCTTTAAAGACCAGAATTGGGCAATTAGAAGCCAATGATCTCACAAAACAGCAAGAATTAATAAAGCAAAATCAAAATATTGACAAAATAGAAGGAAACATGAAATATCTCACTGAGAAAATGACTGACCAAGAAAACAAGTCTAGAAGAGACAATTTGAGAATCATCAGTCTACCTGAAAATCCAGAAATAAACAGAAACCTTAACATCATACTACAAGAAATTATCCAAGAAAACTGCCCTGATGTTCTTGAACAAGAGGGCAAAATAGACATTGAAAGAGTTCATAGAACACCCTCTACACTAAATCCTCAAAAGACAACCCCTAGGGATGTAATTGCCAAATTTAAGAGTTTTCAAGCTAAGGAAAATTTTTTACAAGAAGCCAAAAAGAGACAATTCACATATTAAGGATCACCAGTTAGGATCACACAAGATTTGTCAGCTTTCACACTAAAGGAAGGCAAGAGAATTGGGTCTTCAACCAAGGATCACCTACCCATCAAAACTGACTATATAGTTCTAGGGGAAAGTATGGGCATTCAACAAAATGGAAGATTTCCAAGTATTTGTAAAGAAAAGACCAGAACTAAGTGGAAAGTTTGATATCCAAACACAAAGATCAAGAGAAACATGAAAAGGTAAATAAGAAGGAGAGAGGAAAGGGGAAAAACGTTTTTTATTTAAAATTTCTTCTTTAAAGGCTTCAATAAGATCAAATTGTTTATATTAACATATGGAAAAATGTTATTTGTAACTCAAAAATTATATTCACTATTATAAAAATTAGAAGAATCGTTCACAGGTAAAGATTGGGTAATAAGTGGTCTAAGATAATATTCAAAAGAAAAAGGGAGGAGGGAATAGAAGATGGCACCAAAAGAAACTTGAAAGAATAAGTTAAATAGTGTTAGATTTAAAATAGCTTTGAGTGTTAAATAGTTGTAGATAAGAGAGCGGGAAACATAAACTGTGATAATTAAAATGTTTAGGAGCAAGGGAAATATATATCTCAATTATGACCACTGAAATATGTTTTCTACTGTGTCTTGGTTTTATATAAATATAAGATGGTCGCCAGGGAATATATTCCCAATTTGTGAATATGCCCAAGCCAACTGGGTTTTATAGAGAAATTTAATTTATAATACACTAATTAATCTATAGAAAAAGAGAGAAAGTAAGAAAGGAATAAGAATGAATAAATCAGTCAGTTGGTTTTATCACTCACCCAAGAACTCTTTAGGTAAGGCTTCTCATGCCAACCTCAGGCTCCACCTTCAAGAGAGCCTCCTTTCAAGAAATGTTTCCAGATAATTCTCCTCCTTCAGAGCCAGCCTTCTCTCCTGGTCCTCCCACAGAGCAATCTCCTCAGTCCTCCTTCAGAGCCACCTTGCTCAGAGCAAAACCTCCTCTCTCTCAGAGCAAAAACTTTCCTCAGACCCCGCTATCTTTAAGGAAACCCTCTAAGTCCTCTCCCTTCAGTTCTCACATCTACCAATCACTGTCCATGTCTCCCCTGTGCCAATGGTGGCTCTAGCTTAACCCAGGACTGCCCAGAGGTCTGCCCCCCTTTGCACATGTCTGTTGAAGATCATATTTTCAAATAATTAAATTTTGATCTATGCTGCAACCCTTCCTAAATCCTGTTAGACTGAGTAGGGTGGAAATTGGAAGTTCCAAGACCTGGTTCTGTCATTCCAAGTATCTCTATTGTATCAATTCTAAAATCAATCATGACTCAAAGAACTTCCTGTTCTATGTTTAAGCATAGGTCAAAGCCCTTTCCATTGTTCAGCAAAAGGTTTCTGTCCTAAAGCAGTCCCAAGTAGGGAGGAGAAGGATCCTCCCATGCCAAGGGGGTTCACATTCCAATAGAGTTCTTACTATCAGTAGGAAATTTTTTTCCAGTATTAAATTTCCCAATGGTGAAATTTCCAACATTCATAAGTCTAAGAAATGTCAAGGTTTACAATAGGATAATCAATATCAAACAAAGAGGTGCATGGGAAGGAGAGGGTCAGAATACTATTATAAGGAGAGGAAGAGAGTGCTAATAGGAAATACTTAAACCTTTACTCTCACTTAAGTCAATTCTGAGAGGGAAGAGCATCTAGATTCATTGGGGTATAGAATTCTATCTTACCCTACAGCGAAAGTGAGAAGGGAAAAACTAAGGGGGGAAGTGGGTCATGGAATACAAAAAGGAGGGAAAGAAAGGAGGTGGGAACTTAATAGATACTAAAAAAAATAAGAAGGGAACAAAAAGGGAGGGGGAGAAAGGGAACTAAAATAAGGGTGGGGATTAGGGGGACTGACTAAAAGCAAACCACTGGTCTAAAAAGATATAGAGAAAGAAGAAAGGGTAAAACTAGGAGAGGATATCAAAATGGGGAATACAGAGGTAGTTATCATAACTCTGAATGTGAATGGAATGAACTGATCCATAAAAGAAAAGCAAATAGCAGAGTGGATTAGAAACCAAAAATCCTACCATATGTTGTCTATAAGAAACACACACAAGGCAGGTAGATAGATACTCACAGAATAAGGATCTAAGGCTAAGCAAGATCTATTGGGCCTTAACTGAGAAAAAGAAGGCAGGAGTTGCAATCATGATATCTGACAAAGCCAAAGTAAAAATAGATCTGATCGAAAGAGATAGGGAAGGCAATTACATTCTGATAAAAGGCAGCATAGACAATGAGGAAATATCAGTAATCAACATGTATGCACCAAATAGTATAGCATCTAAATTTCTAAAGGAGAAACTAGTGGAGTTGAAGGAGGAAATAGATAGTAAAACTATACTAGTGGGAGACCTGAACCTTCCTCTATCAGATCTAACTAAGTCAAACACAAAAATAAATAAGAAAGAGGTAAGAGATGTGAATGAAATCTTAGAAAAATTAGAGTTAATAGATATGTGGAGAAAAATAAATAGGGACAAAATACAAAATACAAAAGGCGTAATACACCGTCTTTTCAGCAGCACATGGTACATTCACAAAGATTGACCATGTACTAGGGCATAAAAACATGGCAAACAAGTGCAAAAAAGCAGAAATATAAACTCAACCTTTCCCTATCATAATGCAATAAAATAATAATTAGTAAAGGTACATGGAGAGGCAAATAAAAATTAATTAGAAATTAAATAAGATGATTCTCTACAACTGGTTAGTTAAAGAACAAATCATAGAAACAATAATTTCACTGAAGAAAATGATAATGATGAGACACCCTTTCAAAATCTATGAGACATAACCAAAGCAGTACTCAGGGGAAATTTATATCCTAGAGTACATATATTAACAAATTAAGGAGGGCAGAGGACAAAGAATTGGGCATGCAAATCAAAAAATTGAAAGGGAACAAAATAAAAATCCAAGATGAAAACTAAATTAGCAATCCTAAAAATTAAAGGAGAAATTAATAAAATTGAAAGTGAAAGGACGATTGAATTAATAAATAATACTAGAAGCTGATACTTTGAAAAAACAAATAAAATAGACAAAGTACTTGTCAATCTAATAAAAAAAGAAAAGAAGAAAACCAAATTAACAGTACCAAAGATGAAAAGGGGAACCTCACCTCTAATGAAGAGGAAATTAAAGCAATCATTAAAAACTATTTTGCTTAATTATATGGCAATAAATATGACAATCTAGGTGATATAGATATTTATAAAAATATAAATTTCCTAGACTAACAGAAGAAGAAATAGAATACTTAAATGACCCCATATCAGAAAAAGAAATTGAACAAGCCATCAAATTACTCCCTAAAAAAAAATCCCCAGGGTCTAATGGATTCACAAGTGAATTGTATCAAACTTTCAAAGAACAACTAATCCCAATACAAAACAAACTATTTGACATAATTTGCAAAAGAAGGAGTTCTACCAAATTCCTTTTATGACACAAATATGGTACTGATTCCAAATCCAGGCAGGTCAAAAACAGAGAAAGAAAACTATAGATCAATCTTCTTAATGAACATAGATGCAAAAATTTTAAATAGAATACTAGCAAAAAGACTCCAACAAGTGATCATAAGAGTTATTCATTATGATCAGGTGGGATTTATACCAGGAAGACAAGGATGGCTTAATATTAGGAAAACCATCCACATAATTGGCCATATCAACAAGTAAACCAACAAAAATCACATGATTATCTTAATAAATTCAGAAAAAGCCTTTGACAAAATACAACACTCATTCCTATTGAAAGCACTAGAAAGTATAGAAATAGAAGGGCCTTTCCTAAGAATAATAAATAGTATATATCTAAAACCATCAGCAAGTATCATCTGCAATGGGGATAAATTAGAAGCATTACCAATAAAATCAGAAGTGAAACAAGGATGCCCATTATCACCTCTATTATTTAACATTATACTAGAAACACTAGCTGTAGCAATTAGAGAAGAAAAGAAATTGAAGGCATTAAAATAGGTAATGAGGAGACCAAGCTATCACTCTTTGCAGATGATATGATATGATGGTCTACTTAAAGAATCCTAGAGAATCAACTTAAAACTAGTGGAAAAAAATCAATAGCTTTAGCAAAGTTGTAGGTTACAAAATAAACGCATATAAATCATCAGAATTCCTATATATTTCCAACACATCTCAGCAGCAAGAATTAGAAATAGAAATTCCATTTAAAATCATCCTAGACAATATAAAATACTTGGGAATCTGTCTGCCAAGACAAAGACAGGAACTTTTCCCACAATTAAAACTAGATCTAAATAATTGGAAAAACATTAATTGCTCATGGGTAGGATGAACTAACATAATAAAAATGACAAGCCTACCCAAACTAATTTACTTATTTAGTGACATACCCATTAAACTACCAAGAAATTTTTTTACTGAATTAGAAAAAACCATGACAAAGTTCATTTGGAAGAGCAAAAAATCAAGAATATCAAGGGAAATATTGAAAAAAATGTGAAGGAAGGTGGCCTAGCAGTACCAGACCTTAAACAAAGCAGTGGTCATCAAAACAATATGGGACTGGCTAAGAGACAGAAGGGAGGATCAGTGGAATAGACTTGGGGTAGGTGACCTCAGCAAGACAGTCTATGATAAACCCAAAGATCCCAGCTTTTGGGACAAAAATCCACTATTTGACAATTGCTGGGAAAATTGGAAAACAGTATGGGAAAGATTAGGTTGAGATGAACATGTAGCACCCTATACCAAGATTAAACTCAATGGGTGAATTACTTGAATATAAAAAAAGGAAACTATAATTAAATCAGGTGAACACAGAATAATATATTTGTCAGATCTTTGGAAAATGAAAGATTTTAAAACCAAACAAGAGTTAGAAAAAATTACAAAATGTAAAATGAATAATTTTGATTACATTAAATTAAAAAGGTTTTGTACAAACAAAACCAATGCAACTAAAATTAGAAGGGAAGTAACAAATTGAGAAAAAATCTTCATAACAAAAAACTCTGACAAAGATCTAATTACTCAAATTAATAAAGAACTAAGTCAATTGTACAAAAAATCAAGCCATTCCCCAATTGATAAATGGGCAAGGAAAATTAATAGGCAATTTTCAGATAAAGAAAGCAAAACTATCAATAAACAGATGAAAAAATGTTCTAAATCTCTTATAATCAGAGAAATGCAAATCAAAACAACTCTGAGGTACCACCTCACACTTAGCAGATTGGCTAACATGACAACAAAGGAAAGTAATAAATGTTGGAGGGGATGTGGCACAATTGGGACATTAATGCATTGCTGGTGGATTGTGAATTGATGTGAATTGATCCAACCATTCTGGAGGGCAATTTGGAACTATGCCCAAAGGGCACTAAAAGACTGTCTGCCCTTTGATCCAGCCATAGCACTGCTGGGTTTGTACCCCAAAGAGATAATAAGGAAAGACTTGCACAAAAATATTCATAGCTGCGCTCTTTGTGGTGGCAAAAATTTGGAAAATGAGGGGATGCCCTCTGATTGAGGAATGGCTAAACAAATTGTGGTATCTGTTGGTGATGGAATACTATTGGACCCAAAGGAGTAATGAACTGGAGGAATTCCATGTGAACTGGAATGACCTCCAAGTATTGATGCAGAGTGAAAGGAGCAGAACCAGGAGAACATTGTACACAGAGACTGATAGGCTGTGGTACAATCAAATGTAATGGACTTCTCTACGAGCAGCAATGCAATGATCCAGGGTAATTCTGAGCGACTTATGAGAAAGAATGCTATCCACATTCAGAGGAAGATCTGTGGGAGTAGAAACACAAAAGAAAAGCAACTACTTGATCACATGGGCTCTATGGGAATATGATTGGGGATGTAGACTCTAAGCGATCACACTAGTACAAATAATAATATGGAAATAGGTCTTGATCAATGACACATGTAAAACCCAGTGGAATTGTGCATTGGCTATGGGAGGGGTTTGGGGGAGGGGAGGAAAATAACATGATTTTTGTAATCCCAGAAAAATACTCTAAATTAATCAATTAAATTAAAAAAAAAAAACCTGAACCTATGCTTTTGTAAAACAGGTTACTAAAATATTTAATTGCTGTTGTATGTTTGTTCTGTGCTACTTATACATCTTTCTTTTTCTTAGCCAGTACCAGATAGTTTTTGTGATTACAGCTTTATAATATGATTTAAAATTTCTTACTGCTTGTTTTTAACATACCCTAAATTTCCTTTCACTTCCCTTCTATCTCCCCTTTCCCTTGTCCCAAAGGACCATATCATTAAAGAAATAATTTTAAAAAATAAAATATAATAAAAAATAAGCAAAACTTTCATCACATTGAAAAAAAGTCTGATGATATATGCAATATTACACACACACATAAATAAATCTCATCAATGTCTTGTAAACCATAAAGGGGGCAGCTTTTCTCAACAAAAATCCATCCTCCTGACGCTCAATTGATAATTATCTTCTCAAAACAGTGGTTATTAGGGAACAATTAGCAGTTTAGTTCCCTGGGTCATTCCAGCAAGGTCTACATCCCTCAGTTAGGAGCCGGAGTACATATCCAGCTCCATAGGAATTATCCCAGTCCAGCAAATCAGGAATTCCCCTAATCATTCTTTGAAGTAAGAACAAGCTCTATCAGATCTGTTTTTTGCTTAAAAATATAAACATCATCCTTAAGATTTAAATAAGCGGAGGGGACTAAAATTGGATCATTACCATTGTTTTCTAGTTGCCTAAATACAAAACTTCCAAACTACAAGGTATGCTCTAACTAAGTAAACTTCCTTTTGTTAACTGTTAGATGATCTACAGTGTCTCATTGAATTCCCATTCCAAACCTGAAGCACTAGCCATATGGTACCTTTACAGTATCCCTCCTACATATTTAATGAATAATTGAGGAAAGTAAAATTATTATTAGTGTAGATGTTTTTTCAGTTGTGTCTGATTCTTTGTAACCCCATTGGGGTTTTCTTGGAAAAGATACTGGAATGGTTTTACATTTCTTTCTCCTGTTCATTTTAGAGATGAGGAACTGAAGCAAATGAGGTTAGATGACTTGCCTAGGGTTACATACAGCTAGTAAATATCTCAGGCTATATTTAAATTCAGGAAGATGAGTCTTCCTGTTTTCAGACCCAGCACTATCTATTTTGCCACCTAGCTGCTTAAATTATAGCCCTGAGTGTAATTTAGCAAAAGCTCAAACATTCTTTGGCCTTTTAAAAAAAGGTTTCATACAGATATTTTATTTTACCAATTACATGTAATAACAATTTTCCACAAAAGTTTTCTGAAGTTATATGGTCCGAATTGTCTCCCTCCCTTCCTCCCTTCCCTCCTTCCTTCCAGAAATGGTAAGCAATCTGATCTATATTATACATGTACCATCAGTCTTTGGCCCTTTTGGAACCATGTAAACGGTTGGTAGCTCAACCTTATCCAAGGTTTTTCCATCCTACCAATGTACATGGAAAACTAAAAGGGCCCCACATCCCAGCTCTGCTCTTCACTCTGAGTCACAGGGAGACATGGATAGCGCCTTTGACCCTTCCTTGCTTACTTCCAATAGAACTACAAATATTTATATATAGTAAGACTAGGACTGTATTCTGCCTCCTAAGAACATTCTATTTTCAGTACCCTCATTTCAGCCTCTTTAACAACCCGGTTTGATCAACGAATCAACAATATCAACTTTTCTTGGATTAATCATTTTAAAAAAATGATTCTGGATGGGGAGTAGAACTTAAATATAGGAAAAAAGGAAATCAGCGGGCATTTAAACACTAGAGGGAGTCCATTGTCTACTACTTGAAGGCAATAACAGTGTATTGTGAATGTGTTAAAAGAGGGTCTTGTACTTGGATTTTTCTGAGGACCATAGTTAAGTGGAATTAGCTCCAAAGTCCCTTTTGGCCCTAAATCTCTTATATGAGAAAGTTGTGTCATATATGTATTTGTACAATAATTTGTACCTTCCAATAATGCTATCTAGATTTCATTCACATTTGGATTTTTCAGCTTAGAAACCAAAATTTGTGGAGTCTTGTGGACTATAAAGACCGTAGATCCCTAAATTAGATCACGAACAGTCATTCATAATATTATTTATGACCCTGGGTGCTGGATTCCTTATTTCTTTTTAAACCCTCCTTTTCTGTCTTGGAATCAATACTTATAGTATGTTGGTTCCAAGGCAGAAGAGCATTAAGGGCTAGGCAGTTGGGGTTAAGTGACTTGCCCAAGGTCAGAGAGCTAGGAAGTGTCCGAGGCCAAATTTGAACCCAGGACCTCCTGACTCCAGGTCTAGCTTTTTATCCACTGAACCACTTACCTGAATTCCTTATTTTGAAAATTAAGGATCACAGCATCTAATCCTATCTATATTTATCAATGAGAATATTTGAATCTAGTTTTAAAATTAGAAAAAAACAGTTACATGATCATGGTTAATCAGTAATAATCAATAAGAATTTATTACATGTTTTATCTATGTGCAAGGTCCATACTAAGTGAACGGGACTACAAAGGCAAAGAAAGAAATAATCCCTACTTGCAAGGGGAAGAGGAAGCAACAGGTACATGCACAAATACATAGAGTATAATGTAAAATGAAAAAATACAAATATCTACAAAACAAGGGAATCAGGAAAAGCTTCATGAGAAAGATAGTGTTTGAGTGTAATAAATGCAGACTTTGCTTCCTTCTCTAAAGAGAACACTTACAAAGCAGAACTAGGTATATGCTTCCTTCAAGTTTCAGCTTAAGTGCAACCTTCTGCAAGACACCTTTGCCAGTCCTCCTTAATCTTCATGCCTTCCCTTTGAAATCATTTTCAATTTACCCTTCATCTATTTGTTTGTACATAGTTGTTCACGTGTTGTCTCTCCTGGTAAACCGTAACCTTGTTGAGAGCAGTGACAAATTTTTGTAATTCTTTGTATTCTAGCTCCTGGCAGATCACCAGGCACATAGTAAGCTTTTTTGTTTTTTAACCCTTACCTTTTTGCCTTAGAATCAGTAATAAAGTATTGGTTCCAAGGCAGAAGAGTGGTACAAGCTAGGCAATTGGGGTTAAGTGACTTGCCCAGAGTTACACAGCCAAGAAATGTCTGAGGCCAGATTTGAAGCTAGGACCTTACATCTTTAGGCTTAGCTCTCTATCCACTGAGCCACCTGTCTCCAATTTTTTTTTTTGTAACTCTGTGCCTTCTCAATGATGCTTCTCATCCTCCTTCCTATAGACTCTCACAGAATCCTTGTTTAAAACAAAAAATAGCTAATAAACAGTACAAACCAACACATTAACTTTGTCTGACAACGTCTCATTTCTTATCTGTTGTCCAACAGCTCTATGCCAAGAAAAGGCAGGCATGCTTCACTGTTATTTTTTCTGAGTTGATATAGGTTATCAGAGTTCTGATATTTTTCAGTATTGTTTTATGTTCAAACAAAAAAAAAATGGGGCCACTAAATCATACACAAGGATCCCTGTGGTTGCATATTGACTTGTAAACTTACATATTAACATTATTTATATTTTATTAAAATTAAAAAAATATTTCCCAATTATATTTTAATTTTATTCTTGTCCCCAGAGTTCCATGTTTGACACCTCTATTGTTTGTCCCTCCTGATTCTCCTTACTTCACTTTACATTTATTAATAGTCTTCCTAAGTCATTCTGAATTCTTCATGTTTGTATTTCTTATTTTACAGTAACAAAATTTCATTACATTCATATGCTACAATTTGTTCAGCTATTTGGCTTCCTTTTTTTGCTACTATAAAATGTGTTGCCATATTTATATATGGGGGGGCTTTCTTTTTATATTTGACCACCTTGGTAGATATGCCCAGTAGTAGTTGAGTCAAATTTATGTAATTTAGTGACTTTTCTCCTATAATTCCATGTTGTTTGGACTAATAATTAGCATTTATATGGTGTTTTAAGGTTAGCAAAGTGCTTTGCATATATTTAAAAATAGTATCTGATTTGATCTTCACAACATCATCATCTATCTTATTCACCATACTTGATTCTAAATAACTTTGGACCTATGCCCAAAAGCAAAACCAAAAATTTGCTACTATTGAAAAAATCCAAAGGCCTGACATTCTCTGAACACCATTCCTCAGTGGCAACATCATTGGATAGATGTTATAAAAAATATTTTTTGAAACAAGTTCATGGATCCTAGGTGAATAACCTTGCCTTAAAATAGCCTCTACAAGGAGGTTGAGTCACTCCAAAGTCATATTACAGTCACACCACTCATTTTTTAAGTCAATTAGTAAATACCTGTAACACTGTATTACTAATAAGTAACTATTTTTACTGATTATGCCCTGGGTTTAACGTTATCATCAGTTAAGTATTCCCAGATAGCCAGGAAACTGTACCAGGTATTATTTACATCAGTAAAATGATTGTGAAGAACAAGTGGATAAAAGAACAACAAAAAGAATCAAGATAAAAATTGCCATCATTCATTTCAGACCTGACCCAGATTTGGAGCTATCCTTAGCTCCCATCCAGGGAAACATAAAAACAAGTTTATAAAACCCCCAAGTTAGAAAATAGTACTAGGTGTAGGTGATAAAGAAACCAACAGGTTCTCACCAGTCAGCCTTGGACTTTAGAACATGTTTTATTGACAAAGGTCAAGCTGGCTGGGATATGAATGTATTTGAGTGAAAAGATAGCACAGCAGCCCATTTGTAAGAATGCTCCCATATATAGTGGCTTTCCCACAGTCAGAGCTAACAGCAGCCTCGGAAACTAGTCATCTTCATAGCAATCCCTCTGGTCTCTTTGCCCTGGCATTTCTTCCTTTAAGCTAGCCACCTAACCTTTCTTAGAGACACATTTACTTCACTGTAAAATAAGGGTAAAAATATATGTCTTCCTTACCTCACATGTTTGTTGGGAGGAGAACACTTTGTATATCTCAAAACACTAGTCTAATGAGAGTCAGTTTCCTGACTAGGATGTTAACCTAATAGCCTGAGCCACTTAAGGCTTGAGGGTGGCTTCAAAATTTTATAAGGTAAGGGCCAATTGGGTGGCTCAGTGGATTGAGAGCCAGGCCTAGAGATGGGAGGTCCTAGGTTCAAATCTGGCCTCAGACACTTCCTAGCTGTGTGACCCTGGGCAAGTCACTTAACCCACATTGCCTAGCTCTTACCACTCTTCTGCCTTGAAGCCAATACACAGTATTGACTCCAAGATGGAAGGTAAGGGTTTAAAAAAATTTTTTTTATAAGTTAAAGAAAAATTAGCCTAATTTGAATGGCATTGGCTAGTAAGTATATTGCTTCCACCAAGTCACCAAGTCAGCAATCATTTCAGAGTCCGTAGGGCAGTCAGGCTGGAGTGGGGAGGACCTGCTCTCAAATCTGACCTCAGACACTTGCTAGCTGTGTCACTTAACCCCAATTGCTTAGCACTTACTGCTCTTCTGTCTTGGCACTGATACTTAGTATTAATTTTTTAAAAACCCTTACTTACTATCTTAGAATCAATACTTTGTATTGGTATTATATATATATATATATGTATGTATGTATGTATGTATGTATATATGATAAATTGAAGCTAACCAGTAGAGGGAAGGTACTAGCATTAAGTACTAGCACCACATCTTTTAACAAAAATAAATAAATAAATAAACAAACAAATAAATAAATAAATAAAGGAAGAGGAGGAAAAAAGTTGTTCAAGAGAACTAAATATATCTGCAAAACCTGAATTTTATGCAGTGTTCCACACCCATAGGCACTCATCTTTACAAAGAAAGGAGTTGCATTTTCATCTCTACTTTTTGGAACTATGTTGTTATAATTACACAGCCTTCAGTTATTTTCAGTCTTTTAAAAAATAACATTTATATTATTATAGGTTATATGTATATATGTGTCTATATAGAGAGACACATATACACATATATTTTTTTCCTAGTTTTGTTTACCTCACTTTGCCTTAGTTCACATTTTCTCATGCTTTTCTATATCTTTCATATTTATCATTTCCTAGGGTATGGTAGCATTCTATTACATTCATGGAACACAATTTGTTCAGAAATTCCCCAATTCATGGGTATCAGCCCTAGCCCTCAGACTGATTAGTCTGGTTAATAATAATGATAATAATTTATTTTTTTTAATTTTATAGTATTTTATTTGATCATTTCCATGCATTATTCATTAAAGACAAAGATCATTTTCTTTAATGATAATAATTTATAATAAAATTAATGTCTCTAGCTCTTTACTACCACAAAAATTGAGATTGAATAATTTTCATAAAATCCAAGATTTAAAATTTTTTGAGAAAACATTTCAGGAAAAGAAGCTTG
The DNA here is from genome assembly GCF_027887165.1 of Monodelphis domestica. Classification (NCBI taxonomy): domain Eukaryota; kingdom Metazoa; phylum Chordata; class Mammalia; order Didelphimorphia; family Didelphidae; genus Monodelphis; species Monodelphis domestica. The sequence continues at coordinate 209,161,323 of NC_077227.1, read as the reverse complement.
TCAACTTATTGAATCAAGAAAATGAACTGTTTGGAGAAAATTCTATAAAGAAAACTCCACTGTAATTTCTAAGAGGAAACTACAATAGTTAGAGATAAAGGAAGAGAGAGAGCAAAACCAATGTTTGCTAGGTACACTGACAAAAAGTCAATTAGGGGGAAATCCCCTTTGGTATAAGAGTTTACATTCAGAATAAATGTGTTCAACCCCCTCCAGCTCAATCAATTAAATTCCAAAATGCATTCTCTAGTCTCCCAAAGAATCACAGGGGGATTTGGGAAGTTTGAATCAAACTTTCTTTGTCTATCAATCAACAACTTTTAATTTAATCAACCCCAAACTGAAAACACCACTACTTAACACTTTGTTAGCCAACAAATAAGAGAATTCACAAGTCACTTAAAGAGTTCATGCCCTCAGATACTCAGTCAGGAACTTGTGAATCCTTTTGATAAGAATGTATACTTTCAGTGGATGAGAGGTGTGAATCCCACAGACACTGTTTCCCTGGGCAGTGCTAGGCAATTTGGAAGCTGTGATTGGCCCTTGTGAAGAGGGGAAGGGACAAAAAGGACTATAAAAGTCCTGATCTTCTTTGTCTAGAGAGTCATTTTTGACTTGAATCTTCAGCTTGGAGCTTTGACTGATGACCTGCCTCTTGCAGGTGACTCTGGACTTGAACCTTGGCTTTGACTTGGGACCTTGGCTCTTGGACTGTTTCTTGGGTGAGTGAATAGCTAGCCTTCCTTTCCTGGCTTCTGGAGAGATTAATTCTGGAAAGGCTTCCCCTCTTGGAGGAGACTGTAGGTGGAATATTGGTTCCATTGGTCAAGGGTTAACAAGCCCTAATAGGCTAAACATTTTCTCTACCCTCTTTTTGTATTCCTCTACTCTCATTCTTTCCACCTTTTTTGTAAATAAAGCTACTAAAAGTCATTTTGGCTTGAGTTATAATATTTTTAAATTGGCAACCACAATATTAATTTAGAATTCTCACATATTTAGTCAAACCCTTAATTTAATTCCTTACAAGATCTTAGGTAAAAGGGTATGAATGTTTTAATCATTTTCTTTGAACAATTCCAATTTGCTTTCCAGAATTACTGGGCAAATTCTCAGCTCTAATAAGAGTTACTAATGTACCTGTCTTTCCTCAGCCCATCTGGCCTTTCATGTTCCTACCTTGTCATCTTTATTTAATGGCTATGGATGAGGTGGAAGTTCAGAGTTGTTTTGATTTGCATTTCCCTTACTATCAGTGGATTGGAGCAACCTTTCATATGGATATCACTAATTTTTTATTCTTCTTTAGAAAACTCTTTGCTCATATCCTCTGACCACTCATCCTTTGGGGAATGGCTCTTGGTGTTATATTTTTACCATATTTCCCTGCATATCTTAGATATCAGAACTTTATCAAAAATATATTCCTAACCAACCATTACCTTTTTATATTGATATCAAACACATACAAGTCTTCCATGTTTTAAAAATCAAGTCAGGGAACATATTACCTTTTTTATAGAAAGGTAAAGAATTAATGAATAAACAAGAGATAGAAAGCATTGTGAAATATAAAATGGATAATTCTGAATAAATTAAATTGAAGTTTTTCTATAAATAAAACTAATGTAGCTAAGATCACAAGGAAAGTAATAAGTTGGAAAAACATTTTTATAAACAGTTTTTCCGAGGTCTCATATCTCAAATAAACGGTGAAAAATAAAATATATAAAGACCTTTGTCAAATATATAAGAATATGAGCCATTCCCCATTTGATAAATGGTCAAAAGATATGAACAGATAGTTTGTGGATGAAAAACTCAAAACCATATATAATTCCATGAAAAAATTCAAAAGACACAGTTGGAAAACAAAAATAAGAAAAATAGAGCAAAAAAAAAGTATCACATAATTATTTTGAGGTTTCTATGTGTGAGTTATGAGATAAAGACTAAGAAAATCCCCTGAAGTATACCTGGTCCTTTGTGCTCTCCAAGGGTTTAACACAGCAGTATTAGATTTAAATAGAAATATGTACCACTAAACCATACATACAGATTCCTGTGGGCCACAAGTTGACTTGGAAAAATCACATATTGATATTGTCTGTTTTATTTATTTTTTATGTATTTTGCTATTCCCCAAATGTATTTTAATCTGCTTTGGGCCACATTGTGGAGTGTTGTGAGCCAAAGGCAGCCAGGAGGCAGCAGACTTGACATCTCTGGACTAACAAGGTTATATCTGAACTAGTATTACACATTCATTCATTCATTATATGTTATGATATTATGATTTTCTTATTATTTCTTGTGTGTATTGGCTACCCAAATGAAATTATTAGTCAGTTTGAGGGCTAGAATCAGGTTTTAAAGTTCTTTTAGCTTATACAATACTAAGTTTATACAATATCAAGCTCTTTTTTTTTTTTTGTCCTCTGACACTTCATCATGGTAGGGAATTTCTAAGGTAAGAACTCCATCCTTGAGGCAGCACACTAATAACTCTATAACTTAGAATCTTAGAGAAGTTACCTTGGAACACTGAGAGTTTAAGTCATTTGCTTGGGGTTGTTTGCCCAGATAAATGGTGATTTGCCCTCTTTAGGAGTCAGAAGTTAGCCTTAAGCTCAGGTGTACCAGGGACCTGTGGCTCTGCCTGAGCCAGGACCAAAGCAGCCTCTAGGAGGAGAGATGTAGTCATCAATTCAGGAGTGGCTTGCCCACCTTTCCTTCTACTCTACTTTCCATCCAAACTGGGCCCTTTACAGTTTACTGATTTTGCCTGACTCACTCTGGCCTCCCCATTTTTGAAAGTTACTCATCTCCACTTGTTAAAATCCTTCTTTCCTCTAAGACTCAGTTTAGATCCTATATCTTCCATGAAGCTTTTTGTGATTTCCCCCAGCTTGAAAGTAACCTATTCCTCTTCAAGTTTTCTAACCACACTTTGTCTAGATCTATATTTTGCCTTAAATAATATTAGATAAGGGGCAGGTAGGTGGCCCAACGGATAGAAGGTCAGACCTGAAGTTAGGAGGTTCTGGGTTCAAATGTGACCCAGACATTTTTAGCAAATATGTTTCTGGATAACTCAAAGAGACTAAGAATCTTGCCTCTAAAGGAAACTGGTCTATGGGGATGCAAAGTAGCCAAACTAAAGACAAAAGCAAATCTACATGCTGAGGTTTCCTCAGACAGCCACAGAGCTTTCATTAGAATAACATCATTGTCCTTAGTGTTGAATTCCTCTTTGTTCATTGAAATAAAGGTCACTGCTCCCACACCCATAAGCAAAAAATTGTAGGACTAGCCTGTGTGCTACCAGGCATTTCTCAGCATTCTGTTTATGCTACTTCAGAGTGGCTTTCCCCTGGATGACCAAGGGAAGGGATCTGTTTTATTTTTTTTTTATGCTTATTCTTGGAGAATAACAAACAAACAACAAAGAAAAGAAAAGAAAACTCCTTACCTGCTGTCTTAAAATGGATACTAAGTATGGGTTTCCAAGGCAGAAAAAGAGTAAGGGTTAAGCAATTGAGATTAAGAGACTTGCTCAGGGTGACACACAGTAGGAAGTATCTGAGCTCAAATTTAAACCCAGGACCTCCGTCTCCATTTCCATCTCCAGGCCTGGCTTTCTATCCACTGAGTCTAGACCTAACTGCCCTGACTCCCATTCAAACTTGGAGGAAGAATAGAAGAAGTTGGGAGAAGTCTGCAGTAGTATCCTAATGGTTAATGACCCAAGGAAAGTTAGCTGTCATTGCCATGATCAGTCTTTTCAGTGTTTGGAAGGTGTCTGGGGAGAAGGAGAGGCATCCTGAGTAGAGCCCTGAAGAAGGGGAAGATAAGGGAATAATAGATTAAGATGGCGGTCCCTAGGTTCCCTCTGACATTTCAAAGAATGAAGCAATGGCTGCTGACGTTCTCTCCTAATTATATGTTAAAATATGCTTGTGTTCACCAGTACTGGTTCTAAGTTTCTAGTCCTGTCTAGTGTTAATTGAGCCCTTTCTTCCTCCTCCTTTAGCACCACAGACTCTCAGGATGCCAGGGTTCATAGCAAATATCTTTGTCCACATTACTTAGCCACACATTCAACATTGCTTTCTTCTTTGTCATTAAATCAAAATTTATAAAACACATTTTAAGTCAGAAACATCTAAAACTGTATCCATAGAGGGAGGTCTTCTGTGAGCTTTGATTTAAAAAAGAAATGTACAAAATTGAGGACTTTTCCCTTGCATGAGATCCCAGCCTCTCTCTCTTGGTGGAGCTGAGTTACCTCACTCCCAAAGGGATCATTCTGTATGGTCTGGTAAATATTATCCTATGTATATTTTCTCTGATTTCTCTTTTACCATCAACTTGGATAAATGTGGTTTCTTTGCTTAAAAACAAAATAACCCACATAAAACAGAATGAATATCAAAAAGCAACATGACTTTATAAGAAGGTTAGGAGGTCTGAAGGCAAGGAAAATGAATTGAAGCCTGAGAAAAATAACAAGGATAATAGTAAGGCTTTTTAAGGTGAGCCAAGAGCAAGGAGAACAAGGAAGGAATAGATTATTATTTACTGAAGTACAGTTGTATTGAGATTCTGACCTTAGTTTCCTAAGGCACTAGCATACTAGCACACTAGCCATAATTACCCTGAGTTTCCAGAGCTAGGTTGCTTGCTATTCCATCTATAGGTTTGGGGTGTCTTTTTTCCAATACCTTTTTTTTAAAATAACTTAAGTTTTAATGAGAATATAGTAGAGTTGTAAATTAATACTATCCCTTTAAGCCAGAGAAAGGAAACCTTCTAGCAGTTTTTAACAATTAACAATTTAGTTTTATTAAAATAGATATAGTAAAAAATATAGTAAAATGAATATAGTAAAGGAGGAAAATATAGGGAAGAGGCAGAGAAAGAAATTTTCCTAATGTTCATACTAGTTATCTTATAACTGCCTATAACTACTATCTAAAACTGCCTATATCTACCTATAATAATAACCACCCCACAAAGATCCAACCCAATCCACCACCAATCAAAACCAACCCAAAGGATGAAGACCAACCACCTCCCAAAAAGTTCAAGAAAGAAAAAAAGCCTAACAGTCCAAACCAAAAGCCCCAAACCCCAAAAGGCAAAAGTCCCTCTAAAGGCTATAAAGCCCTCTCAGTAAGCTCAGGTCTGCCTTTATATTCCAGCAACTAAATGCCAACCACCAACCCAACGCATGCCCAGCAGCCAACTTCCCTGCAATTGCCAGCACCCAACTGTCAGCAACTGACTACCTCCCCTCCCCCCTTGACCAACTGACCCTGGCCCCTTTTATACCCCCTTCTTACCTCACTTCCTGTCTCTCCAGTTTCTACTTCCTTTCACTGTGGGCTAGTTAATCCCTACATATCTCTATGGTAAGAGGACCTCCAGATCCCCAATCAAATTAGAGAAAAGGAATAAAGAATTCCTTTTTACAATACTAAGTATCAATTCCAAGACACAAGAGCAGTAAGGGCTAGGCCATGGGGTTTAAGTGACTTGCCCAGGGTCATACACTGAGGTCAGATTTGAACCCAGGACCTGCCATCTCAGGCCTGGCTCTTTATCTACCAAGCCACCTAAGTGCCCCCATTCATTATAATCTTAAGACCCTTTGCCATCCTCTGAATGCTTTCCATTTTGTCAATGTCCTTTTCTTTCTTTCTTTCTTTTTAAACTCTTACCTTCATATCTTAGAATAAATACTGTATATTGGTTCCAAAGCAGAAGAGCAGCAAGGATAGGCAATGGGGGGTTAAGTGACTTGCCCAGGGTCACACAGCCAGGAAGTATTTGAGGCCAGACCCAAACCCAGGACCTCCATCACCAGGGCTGGCTCTCAATCCACTGAGGCACCCAGCTGCTCCCTCAATTGTGCCCAGTATTGAACCTGATACTCTTGGATTGGTCTGACTAGAGCAAACTAAAGCTGAACTCTCACCTCCTGTTTTAATAGTCTATGATAATATTAGCTTTATTGGCTGCTATATATCATAGTTGACTCATCTTGAATTTTCAGTGAGGCGTGCTCCTGTAATCCCCTGCTAGTGAGGAGGCCGAGGCTGATGGGCTACTTGAGCTCTGGAGTTCCAAGCTGTATCAAGCCAGGCTGATGAGATAGCTTCACTAAGTTTGGCACCAATATGGGGAGCCTTTGGGAGCAGGGAACCACCGGGCTGTCTTAGGGGGCAACTTGATGGTGCAGTCAACAGAGCGCTGGGTCTGAAGTCAGGAAGACCTGGGTTCAAATCCAACCTCATTCACTTACTACTTGTGGGACACTGGGCAAGTCATTTAACTTCTCTGTCTCAATTTCTTCAACTGTAAAATGGGAATAATAATAGCATCTACTCTGCAGAGTTTGTGAGAATCAAAGGACGTAATATTTGTACAGCACTTAGCACAATGCCTGGCACATAGTAGAGATTATATAAATACTTTTTTTCATTTCCCTGTCCAAGGAGAGGCAAACCAACCTAAGTCAGAAACAGAATAGGTCAGGGCACCTAGGCAGCTCAGGAGGTAGAGAGCCAGGCCTGGAGATAGGACATCCTGGGTTCAAATCTGACCCCAAACACCCCCTAGCTATGTGACCCTGGGCAAGCCACCCAACTCCACTTGCCAAGCCCCTGCCACTTTTCTGCCCTGGAACGAATATTTAGTGACCATTCTAAGACAGAAACCAAGTGAAGAGAGGAGGGGGGAAGGAAGGAAGGAAGGAAGGAAGGAAGGAAGGAAGGAAGGAAGGAAGGAAGGAAGGAAGGAAGGAAGGAAGGAAGGAAGGAAGGAAGGAAGGAAGGAAGGAAGGAAGGAAGGAAGGAAGGAAGGAAGGAAGGAAGGAATAGAATGGGTCAAAGCTCATCAGTAGTTGTTTTAGTTTAGCCATTACCCTTCTAGCCAGAGAGTGATAGGGAGATCCAGACTCAAAAAAACCCAGAAACAAGAAAACAAACAAAAAATTGCAGTCCATTAAGTGTCCCCTCTTTCCCCCACTATCTTTTCCAAACAAAATGGAATTTAGTCATATTGTGCCCATAATGCACGTGTAAAATTGATCTTTCCAGCCGATTCTCTATTCAGTTCTATCTTTTATAGATTTGGCCTAGGGTTCAAGATCTTTTGGGATCCTGAGTGTCCTCAAAGGCATGAGTTATCCCTCCTGACTTTGTGTTAGATGTCATTGTGATGGCACCTTTATCCAAATCAATGCTAACAATGTCAGCTAAAACCAGGCCCCATGCAGAGCTGGGGGGAATCCATCAATCACTCTTTTTCAAAATGGCAACTCAGGGGCTGGCCAGCTGTGAATCCTCAGCTACATATTTGTCTAGTGCATCTCTCTCCATCTTTTCTCCCAGGGTTGTTGTGAGGATCAAATGAGATAATAATTGTAAAGTCCTTCTCACAGTGCCCGGCACATAGTAGGTGTTATAGAAATGTTCATTATGATTATTGTTGTTATTCGTTTTAATGGTTGTTCTTTCCATTTATATTGTTGTAGTCATTTTGTCTGTTGTTTTCTTGGTTCTTCATTTCACATTCTGTCACTTGATGTAAGACTTTTCATGCTTCTCTGTAGGCATCATGGTCATCATTTCTTACAAAAAAGTAATCTTCCCTGTTTATTATTCCAATATCCTGGCCTAGTGAATGGCAAAGGAGCTCAGTCAAGTCCTGACTCGGCCATTTACTGTGTGACCTTGAACAGGGTAACTATTGGCTTTAGTTTTTGGCTTGCCCATAAAATGAGGATCTCTAAGGGTCCTTTCCAGCTCTCAGTCTTTTATTCTACTGCTCTTATGCTGGAAGGAGAAAAGGAGACAAAAATGGGAAATTCAAGTCAACTCACTGCAGGTGCTGATTCTTCAGTAAATCTTTTCTCTTTCTCCCAGCCCAGGCCAATGGGTTGTTTTTTTGGCCATCTTCCTGCTTCATCCTTCTTTAGGGTCCTGTATTTTCTTCCTCTGGCATTCTCTCTTGGCTGTCCCCCATTGCCCCAATGCTCTCCTTCCTCTTTCCAATACCTTTGGCTTGACCCTCTATTCCAGTACATTCATACCACTATTTGTTGTTGTTGTTTTAAATTTATTTTTAACATTCATTTAAGAAAATTGAATTCCAGTTTCTCTTCCTCCCTCCCACTCTTCCTCATCAATTGAGAAGATAAGCAATATATCAGTTATACATGTGAAGTCATGCAAAACATGTTTACATATTAGCTATGTTGCAAAAATTAAAACCTACAGTAAAAAGTAAAAAGCATAAAGTGAAAAAAGTACCCTTTAACCTGTACTCAAGATTTTACCAGTTCTCCCTAGAGATAGTTATCATTTTTATGATGGGTCCTTGGGAATTGTCTTGGATTGTTCAATTGACCAGAGTTCCTAAGTCTTTCATAGTTGATCATCTTTAAAATGCTGCTGTTACTGTGCAAAATGTTCCTTGGTTTTGCTCACTTCACTTTGCATCAATTCATAGAAGTTTTCCCAGGATTTTTCTGAAAGCTTCCTGTTCACTATTTCTTATAGCTTAATAGTTTTCTATCATAAACACACCACAAGTTGTTCAACCATTCTCCTTGATTTCCAATTCTTTGCCACCACAAAAAGAGCTGCTATAAATATTTTTGTACAAATAGATCCTTTTCCCTTTTCTTTGATCTCTTTGAGATACAGACCCAGTAGTGGTGTTGCTGGGTATGCACAGTATTATAGCCTTTGAGCATACTTCCAAATTGTTTTCCAGAATGGTTAACCAGTTCACAACTCCACCAACAGAGCAATAATACTCTAATTTTCCACATTCCCTCCAACATTTATCATATTCCTTTTCAGTCATTTTAGACAATCTAATAGGTGTGAAGTAGAACCTCAGCGTTGTTTTAGTTCACGTTTCTTTAATCAAGGGATTTAGAATACTTTAAAATGTGACTATTAATAGTTTTGGCTTCTTTTTCTGAAAACTGTACTTCATATCTTTTGACCATTTATCAGTTGGGGGATGGCTCTTATTTTTATAAATTTGATTCATCTCCCTATATATTTGAGAAATGAGACCTTCCTCATTTATGCTATAAATTTTTTTCTGGTTCCCTGTTTTCCTCTTAATTTTGGCTATATTGGTTTTCTTTGTGGGAAAAAAAATTTTTTTGTTACATGTAATAAAAATTATCCATTTCATTTCCCATAATCCTCTTTATCTCTCATATAGTCATAAACTTTCCCCTTACAAATAGATCTGACAGGTAAATTTTCCATTGTTCCCCTAATATATTTATGATATCATCTTTTATGTCTAAATAGTTAATTTGGCATATAATTTTTGGAGAAATCCATCTTAAAATGAGAGGGCTATAATAAATATATTATTATTTTTAAAATAAATATTATTTTTAAAAAACATTCTGTCTTAGAATCAGTACCCAGTATCAGTTCCAAGGCAAAAGAACAGTAAGGACTAGGCAGTTAAGTGACTTGCCCTAGGTCACACAGCTGGGAAGTGTCTGAGGTCTTGTTTGAACCCAGGACCTCTCATCTCCAGGCCAATCTAGCTGCCCCAATTTATTGAGAGAGAAAAGTTAAACATGCATGGGGGGTTAAGCCTTCCCAGCAAAGAAGACAGACAGCTGAATTGGTTGTGGCCAGGGTTTTAAAAGTTAGCACCACAAGTGGGAAGGGGAAGCAGCTCCTAATCAGGTTTTGAACAGCTTGTGAAAAGGCAGGATGGCCAAGCAGGAGATGGAATTCTGGACTCATCTGCTTATCCACCACCAAAGTCCAAGGGAAGAGGTCTTTAGGGTTCCTTCTTTTGGAATACCTGGTTGATGAGGCAGCTGGGGGAGGAGGGGGCTCGATTATCTAGACTTGGAGTCAGAAGGTTCTGGGTTCAGATTTGACCTCAGATACTTCCTAGCTGTGTATCTAGGTCAAGTCTCTTAACACCGATTGCCTAGCCTTTGCTATTCTTCTGTTGTGGGACTGATTTTTAATATTGATTCTAAGGCATTTAAAAAAAAATCTAGTTGAACATTATTCAACTAATCTCATCATGGCTGCCAGGAATTCTAGAGTAAAAATCATGGTGGTCTCTGTGGCTGGACTTGGCAGGGATTTCTGACAATCATACTGTAGGTTATTATAATTTTAACATCAGAGTTATTATTCCATATTATATTTTAAACATTCACAATTAATAAAATCATTTACCCATTTTAATCTTATCTTGGTATATGGCATGAGATATTCGTCTATGCCTTGCTCCTGCCAAATTACTTTCTAGTTTTCCTAGCAACTTTTTGTGAAATGTTGAGTTCTTACCCTATCAGCTTGGGTCTTTGAATTTATTAAACATTGGATCACTATGGCTATTTACTACTATATATTGAATGCCGAATCTATTCCATTGATCTACCACTCTATTTTTGAGCTGTTTTTGAAGATTACTACTTTGAAATATAGTTTGAAATTTGGTACTGCTAGTCTGGCTCCTTCACATTTTTTCATTGATTCCCTTAATATTCTTAACTTTTTTAATTTTTCCAGATGACTTTTGTTGTTATTTTTTCTAGGTCTACAAAACAATTCTTTGGTAATTTTGGTTGTTATGGCATTGACTAAATCAATTTAGGTAGAAATTGTCATTTTTATTATATTGGCTCAATCTACCCATGAGAAATTTAATATTCCCCCCAGGTAGATTTTTTTCATTGAAAATTTTTATTTAATTAATTAATTTAGAATATTTTCCCCATAATTACATGATTCATGTTCTTTCCTTCACCTCCCCCCAATGCCAACGCACAATTCCACTGGGTTTAACATGTGTCATTGATCAAGACCTATTTCCATATTATTGATAATTGCATGAGGATGATTGTTTAGAGTGAAATTTAATATTTTTCCATTTATTTATGTCTGTTTGTGTGAAAATGTTTTGTAATTGGCATATAGTTCCTGGGTTTGTCTTGGCAGGTATACTCCCAAGTGTTTTATATTGTCTGTAGTTATTTAATTTTTTTTGCCAATTTCTTAATATATTTTATTTTTCCTCACTTAACAATTTTTAAAAATTTAAAACCTTAGTGGTATTTGCTTTATTTTTCTTTTTTTAAAGTAGTTGTAATATATAAATTAATTTTAGCCCTTTTAAAAAAATTTGAGCTAAATTCTAGCTCTCCCTCATTCCCCTTCCTCTTCCCTGAGACAGCAAGACATCTGTTATAGATTTTACATTTCCTTTCTTCCTTTCTTTCTTGGAATCAATACTGTGTATTAGTTCCAAGGCAGAAGAGTGGTAAGGGATAGGCAGTTGGGGTTAAGTGACTTGCCTAGGGTCACATAGCTGGGAAGTGTCTGAGGTCAGATTTGAACCTAGGTCCTCCCATCTCTAGGCCTGGCTTTCAATCCACTGAGCTACCCTGCTGCCCCCTTCTCTTCATTTCTTAGAGCACAATAGTATTCTGTTCCAATCATATGCTACAACTTGTTCAGCTATTCCCAAATTGATGGACATCCCCTCAATTTCCAATGTTTTGCTACCATACAAAGAGTTGCTATAAATATTTTTAAACAAATAAGTTCTTTTCCTTAAAAAAATCTCTTTGTAATATAGACCTAGTAGTAGTGTTGTTTGATCAAAGTGTATATACAATTTTAAAGTCCTTTGGGAATAATTCCAAATTGCTCTCCCGAATGGTTGGATCAAGTCCTAACTCCAACAATATCTGTTGTTAAAAGCAATTTTTCTTTCTATCTTATCTCTGTGCTGAGTTTTATTGATAATATATAGAAATCCCAAGTTGTTAATTATTTCAACTAGTTTTTTCATTGATTCTCTAGGGTTCTCTAATTAAATACCATCATATCATCTGTAAACAATGATAGTTTTGTTTCCTGTTGCCTATTTTTATTCCTTTCTCCTTTTCTTGCCTTATTGCTATAGTTAACATTTATGTTAACTATTTTGTCTGTTTAAAATTGATTATTCATTTAACTTTTTTCATTTTAAATAATATTTTTATTCTTCCCTCATTGCATGTAAAAACAATTTTTAACATTCTTTTTTTTAAGTTTTTATTTCCAAATTCTCTCCATCCTTACATTCTCCCTACCTTCCTCCTTTATACCTCTCCCCACCCCTCTGAGAAGGTAAGCAATCTGATATAGGTTTTTACATGTTCAATCAGGTAAAATATTTTTCCAAATTAGTCATTTTGTGGAAGAGATCTCAAATTAAAAAAAAAAAGTAGTAGTAGAAAGAAAGTGAAATATAGTATGTTTCAGACAATTCAGATTCTACCAGATGGTATTTTTCATCATGAATCTCTAGGATTGTCTTAGGTCATTACATTGCTGATAATAACTCAGTCATTCACAGTTGTTTATCAGAATACATTGCTGCACTGTGTACAATGTTTTGGTTTTGCTCACTTCACTTTGCATCAGTTCATTAAAGTCTTTCCAGATCTTTCTGAATTCATCCTGCTTGTCATTTCTTATAGCACAATAATATTCCATCACAACCATATACTACAACTTGTTTCATCATTCCCCAATTGATGGACAACCCCTTAATTTCCAAAGTTTTGCTAACACAAAAAGAGTTGTAATCAATATTTTTGTACAAATAGATATTTTTCCTTTTGGGATACAGACCTATTTAATATTATTGATGGATCAAAGGGATGCACAGTTTTAGTGTCCTCTGAGCATAGTTCCAATTTGCTCTTCAGAATGGTTGAATCAGAATGCAATTCTACCTATAGTGTATGTGATTTTTAACATTAGAAAATTTTTTTGAGTTCCAAGTTCTATTCCTCCTTCCAAGTCCTCTCCCACATACTAAGACAAGCAATATGATACCAATTATACCTGTGACTATAGCTAGGATTTTTAATACAATGCTGAATAATTGTCATAATAGACATCCTTGCTTCATCCTTGATCTCATTGAGAAGGCTTCTAGCTCATTATTATTTCAGATAATGTTTGCTCTTGGTTTTATATAGATACTATTTATCACTTTTAAGAAAGACTCCATTTATTCACATGCTTTCTAGTGTTTTTAGTAGGAATTTATATTTAGTTTTTAGTAGGACATTATATTTTGTCAAAAGCCTTGTCTTTATCCATTGAGATAATCCTGTGATTTTTGTTGTTTTTGTTATTGATATGGTCAATTGTGCTTTTAGTTTTCTAATATTGAACCAGTCTTGCATTCCTGGTAGAAATCCCACCTGGTCATAGTATATAATCTTTCTGATATAGTGCTATAATCTCTTTGCTAGTATATTATTTCAGTTTTTGCATCAATATTCATTAGGGAAATTGGTCTATAAGTTTCTTTTTCTGTTTTCACTCTCTGGTTTAGATATCAAAACCATATTTGAGTCATAAAAAGGGATTTGGTAGGATTCCTTCTTCACTCATTTTTTTTCAAATAGCATATATAATATGGGATTAATTATACCTTAAATGTTTGATAGAATTAATTTATAAATTCATCTGCTCCTGGTGATTTTTTCTTAGAGGATTATTTATAAATTCTACTTCCTTGTCTGTTGATCTGAGCAATTTATATTTTTGGAAATATTCCTTCATTTTATTTAGATTGTCAGTTTTACTGGCATAAAACTGAACAAAATAACTCCTCATCGTTGCTTTCATTTCATATTCATTGATGGTGTGTTCACTCTCTTCAATTTTGAGACTGGTAATTTGGTTTTCTTTTCTTTTTTAAATCAGATTAACTAGTGGTTTATATCTTTTTGTGTGTTTTTTTTCATAAAACTAGCACTTTGTTTTATTTATTAGTTCAATGTTTTTCTTATTTTCAGTTTGCTTAATCATTCCTTTGATGTTCAGGATTTCCAATTTAGTGTTTAATTAGGGATTTCAAATTTGTTCTTTTTCTAACTTTTTAAAATTGCATGCTCAATCAATTGATCTCTTTCTCTCTTTTATTGTTGTATACACTTAGAGATATAAAATTTCCCCTAAGCACTGCTTTGGCTGAATCCCATAAATTTTGGTATGTGGTCTCATTATTGTCATTATCTTTATTGAAATTATTGATTTTTTTTCTATGATTTTTTTTTCTTTTTTGCATTCATTCTTTAGGATTAGATTATTTAGCTTTCCAATTAGTTTCCAATTAATTTTTAAAAAATAATCCTTACCTCCTGACTTGGGCAGAAGAGTTGGAAGGCCTAGGCAATTAGGGGTAAGTAACTTGCCTATGGTCATACAGGAAGTGTCTGAGGCTAGATTTGATCCCAGACCTGGCCCTCTAACTACTGAACCACCTAGCTATTCCCTTCAATTAATTTTTATTCCATATCCTTTTACTGACTCTAATTTTTATTGCATTATGGCATGAAATGAGACCATTTGATATTTCTCATTTTTTTGTATTTGTTTGTAAGGCTTTCAATGCCCTAATATCTGATCTATTTTTATGAATATGTCATGAACAGTGATCAAAAGACAGATTCCTTTTCTCTTCACTTTCAATTTTCTTCAGAAGTCTATTATATATAACTTTTCTAAAATTATATTCATTTCCTTAATTTCTTTCTAATTTATTTTATGGTTGGTTTTATTTGGCTCTAAGAAAGGAAAGATGAGGTCCCTCACTGCACAATTTTACTTTCTGTTTCCTCTTGTAATTCATTTAACTTTTCCTTTAAGAATTTGGATGCTATGCCTTTGGTACACATATGTTTATTATTAATATTACTTCATTGTGTTTGGTGCCTTTTAACAAAATGTAGTTTCCTTGCTTATCTCTTTTAATTATATATATATTTTTTAAACTTTTGCTTTATCTGAGTTCATGATAGCTACCTCTCTGCCTTTTTCCCTTCTGCTGAAGCAAAATAAATTTTGCTCCAGCCTTTTATCTTAACTCTGTATGTATTTCTCTATTTCAGATGTTTCTTACAAACTACATATTGTTGGATTCTGGTTTCTAATTTATTTATTTATACTATTACTAATCACTGATGATTTAGCCTTAGTGTCATTTAACCAATTAACATCAAAGAACTATCATAAGAGACTATTTACTACAAAAATATAACAAGTAACAATCATTTCACACCAATACCTGGGGAACATTCTTTACCATATCACCTTAATTCCAGGAAGAAGTAGGTCAAACTTAAAGAAATTTTTACATAACTTTCATTCCATCAGGTTTATTTCCAAATGTGGTCAAACTAAGTGGAAGAGTTGTCATCTCAGTAATCTCTGAGCATAGTCCCTCAGGTTGTACCTCAGGACCTTACTAAGGGGTCTGACTTTCCACAAAACCCATCATGGACTCCCATTCCTATATCTTCGGTGGCTTTCTATTCTGATCTTTTAAGGCTCCCAAAGTCATGACTATCTCCTGTATTCCTTCACCTGAAACAAAAACAAAGAGGCCAAGAATGGGGACCTGTATTCACAGGCTTCTTGATGGCCTCTCCTAATCTAGATACTTTCAGCATAGGTTTCTCTTCAAATGCTGCCACAGGGAAAAAGACCAAGAATAAACTTTCCCTCTAGCTGGTTAGTGCCTTTCAATGCATCTACAAAAGCCAACTAAGAAGGCTTCTCTTCACCACCATAGTTAGAGGACCAGAGCTAGTTCTATATTGTCCGCAATGCCCAGAGTCCACATTGAGGTTGTACCAGCTCAACATATCAGGCCTCTTTACCAGCCAGCCCTGTTACTGAGAGAAGGTGGAAGTCATCAGCTTCTGTCTGGCCTCTTTCTTCTTTGTCAAAGTCTCAGTGTTCTAGGCAACTCTCTAAGGCTATAAAATGGTAAAGTTTCACCAAGGCATTTTGCAGTGTTTTCTCATAAATTCCTTGAATGGGTACCACATTCTCTGGCCTGGGCCTTCCAAGCCCCACTCTCCTAGGTGGTCAGGTCTTCACAGCAAGGTGGCTATGTCTCTTTCTGTATGTTCCAGGAGTCATCCAGAGGGGATAAGCATGCTTGTCTCATGCTATAATTCATAAGCTCCCATCAGTGTGCTCCTCTCCTCCTTATGAGTATCAGCTGATGTCAGTCAGTCAGACTTAATTACCCTCTAGTTAAGGAGATTTACTAAGGTGGTATGATGAAAATAGTTGAAATAAAATATTCCCCCCCAAAGTCTGTAACACACTATTGTGATGATTAAAAATGCTGAGAGATTCTGAGTAAGAAAATCATTTTATTGATTAGTCTAGTAATAATCAATAAATTAATTCATCAGTGATCAAAGACCAAGAAATTTGTCCTTATGGATCATTAAGTACAATTTTGGAAGTTTGTCATTCAGCCCTCTACTATACATCCCAAGTGTAAGGGCATTTTTAAAGACCATTCCTTTTCATCACTTCCTGTGCCTTCCTTCCATTTTACGTGAACCAATTACAGCTAAAGCTTTGCTTAGGACTGCCCAGGGAGTAGTCACTGGGTTCTGATTTGCCACCCACTTTCACACATGTGGGTCACAGACCTCTCCCACTTAAGGATAATTGAGGTGTATACAATTCTGGTGATTAAATCTAAAAAATGGGCAGGGGAGAGTTAATCCCATCATCACACAAGACATCTCTAATTGGTGAATAGCCAATGAGGAAGTAGTTCACCATTCTAAGTCCCTCCCTGATTCCTTAATCTTTGATGGAAAATCCCATGCCCTGGTTCTGTGATCAGGTCCCATTCAATTAAGAGTGACATTGTCCATTCGCTCCAATGAAGACTCAAAGATTCTGTCCTGAAGCTCACAGACACATCTGGTCTAAGCTGTTTTTTGTTTTGTTTTGTTTTTTTAAACCCTTCCCTTCTGTCTTGGAGTCAATACTGTGTATTGGCTCCAAGGCAGAAGAGTGGTAAGGGCTAGGCAATGGGGGTCAAGTGACTTGCCCAGGGTCACACAGCTGGGAAGTGTCTGAGGCCAGATTTGAACCCAGGACCTCCCGTCTCTAGGCTTGGCTCTCAATCCACTGAGCTACCCAGCTGCCTGTAAGCTGTTTTTTACTTACCAGGCAAGATGGATCCAATTCTCCATTTTCAGTTGCCCTACAGTGGGAAATACTCTACAGTAGGAGATGTAAGAATTATTCCTTGATTTTACTAAAAACAAAGGAATGAGCGAAGAGGTTTCAAGGATAACCTTTAGCCTCAAACTCCTGAAATAGAAATAATTCACTATATTAGAAATACATCTTTGCACTGTCCCACAAGTACATACAAAGTCCAGGGGAAAGTGAGTATGGTCTTCAAAAATATATGTGACAAAGGAGTTACTCAGAGGTCCTGTGCAATGGTATAATGTCACTCAGTTCATCCATTGGTTTTCAAGGACATCTAAACCAACCAAAGACTTTTTCACACTTAATCTACAGTCTATGATTAATTGATTCAATAAAGAAATGTTTTTATCTGGTTAAAATAATTACTCCTAAATTGGGCAGAATGATTGATTCAATCCCCACCCCCCTTTACAAATGAATGAATGAGAAGGTATTTATTAAATACCAAATATTGCCAAGTTCTTTGTTGCATTCAGAGGATACAGATACAAAAATGAGATAGTCTCTGTCTTTAAAGAGCTTACTTTTTTTTTTAAACCCTTACCTTCCATCTTGGAATCAATACTGTGTATTGGTTCCAAAGCAGAAGAGTGGTAAGGGCTAGGCAATGGGGGTTAAGTGACTTGCCCAGGGCCACACAGCTGGGAAGTGTCTGAGGCCAGATTTGAATGTAGGACTTCCTATCTCTAGGCTTGGCTGTCAATCCACTGAGCTACCCAGCTGCCCCCTTAAAGAGCTTACTTTCTAAGGGACATGATGAGACAATACACATAGGAAAATGGTGGCAGGCAGGAGGAGTTTGTCTAGGTGGTCACAGGGATTATGAATGGAGCTATAAGGGTAGTTAATTATCTCTTTTCCAGAAGCAATGTAGTATTGATCTAATTACTGTGTCCAGAGATGGAAATCAGAGTAAGGGAAGAGAGAAGATTCAGGGAAGAGTCAGCACCAGGGCAGAAGACAAGATGTCCTTGGGTACAGAATGGAAAAATATAAGAAGGAGGATTACATAGCTGGATAAATTCAGTGTTGGTTGAATGTAAAGATATTGATTGTTGAGCTAATGGTGATTTAAGGGAAGATTCCAAATGGCATTCTCCAAGATTCATTCCTAGTCAACATTTTTGCCCACAACTTAAATAAAGACAATAGAATTCCAGCCAGAAGAGCTGCCTAATATACAGGATAACAAACTTGAGATTCAAAAAGGATCTTACTAGGCACAAACAATGGGACATATTTGCCAACATGGCATTTAATAAAGCCTGCACCGAATTTCAGAAAAATTTACTCTTTTAGAGGAGAGAATGGTTTGCCAGAGGTTAATCAAATCAGAGAGCGATAGAACATTAGCTAGACTGAAGGAGCTGGTAGTCAGCTGCTCAGAGGGAGCACTGGAACAGATTACAGAGGTAGAGGCTCATAGATATCCAATAAATAAAATTCATGAGTCCACAGACACTAACAGAGGGGCACAATGAAGGAAAACTGGCTTGACATCAAGCCATATGGAAAATCTGTAAAGTTTGACCACTCAATATGAGTCAAAAGGAGGCATGGAAAGTTAGGAAGTATAAGAGGCTGCAATCCAGATTTGGGTTTTAATTCAAGTTCAGACACCAACTCACATAAAATACCTGAGTTTGATGCTCAAATAAAATAACTAATACTTGTTGACCTATTTTGAAGACTGTCATCTCCTAAATACTTGAAAAACTGTCGTCCAGATACCTCTGACTAATCTTTTGTTTTAGAAATGGCTCATGGGGGGACAGATCCAAGACCCTGCATAAACACAGTATCAATATGTAACAATAAAAAAGGAAGTGAGTTCTAGTCCTGAATCTGCTATTAATTAAGTATATGTTATTGCATAAATTCATTAAAGAAACAGACTGGGTAATCATATAAAATGGAGATAGCTGATTTCACAGAAGAAATAGGTTCTTCCCACCTCATAGAGACTGAAGGATCAGAGAAAATGATGGATGCAAAGTGCTTTGAAACATCATAAACCAATCAATCCACAAGCACTGAAAGTACTAAATTAAACATGAACTATTCCGGTATGTGAATATAAAGCATAACCCTGCCATTACTATGACCACAGAGTCATTGCCATGGAAATATAGCAACCAGGGTTTTTGTCTGCATGACAGACTACTTTGAGGTTCCAGTCTTCTTGTTCTTGACCTTAAACAGACTTTTGGAGAGAAGAAGCCATGCAAACATATTGGAGCATGTGAATTAGGAGCAGGCCAATGGCAATGAGCAGTCAGAAGAAAAACAGTGAGTCTAGAGGGACTGGTGAAATGGATGCACCTCATCATTAACACCTTTGTTTTTCTTCTCTCTGGCATTGGCCAAGAAAACTGCCCTCCATTTCCCATTTCCCACTGGTACCACATTTAAAAGATGGAGACCCACTGAAAGCTTTTGATCTGGTAAATGATGTGATTAGACCAACATATTGTGCTACAATGGATCTGTGATCTTGATCTTGATGGTACTCCCTCCCATAATGCAGATTGCAACCCAGGCTTGCTTGCCCATACCCATTTCCATATCCCCCCATGATTCTTACAAAAGGGATCCACCAAGACTTATATGAACTGATGCAAAGTGAAACGAGCAGAACCAGAACATTGTACATAGGAACAGCAATATTTTTGATGAACAGCAATGAATGACTTAGTTTTTCTCAGCAAGACAGTGATCAAAGACCATCCCAGAGACTTATGATGAAAAATGCCATCTGCCTTCAAAGAAAGAACTAATGGAATCTGAATACAAACCAAAACATGCTATATTCCACTTTCTTCTTTTTTTGTTTGATGTCTTTCACAAAATTACTGATAAGGAAAAATGTTTTACATAATAATATAAAATCTTATGTAAAATTTATATCATATAAAATCTATATCAGATTGTTTAGTATTTCAGGGAGAGGGTAAAAGTAAGAGGGAGAGAATTTGGAACTCAATTTTTAAAAAATTTAAAAAATGAATGCTAAAAATTATTTTTTATGGAAAAAATAAAATATTTAAAAAACAAAAACCAAAGGGATCCACCCAATGTACTACAGGTCTTTTGTGCATTGTGCCAAAATTTCATAGATATTGATGGTGTCATCCATCATCACTCTCTCTCATCTATGTGACTGACCATCCCATCTTTTCCCCATATCAAATGCTTCTCTAATGACATATCTACATCACTTTTCCTTTGTAATTCCTCAAATATAATGTGTTGCAAACTGTTTATGCCCACAATGACCTATACATTAGATAGATACTTTTTTGCAGTGAGATAAAGGATGGGCTAGAGCAGAAAGAACAGACTGTATCTTATTACAGTAATACAAGTGAAAAATAATATGGACCCACATTAGGATGTTGGCAGTAGGTGTGAAAGTAAGGAGGGGAAAAAAGTGATATTACTAGGAAGTAATGAGGCTTGATTGAATTTAATGGGTGAGGGAAAAAGAAGAGTCAAAGATGACTGAGCCCAGGAGACAGAGATTGATAGTGTGATCAACAATTATGGAGATAAGAGGAAGAGAACATTTTAAAAGAAAAAGGAAAAATCGATCAATTATATCCTCATTGCTTTCTGATTTAATTTAAAAATTAGTCTGAAAGAAGAGAAGGATAAACCACTACTTTATACAGTATCCATGACAACTGGATCCTACTGGAATGTGAGCAACAATGAGTCTAGTGTGCTTAATGTATGAGCCAGTACCAGGGACACAGGTAGCTCATCATAGCTTACCCAGATAGAAGAAATCAGAGTATAATAAGGGTTCTCAAGGCAACCTCCTGATCTGTTAGATTGGAGTAATTACTGGGAAGTGTACACTTTAGCTCCTTGAGAAGGAATGCACAACCATCAGAACAAGGGTGAACCCTTGTTTCTAGGAGAAGTTGCCATCTATAATCATGGCATATACAACATGCATA
This sequence comes from Monodelphis domestica, assembly GCF_027887165.1. Taxonomy (NCBI): domain Eukaryota; kingdom Metazoa; phylum Chordata; class Mammalia; order Didelphimorphia; family Didelphidae; genus Monodelphis; species Monodelphis domestica. The sequence continues at coordinate 209,140,247 of NC_077227.1, read as the reverse complement.
GGTCAGGGAAAACAATGAGTCAAAAATCAGATATATATCTGAAAAGTACCAGGATGCCTAACTGAGAGGACATCACAAAGGAGAAGGTCTAAAGTTGAGATAAAAAGACAGGAATATACGAGGTCTGGAGGGAAGCAGAGTGCCCACAGATGTTCAGGTACCAAAGAAATAGGGCATAGAGATTAGAAAGGGGATTTATGACACAAATAAAAGGGAAGGACTTTGAGAATGGAACATGATTCCAATGATGGCAGAGTGATCCCCTAGTGATCCCCAGAGTGATCCCCTTTTAAGTTTTCACATGGACATCAATGAGAACAAATAGCTAGAAAGGGGAGTGGGAGGGTAAGTCACTTCTTTCCAGTTAGGAGAAGGTTTTAGTCACAGGATGATAGAATTAGCTGGAAGGGACCCCACAGACCTTTTAAGTCTAACTCTTATTTCCTAAAGCAGAAAACTGAGATCTGAGATGTGAAGTGATTCCAACATTACACAGGCAGGAATTGAACTCACATCCTCTGACTTTATAGGCAGTGTACTACTTCTGTGTTGATGGGCTTTAATTTACACAAACAAGGTGGAGAGAAATACCATTTGTATCATACTTATGCTTTAAATGGACAGGCCGAAATGGTCTGAAACGAAAATTAAAATCAGCCTTTCAAATTCAAAGAACCTTTTGGGAGAGAAGAGCAAATTCATTTAATCTTGAACCTCATATAAGATTCCTTTGTACAACTGCCTCTCCTGTAGCTGTCCTCAGTATCTCCCTGGTTCTACCTCCTCTTTCTGTGCTCCAGGGCAACAGAAACAGTATCCAGAGAATACAGAAGCGGTCAAGAGTGCCCTCTCCACATAAAAGACCTGTGTCTTGTATGACTGGGTCAGTCCTCATCTTTTCAGTTATAATTTGTATAGCAAAAAAGGCAAAAGGCAAAGAAATGATTTGGTGTCATCATTAAAATAATTCCAGCTATGTCTCACCCAGCTAAAATTGTCCAGTTTCTTCTGATTCTGTCCAGCAGCACCACAGACCCAGGCAGTGACATATAAACAGCTGATATCTCACTTATCTATAGGCTATTAAAAAGTCAGTGTAGCATAGTCGATAGGGGGCTAACTTTGGAGTCAAGAAGACGATTTCTGACACATACTGATGGTGTGTCCCTAGGCAGATGAGTTAACCATTCTAACAGTGTAACTTCTGGTTCACTGGTCTTTTACATCAGTAGGAGAGTGTTTCCATACCAGGAGTTCCCTTCATTTTTTGTTTGTTTGTTTTAAGAACCCTTACCTTCTGTCTTAGCATCAATTCTAAGGCAGAAGAGTGGTAAAGGCTGGGCAATTGGGGTTAAGTAATTTGCCAAGAGTCATTCAGCTAGGAAGTGTCTGAGGTTAGATTTGAACCCAGGTCCTCCCAAGTCCAGGCCTGATGCTCTATTCACTATCTAGATCAGTGGTTCTCAAACTTTCTAATGCTGTGACCCCGCAATACAGTTCCTCATGTTGTGGTGACCCCAAACCAAAAAAATTATTTTGGTGGCTACTTCAAAACTGTAATTTTGCTACAGTTATGATTTGAATGTAAATACCTGATATGCATTATGTATTCTCATTGCTACAAATCAAACATAATTTAAACATAGTGATTAATCACAAAAACTATATAATTATATGTTGAGAAATATTAATCCAGCAGGCAGCAGCCTGAGCGCTGGGGGGAGAGGTAAGTCCTGCCTGGGGAGGGGGTCCACAGACGCTGCCTTCTTCCTGTCATATCCCTCCAGCTCAAGCTGAGGCTTCACTTTGCTGGGGTTACTCGGCTCCATTATCTGTTCCAGGAGTTATCCACTCCAGGACTCATTCTTAACCCCCCCCCCCCCCCCCCCCCCCCCCCCCCGAGCCAGCGCTCTGGGTCTCTGTTTGAGTCCAGTCTCCAGGCAACAGAGTAAATCCATCGCTCCTCATAGGGGGAAGGCTGCTGATAGATAACTAATATTAGTACAATGTGCAGGCAGCAGGGTCCCTGTTCTTTCCGAGATCTTGCTGTAAAGTAGCGGGATTTCTCAGTGGCTAAAACCATCGGAAATATGTATTTTGGTGTTTTGGTCATTCAACCCCCACCAGGGTCACAACCCACAGGTTGAGAAAGGCTGATTTAGATGCTTCCCTTCATTGTTGATGTAAGGACAGTTTCTGCACAGAGGATTTGGTGTCCTTTGCTGAAGCCATAGGTGTCCTATGTGTACTGAGAGTAGTGGGCTAGTTTAATGTAGGCTTAGTTTTCTGCTGTCTAAAGGGCTTATCTCTAGTACAAAGAAATCTCACAGGTCTGGACCAATAAAATATGCAGCTTCCTCTTCCCTTCCAAGAACATTGCCAAGAGAGATACAGAGAGCCAGAGAGAAAGGGCCAGAGAGACACAGAGAGAGACAGACAGACAGAGAAAGAGACAGAGATACACAGAGAGACAGAGAAAGAGACAGAGATACCCAGAGAGAGACAGACAGGGACAGACAGAGATACACAGAGACAGAGATACACAGACAGAGACAGAGATACACACAGAGAGAGAAGTATTGATTTGAGATTCTTTGAAACCTCACCCTATTTAAGCCCTGATGATAAATGGTTGAATTAGAGTAGGATGCTGAACTTGAGCCAAGGCGGCAGAGGTTATGGGGGATTAAATGTAATATTAAATTACTTTTCCTGGAATAGTGTCATTCAGTCACTTGCTGTGTTCCACTTAAAACTTTGACATGATAGTGCCCTTAAGTAATATGATCAATCTGCTTTACAATTTGATATCCTTACTCAGTCTGATTTATGAGATGGTTCTTTTATTACATTAACGTAAGAAAAAAATAAAGTAGGCAATTGTGACAGACTCTAAATACAGATGCTATTTTAGAAAAAGAAGATGTTATAGGCTATATCATTGTGAAGATTGTTTTATTCAGGAATTACCTTCATTTGAAATTGAAATATGTTGGGCTAGAGTTAGGTTTCAGCTTAAATGCCAATTTGTTTTAATGATCAAGTGTGTGCCCTCATACCAAATCAGTGGAGTGATTCACATCAGTTAGACATAGCATTTACTGTTCTCATTTAACATGTGATTTGGGAATGTGTTCTAACACCAGGGTGTCAAACCCAAACAGATAAGGGACCGCTAAAACATATATGAGGATCTCTGTGGGCTGCATGTTGACTTAGAAAACACACATGAACATTATCTGAGTTTTATTGTGTTTTTACTTATTTTGTTAGATATCTCCCAGTTGCATTTTAATATGATTCTTGCTGCTTTTGGGGAGTGTTGTGGGCCACACAGGGCCCATGAGTCATATGTTTGGCATCTCTGGTCTTACAGAGCACTTTTAAGTTTAGGAGCTTGAGTTCCTTGAATCACAAATCTAGAGCTATAAGGGATTTCATAAAATAGCTGTCTTTTCTAGAAAACTGAGGCACAGGGAAGTTAAGTGACTTTACCCAAGGTCAAATAGAAATTGTCAGAGGGGGGTTTGAACCCAGCTCTTCTGACTCCTGATTCCAGTACTGATCTTTCCATTGTATCACAGTTCTCAACCTAATACGCATACTATATGTTGCAGAGGAAAGTGGATTGGATTTGGACTCATGATAGCTGGCATTCAAATCTTGCCTTTGCATGACTCTGCAAAAACGGGTCCTCACTTGTAAAATGAAGAGATTGAACTCAATGGTCTCTAAGATCCTTTCCAGCTCAGAATGTATAGTTGTACTGATTCCTCTAATTTCCCAAGCAGAGTCACTCTCCCTAACCCAGTGGTCCATATGGCCCCTGGATTCAACTCTGCTTTCTGCACATTCCCTAGATATGCACAGAGAAACGATGATGAGGTTTTTAGGTATCATTTTCCTATAATTCAAAGAATTTCTAGACATTTGTATTGCCCTTTCTGTGATGCATAGAGAAAAGGAAAATAGAAATTCTTTTAATCCTTCAGAGGAATGAATATTCTGCATGCATCTCTTTTATACTTCTTTCTTGCCCTTCTTCCTTATAACAGGACCAATTCCATGGAACATGTGCTTTGACTCCATGAAAATGAACATGCCCATTGGCCACTTGCTGGAGGATACAGACTCTATCGACATGACAGCAGTTCCTGATTGGTTTTTCTGTATCCAAGTAGATTGGCCACAGAGCATCATGGTAGATGGACACACACTTGTGGAGGAAACTTCTCCTTTCATGGCTCTGTAAGAAATGTAGGAAGGCTCTGTCCCCTTCTCTCTCTGGAACCCCATTGTGGGATAGATTCAATCTCAGATCTTTCTTGAACTTCTAGAAAGCAGTCAGAAAAATTGAACTGAAATTTAGTTAAAAATTCAGAAACATCAAGGAAGAGGATATTTTCCAGAGTAAGTGTGCCAAGTGTGATGCCAGTATCCCTGAGGCGCACCTGCTCAAAAAGAAATATGAATAACAAATAAAAAGGAGGTGGAGAGAGGAAAAATCCTAAAAGCAGAAAGAAGAAAAAGTTTTAAAAACTGAGACATAAGATCTCATAGGTAACTAATTCAGGGAGGGACCTGACCCATGGCAGCAATCTTCTAACACCAGTCAAGGAGTTGGCTAGCCACAATCAGGCTGAAGCGAAAACATGTTCTCCCTAACTCCTCCATATTCACTTGTAGGATTGTTTTTTTTTTGTTTTGTTTTGTTTTTTGCAAAGTTCGAAAAAGAAAAATCTAGAGTATAGTATATGAACATCACCAAAATTTAGCTTCTCTCCCAACCTATGCCATTTTTTCTCCCTCAATATAAGCTAAGGAAAGTCCTTTTCCTTTCCTTTTCTAGTTTAACTTGTCAAAATTAGCATAAGTGGCTATCTAATTTAATAGTAGCTTTAAGTAAATCATAATGCAGATGGATAATGGAAAGGCTAAAGGTTCCAAATGCTGAGGATATAATTACAGAGGAGGAGAAAGAATGCCTTTCTTCCCCTCACACTGGGTAGATGGGAAATGAGAAGTGAGGAGATCAGAAATCAGACTGAATAATCAGATCAATGGGATTGGCCTCCCTAGGCAAAGCTCCAGGGAAAAGGAGGAAGAAAGCAAAGGACTATGGCCATCTTGTTGGCCACATGTCTACTGCTTGGTTTGATCTTTTCTCTGTGACTCAGCCCAGACCTATTCATGCCTCAAACACATCTGGTTAGCAACTCTGCTTTCCAATCATTTGGCCAAAATATTTTCCCAGAGCAGCATTCCATCCTATTCCTCTGCCTGTCCCACATGGCTGCCTTGACTTCTAAGGAAAAGCCTCTTTAAAGTCTCCAGACTTCAGAAGTATCTGTAGCTTCCAGCCCAACTCATCCTTCCCTGTCCTTTTTGGTCCTCCTCTGGTATCTTAGTACCTATGCTCCTCTCTCATGCCTAGGTGGGAAGGGGCATGGGGTACATTTAATTTCTGATACTCCCCTATACAGCCTACAGGGAGAAGAATTGTACAGAATGTGGATTAATTCTATGATTCCATGAATCAGTCTTCTTTAGGACAATAGGAGCATTACTCTGGGAACAAGAAGCACAAATGAGGATAAGAAATCCCAGAATGGCTAAGAGTAGATAGCAGTATCTCTGCCTCTCATTAACTGTGTAACCATGGGCATGTTCTCTGAGCCCCCCTTTCCTCTTCTGCCAAACTTGGTGGCTGGACAAGATGATTTCTGATGTCCCTTCTCACTCTAAATTTTTGATCCTATTCTCTTTCTCTGTCTCACTTCCTCTAGCAGAAGACCCTTTTCCTTTTAGAAAACGTTTGCTGCTAAGAGTTCTACAGTTAACAGCATTGCTATTAGCAACATTAGCAGCTGTTATAAACAGCAGAATGTGACTGAAATGATCGGTGGCTTTGCATCTGGGTGGGCACCAACAACTTTTCTTGTCATACCATCCGATCAGTTTATAGCACCTTCTGGTAAACAGATGGTTCACAGGCACCCACGTGAGAAGAGCTTCCCTTTGCCCTAGAGAAGCAGCCAGTAGCTGCTGCCAAGTCAGATTCCTTGAGGCAGAGCAGTAGAATGGCCAACCATTCTGTTCATTTCATGCCAACATGGCAGAGACATTTTCAGCTTTCTCCTCTCAGGAGTACGAGTGGTTTTTGAGGCACCAATCCACCAGGACAACCTTGATGACTTGGCATACAAACCCATTGTCCTCTGTTGGCTTCATTGAGGAAATGTGCTTAGGAGTTTTGATTGAGATGAGTTGAACTGGGAGAAATGATGGACCAATGGGGACAGAGAACAAGAGACTAAACAAAACCCATGGTTAAAAAGCACTAATACACCTTTATTGTTTGAATTAAATTAATTTTTTCTGTTATCAAAAACTAATACTCTCTCTCATCTCTTCTCCCATTGGGAAAAAAAAGAAAAGGAAAACCTTTGTAACAAATATGCAGGGTCAAGCAAAACAAATCCCATTTTGGTTAAGTCCAAAAATACGTCTTAATTTGCAACCTGTGTCCATCACTTCTCTGTTAAGAAGTAGTTGGTATGTTTCATCGTACATCCTCTGGATCATGGTTGGTCATCAAACTGATTAGAGCTCTTAAGTCTTCCAAAGTTGTTTGCTTTCTATATTGTTATATAACTTGTTCTGATTCTGCTCTCTTCTTTATGCCTTAGTTCATATTGGTATTCCTAGGTTTCTCTGAAACTCTCTGCTTCATTTCCTCTTGCATAATGGTATATCATTGTATATTATTACATTCATATGCCATAGTTTGATTAGCCATTTCCCAATTGATAGGCATTTCTTGATTTCCATTGCTTTGTCACAAAACAAAGAGCTGGTATAATTATTTATGTATATATGGATCCTTTCCCCCTTTTATAAAAATCTTTTTTGGGATATAGTACTAATAAGGATATTGTTAGGTCAAAGGTATGCACATTATAACTTGGGGGCATAATTCTAAATTGCTTTCCAGAACAGCTAGACCAATTAAAATTCATAGACTTACCAAAAGCATATAAATGTATCAGTTTTTCATAGCCCCTCCAACATCTGTCATTTTCCTTTTTTTGTTAACTTTTCCAGTCTGATGGGTGTGACACAGAACTTCAGTTGTTTTAATTTGAATTTCTCTATTAGTTAGAATATTTTTTATATAGCTTGGGTTTTTTCCTCTAAAAATTGATTATTTATGTTCTTTGACCATTTATCCATTGGGGCATATAGCTAGCTCATATAAATTTATATACATTTGAAAATGAGACCTATATCAGAGAAACTTGCTGAAAAGAGATTTTTCCCAGTTACTAGGGTTAAAAACTTTTAACATATAAATTGAATACATTTAATTTAAAAAAAAACAATTAAAGACCAAATTTAATGACTTTTTTACAAATCAATCTCAGGTAAAGAAAGATAAAATAATTTGGAGGCTGCTTGGCTATAAAGAGGGCTCAGAAAAACATTTTTAGTGATATTGAAATGGTTGGAAGGAAAAGTTGGCTTATTTTTTACATGGCAAAAAGACCCTGTAAAGTTGCAAGGGTATAGGAATGAAGAGAAGCCAACTAGCCCAAGCTAAAGCATCAAGGTGATGAAGAACCATTAATTCTGCCTTGGTTCCATCTTGTTTCAGATGGTACTTGGCCCTCCCCAACTCTTTTCTGAAGAGTAGTAGGATCATAGATTGAGAACTGGAAGGGACCTCAGAGGTCATTTTGTCCAATCCCTTTATTTTATAGAGGAGGAAAGGCCCAGGGAAGCAAGACTTTCCCAAGATTACAGAAGTAGTAAGTGGCCAAAGTGGGCTATGAACTCTGGTCCATTGAGTGAATCCAGGGCTAGCCAGCATTCTTTCCAGTAGGCCCAAGTGCCTTAAATTACTGCAGCTCCATCAGAATGTTAATAGTAAAAGTTTACATTTCTACAGCTTTTTCAGACCCTTCTCTCACAACAGCCCCTTTGAAATTGGGAATGCAAATGTTGCAAGCATTTATTAGCCCTATTTTAAAAACAAGGTCCAGTGACCTGAGCATAGTCATAGAGCTAATCAAAGGAGGATTGAGGACTCCAACCAAGATCTTCTGAACCAGAATATGGACCCAGAGGTACTACTATATATATACCTATAGTCTGAGAGGCTAGGGTGACAGCCAAAGTGTAAATGGCCCCACCTTCCACCATTTTATGCTAGCAACATCATAAAAAATTAACTTAGTAACCACTTGAAGTATGAATGATAATTGTACTAATTAGGCTCATTTAATAAATTCCAAGGCAAGGTCAAAGTCTATTTCAACAGTGATGAGAATTTGTTTTTCAACTACAGCATTCATTTCTAGATCAGGATCATGGATTAGAGAGAATTCCTGTGTGTTCCTGTGTCTGGGTTGTGGATCAGAGACTCCATCTATTCTACTTCTTACATTTCTTTGTCCTTAGGAATGTTTTCCTTTGAACAAAATCTGGCCAATTGATTAAAGAAACAATGATTATTTTCCTGCCTCTGTGATCTCTATCACCTATAGTGAAGGGAAGGGTGAGAGTTTGTTGGACCCCCTCCTAATTAGCTATTTACCAATTAGAGATGTCTTGGGATGTTCGAGGGAGAGGCTGACAAATGAGATCCTAAAACTCTATTTAGACATCTGCCTAAAGTCCTTCTGGATCTTTGGTCACTGACCTATCACTTTATTGGTTTGTGAGAATTTATTCTTCATATAATGCATTAATTACTCTTCATTAGGGAGGATCACTGTGTATTCCTGTGTCTGTGATCTGGGTCAGAGATAGTATCTAGACTGCTGCTTTATGCATTTTCTTTGTCCTTGGGAATCCCAAAGAATGTCTTCCTTTATAACAGAATTTTGTTAATAAATGAAGGAGACAAGGGTTCTTTTCTGGCCTTCTGTGACCTGTCCACTTGTGGGGATGGAAAGGGGTGGATAGGTTGATGGACCACCTATTAGCTATCACCAATTAAAGATATCTTGGGATGGTCAGGGGACGGCTGAATAATGAGCTCCTAAAAATCTCTTTATTAGACCAACTTCACCTGCTCAGGTTGTACCTTAGACCCCCAAGAGACCCATGAAGACCTATATCACTTTACTGGTTATGAGGCTGACCCAACTAATAAACCTGGTATAATCAATAAACTTAGATTCTTACCCCCAAATCAGCCTCTCAAGATAATTTTAATCGTAACAAGTTTTAATGCTAACCTAATCAATAAGTTGATATTTTTACCCTAAACCAGTCTCTTGAATAATTTTAGCACACTTTAGTACAAATGTCCAATAAGTCATGGTATGTATGTCTAGTACGTATGTCCAGATATCTATCCATGGTATGGATGTTTGTATGGCCAGTAAGTCATTGTCATGGAGATAGGTTAAGAAATGGTTCAAGCAAGAAGTATTTGTGGAGTATTTCCTATGGGTCCAGTGCCGTGCCCAGCTATAAATGTAAAGAACTGGACTTCAGAGGGCTCATACAGGACATTTGTGGGATAGGGAAATGCCTATGGAGCCTGGAACATCTTGCTTCAAAGATATAGAAAAATCCACAAGCCATGATACTTGGACTCAAAGAATTGATAGTCTAGTAGTTCTAATCATTTATTCATAAATTCCATGGGAATCAGGATTTTGAAGTGGAGTGGGCTTTGAAGATCATCTATTCAAAGTCCCCCCCCCTTTTTTTTTTACAAATGAGGAAACTGAGACCCAAAGAGGTCAAGCATCTCTGTTGGGGAAGGGAATAATTTATATTATATATATAATATATACATATATTATATATATATAATAATTTATATAGTACCTACTATGTGCCAGGTTAAGTGTTTTACAAATATCTCATTTTATCCTCACAGCTGGGTAGGTGCTATTATTGTCTCCATTTTGCAGTTGAGGAAACTGAGACAAATAGGTTAAATGACTTGCCCAAAGTCACACAGCTAGTATGTGTCTGAGACTAGATATGAAATGAGTTCCTCCTGACTAGAGGCTCAGGGTTCCATCCACTGAGCCACTTAGGTAGCCTCTATTACTTACTGCTTGTATGATCTTGAGCACATTTCACTGATCAGCTCTCAACCTGGATCAGTTTCTTCATATCAAAAGATGTGGAATTGGAATATGACTTCTAGGATGCCCTCTAGGTCTAAATCTTTGGTCCCAAGAGATATTCTTGCTGCCTGAGAGATTAAAGAAGACTTCATGGAGGAGCTGACCCTTGATTCAGGTCATGAAAGATATGTAGGCTGTCAATCAATCAATCAATAAGCATTTGCTGGATGTTTTTTTTAAAACCCTTATTTTATGTGTTAGAATTGATACTATCAGTTCCAGAGTGTGGTAAAGGCTAGGCAACGGGGGGTTAAGTGACTTCCCCAGGGTCACACAGCTAAGAAGTATTTGCAAGCAGATTTGAACCCAGGGCCTTCCTTCTCCAGGCCTGGCTCTCTCTCCACTGAACCCCTTAGCAAGTATTTCTTATGTGCCTTTACTAATTGCTGGACATACAGAAAAAAGACAAGAAGAGTTGGCCAGTAGAAATGGAAAGAAGGTACTCTAAACTTAGAGGATATAATAGCATCAACAATAATAGTAACTGGCATTTATATGGCACCTTAAGGTTTGCAAAAATGTTATGCATATTATTTCATGAGCAAAGTAATGGAAAAATCCAGAAAGTATTTGGGAAACAGCAAGTAACCCAATTTGGCCTGAGCATAGAGTACATGAGGGGGAGAAGCGTGAGAAGTGAGACCAACTTTAACATGCTTTTGATATCTAGTGATGGGAAAGGCAGGAGCTTACCAACTGGTGATAAGTCATGCTACAAACTACTTAATTTATAGTAGCAAACTGGAAAAAAAAACCAAGAAATTATCAGTGACCCTGTATCACTGAACCCGTTGCCAGTTTGCAACCCCAGAAAATTTGTTCTCAAGAAAGGAGGGAATCGTCCCAGTAGTTTTCCACTGACCTGACACCATCTTTCGTAGTTATTTGTTACAGAATTGGGCACAAAGTTAACAAAACCAGCTTTTAAAATGATATTTCAAAAGTATCATGGGAAAAAAGCATGGGTAAAACTGATTCTATGCCACACAGCCCCCAAAAGACCTGAACTGCCTTCCATACAACTTTTCATATAGAATTCACATCAGCAGACATAAAAGAATTTCCTTATGGCCAAGAAATGTTTAATTATGTGATCAGAGGTACAATCAATCCTAACTTCCAACACTTATTAGCTCTATTATCTTAGACAAGTCTGAGACCTCTCTGAGCCTCAGTTTCTTCACCTGTGAAATGGGGATTATAATATCTAACTTCAGAGTTATGTTGAAGAAAGTGCTGTGTAAACCTAAAGCCCTTTAGAACTTTCATTGGAAGAGCTTATTGTTCAATTTGTTTTGTTTTGTTTTTTAATTTGTGTCTTCCTCTGTGACCCCATTTGGGGTTTTCTTTTCTTTTCATTTTATGAAGCATTTTACATACATTATCTCATTTGAGCCTCACAACAACCCTATGAGGTAGGTAAGGCATTTCTTGGTTGCATCTGGACTTGGGACTTCAAAGACCATTCCCATTGTGGAAATTCCATCCACCCATGCATCTACAACAACTTGTCTTCAATATAATCTTTAAAAAAAATTTTAATAACAAATTTGTACATTAGTTTTCTGAAGTTATATAATCCAAATTGTCTCCCTCCCTTCTTCTATCCTCCCTCCTGGAGTAGACAAGCAATTCAACCTGGGTTATATACATGTATTATCACATGAAACATATTTCCATATTATTCATTTTTGTAAGTAAATAATCTTATGAACATTTTAGAGTTTTTTTTTAACTCTTACCTTCTGCCTTAGAATCAATACTATGTATTGATCCAAGGCAGAAGAGCAATAAGGGCTAGGCAATAGGGGTTAAGTGGCTCGCCCAGGGTCACACAGCTAAGAAGTATCTGAGGTCAGATTTGAACCCAAGACCTCCCATCTTCTAGGTCTGGCTTTCAATCCACTGAGCCATCCAACTGTCTCTCATTTGAGGTTTTCTTGACAAGGATGCTGAGTGATTTGCCATTTTCTTTTCCAGCTCATTTTCCAGATGAGGAAACGGAGGCAAGTAGCATTAAGTGACTTGCCCAGAGTCACACAGTTAGTATCTGAGGCTGGTTCTGAACTTATGAAGATGAGTCTTCTTTACTCTGGGTCTGGAGCTTTATCCACTGCACCAAGTAATTGAGCTGCTGTTGTTTAAAAACTTACTCACAATATGAGCTGGAGCAGGGATGTGGAAAGCTGGGGTGATTTTGTTTTTTATCTTTGTATCCCCCCATCACTTTCATGGTGCCTCCTAAATGGTAGCCACTTAATGAATGTTTGTTGAATTAAATTGAAAGAGTTCTGGATCAAGACTCAGGAGGCCCAGCTTCTAACCCTGCATTTGCCACTGACTAGCTCTCTGACCTTGCTCAAGATATTCCACTCCCCCACCCCATCCATGACTCAGTTTCTTCATCTGTAAAATAAGAGGATGGGATGAGAAAATTTTGAAGGTCCCTCCCAGCTCAAATTTAGCTTCTGCCTTATTACCTATTGTGCTTTCTCTTAAAAGCTGGGGCTTTAAACTTTACTGAAAACAGCTCTGGCTTCACCACTAGCTTCCTATTGCTGACCCAAGTGGGTTGGATTGGCAAACTCCTGGGCATGAATACTTTGGATTCAAGGAGAGGGAAGCACCCAGGAGTCTGAGTCCTGGAACTTCTGCACTTCCCAGGTAGCCATGAATGCTAAAAGAGCTGTCTCGGGTTCAGTGTTCAGTCATCTGTGCTTAGGGAGAGAAACCTAAAGCAGAGGAGGTAGTAGGGGCTTTGTAATCCAGGTCTAGCCTCCCCTTGTCCTGAGTGTGGAGCCACAGCAGCTGCCCAGAGGAGGCCAGGGAGAGGTGGGAGAGAGGAACCTCATCCATCTGCCACAGTGGACTTTAGCTACAGAATATCTTCTGGCCACCTTGTTCCCAGAGCCAAGCATTGCCTCCCCCTGCCTCTGACCAGCCCTTCCCAGGCCACAGACTTTGGGCTGTTCTGTAAAACAATTTAGTAACCCCTTCTCAAGGCTGTACCTTCCAGATGTATTGAAAGCTTGTTGCCCACGTCCCTTGTGGATGCCCCAGTGCTTGGAAGATCCTAATCTTCTCGCCTGGATTCAATACCCTTTGGGATTACTATTTTGATAGTTTTGTGTGTGCGGTTTTGTTTGCTCTTTATAGCCCTTACTTTTTGACTTAAAGTTGACACTAGATGCTTTGGGAACAAGGAATTTGCCCAGGTTCTTTCAGCTAGGAAGTGTCTAAAATCACATTTGAGCCAGCACCTCCAGTCTCCAGACCCAGAGATCCCCCCACTTGTGCTACTTTGCCACCCCAAGGAGTCGGGGTTTATGCAGGCTGACAGCACCCCTGGGAAAGTCCAAGGGAGAGCCAGTGTTGGCTGGGCCCCCAACAAAGAGGCTGGCTGGAAGGAGGCTGAAGACCATTTCTCCTGCAGGCTCGTAGAGGGGATGGCTCTACTTGGCTCAGCTGCTGATGGTCTTGGTTCATCAGCACCCACCTCCTCTCCCCATCACAGGGCTGATAGGACCAGGCAGGGGCATCCAATTTCACATTCCCTTTGATAAGGGGCTGGAGTAGCCAGGTCCTACAGAGTCAAAGGATGCCCATCCATCTGCATGGGAAATGTCGAGATCTTCTCTAAGCTAGGGCTAAACTCTGAGGCTCAGAGGAATGCACTCTGCAAATATGAGGGAAAATGGGTGATGGAATGGTCATCCAATGCCTTCCTGTGCCCCTGTAACAGCCTCTAGTTGTCATGCTAGACCATGCAACCTCAGACACTTAGCAGACCTTTTCTACACAACCCTAGGAGTAGAATGAGCTTCTTGTCCTTCTCAGGGAAGTCAGATACCACCTTTCCTGGGCCAGGGTTCAAGAAGTTGGAGGGTAATAGAATAATGGACTTCCTTTTTACATTGCCTGAGGAAGATTTCTGACAGGGCTTGCTTCTGTGTATACATAGAGATCCTCCTCTTGGTCCCTTCCTGAGGAAGGGTTGGATTTTTACTGTCCTATTGAGAGAATGCTTTTCCAGTCCTGGCAGAAGTCTCAGAGTATCCTTAGCCAATAGTACAGGTATTAGGGGCCTTACTCTACCCTTTGAGGACCTTAAAATGCAGGGCTGGAGTCAGAGGCTGCCTGGGGTCTCTGATTTGGGTACCTCCCCCCTGCTTTCCTGTGGCTTGGGGGTCCAGAGGCAAAGCTTCTCTGACCCTTCCCTTCCTTCTTCCTCTTTAATGTCATTACAGAGTTATCACTAGGGGCCATGTGGACATTGATTTGTTAACTCTGTGTCCTTTAGTTACTCAAATGTTAAGGTGCCAAACCCCAAGTAGTCAAATTAAGGTTTAAAGGAGAGACAGTGCGGTACCATGGAACAGATGCTTAATTTAGAGTCAGAGGACCAGTCAACAAGCACTGATTAAGGGGCAGCTAGGTAGCACAGTAGATAGATCACCAGGCTTGCAGCTGGGAGGACCTGGGTTCAAAGGTGACCTCAGACACTTCCTAGTGTGTGACCCTGGGCAAGTCACTTAACCCCAATAGCCTCTCCCTTGCTGCTCTTCTGTCTTAGAGTTGATATTAAGACAAAGGGCAAGGGTTATTAAAAAAAATAACAAGCATTGATTAAGCCCATACTTTGTGCCAGGCCCTGGGGCATGCAAAGAAAGGCAAAACAAAATAAACCAGATTAGATTCACAAGGAGCTCAGTCTAAAGTGGGAGACAACTTGCAAACAACTATGTACAAATAAAATATATATAGGATAAATTTCCAACTCTGTCATGTGTGACGTGTGTGACCTAGGATGAGTCACTCAATCTTCCTAGGACTCAGTTTCCTTATCTGTAAAATGAGGGGATTTGACCTGATACCACTAAAGTACCTTCTAGCTCAAACTATGATCTAATTTCCATAAAGGCAGGGATGGTCCATCTTTGGCATTTATTAAATACTCATTGAACTGAATAATGAATAAATGAAGTCTGCTCTGCTCTCTATAAATCTTGAGCTTAGAGGCTGGCACAGTCTTGAGTCCCAAAAATGTCTTTTCCCTTTTTTTTCAGGCCCAGACAGCAGTTTTGTGATGGGCATTTAAATCTACAATAACTAAGCCATGATCACATGGAAAAAGCATTAAAAGGAGAAGTGGGAAATTAGGGTTTTAATCCCTTGCTTTGCCACTAAAAAGCTGTGTGACTTAGATAAATCATTTCAGTTCTCTGTACTTCACATCCTTTACTAGGAAGGGGGAGGGCCAGACCAGAAGATCCATAAAGGCCTTTCCAATTCTGCAATTCAGGATCACTTCTGAAAAAATGGTTTCTTTTTTTTTTTTAATAGCTCCAAAATGTTTTAAGTGACAACACTTAAGAAAAAAGAGAGAATGTTAAAGATAGATGTGGACAAGGAAAGATTAAGAACCACAATAGAAGTAGTATGACTCCATCTACCCAGGGGTTTGGAAGAGTCAGCTCTGTAAACAGAATCCATATTTTTATTGGCCGTGTGTGAGAATATGGAGAGAGGGGATAATTATCAGATGCTCCCAGAGCCCAGAAAAAGCTTGGCATCTGGGCTAGAAAGTCTGGTGGTTACAGTACTGGCCTGGGAATGCACAGGGTTCTCATGTTTCAGGTACAGCCTCTCTTGGGAAGGGGAGTGTGAATGACAGGCATTTAATCGATGTCACATGCATGCCACAGCTTTCTAGAAAAGGCAATGGATTGAATGTCTTGGTCTATAATTACTAAATCTGTCCTTCGTGATGAGTTCACTTCCTAACTGCGTTTTCATCCTCTGGCTTAGCATGTCTGGCTTGTTGAGCCTTGCTAATTTTTATTTAGTAAAGGAATCTATTTGTGTGTAAGGAACACAAAATGAAGTGGTATATCTAGAACATTTGGCCTTCCGAGCAGAGATAGACAGACAGAAAAAGACAGACAGACAGAAATGAGAGAGAGTGAAAGAACAAGAGAGAATCCCAGAGAGAGACAGAGACAGAGACAGAGAGAGAGAGAGAGAAAGGAAGAGAGAGAGAGAGAGAGAGAGAGAGAGAGAGAGGGAGGGAGAGAGAGGACCCCACTCTTATAACCCCAAGATTCTTGATGATGCCGAATAAATTGTTTTCTCAGTCCCTGGCAGGAGTTTTTGAGTGTATTTAAGACTAGAGTGTGTGATTAAGGCCCTCACTCTATCCTTTGGGGATTCTAGCAATTCAGGCATGGAATCATAATTTAATTTAGAGAGATTCTTTTTGAGAATCATGCCACATCATAGTATGGAGCCATAGTAGATAGTACCAAACTTGGATACAGAAAGACCTGGATATGAATGCTACTTCTAATGCTTGACTAGCTGAATGACCATGAACAAGGCACTTAGTCTCTGAGTTTTTATTTTTTCCCCTGTTAAATGGAGATAATAATAGCAGCCACCAAGGCAGCCAGGTTCCACAGTGGATAGAGTGCCAGGCCTGCGGTCAGGAGGTCCTGGGTTCAAATATGACCTTAAACTCTTTTCAGCTGCATGACTCTGGATGACTCACTTACCCCTGATTGTCTAATCCTTGCTCTCTTTCTGTTTTGGAATGAATACTAAGATAGAAGGGAAGGGTTTGAAAAATAATAATAGCAGCCACCTCATAGGGCTTTTTTAAGGATCAAATAAGATAGTTTAGGTAAAGCATGTTAAAGTGCTACATGTATGTGAACCACCATTATTAACTTTGTTGCTGAAAAGAAAGGTTGTGAGTCAGGCTGTGCATATACCTTCTCCAAGAATTTCAAAGATCAGAGGGGCAATGCTGTGTTCAGGGAAGAGGATACACTGATGGGACATGGGAAAGAACTACTCCTCCAGACTCCACCACCCAGGAGAAAAATACTTCTTCCTGGAGTGAAGAGCCTCTTGGATAATTCCCAGGAGACCACTACTAGCAAAACCTGCCAAATCACATATTGTGTGGGTGTTGCAAGTCCAGACAGAGAAGTGTGGGAAGGATGGGAGAAGCAGCAGCAACAAGCCCAGGGCTGAGAAAAGAAATAGAGGCCCACAGAATTACCCAGCCAATATGATAGAGACACAGTCAACCAGTGAACAACAAAATAGAGAGACAAGGACGAGAGATAACGACAAACATAAACAGAGAGATGAAAACAGAGAGACAGAAACAGACACTGGGAGAGAAAGAAAGAAAGAAAAACAGAGACACAGAGAAGCAGGAAGATAAACTGAGAAATAAAACACAGAGAGAAAGACAGAAAAATCACAGATAGAGAGATAAAAACAGAGAAAGAAAGAGAAACAGACTAGAGAAAGAAAGATAAAAATAGAGAGACAGAGAAAGACAGAAAAAGACATAGATGGGGGAAAAGAGAGATAAAAACAGAGAGACAGAAAGAGAGAAACAGACACAGGGAGAGAAAGAAAGATAAAAACAGACAGAAAGATAGAAAAGGATAGAGAGGGAGAAAGAGATAAAAACAGAGAGACAGAGAGAGACAGAATGAGACAGAGAGAGACTGAAAACAGAGACAGAAAAAAGACAGAGAGGGAGAAAGAGAGATAAAAACAGAGATAGAGACAACGAAATAGAGAGAGAGATTAAAAACAGAGACAAGCAGAAAGAAAAACTGAGAAAGACAGATGGAGAGAGAAAAAGTAGTGAGAGAAGAAGGAAGGTAAATGGAGGGGGAGAGAGAAATCCAACTCTTGTTTTAGATAGACAGCCAATGAGCATCAGAGAAACTGGAGTAATTTCCTCTCCTAATCTCCCACCATTCTTGTCAGAATCCTGAATGTGGGAATTGGAGATGGTTCCAGGAAGGGAGTTGGAGGCTTCTCTTCCAAAATCTGGCTTTCTTGCCTTTGGCACAGAGTAGGATGAGGAAATACCAACAGCTATGAAAGATGCCTTTGCTTTCTTCAGAGTTTATACTCTTCTTTTCATTCATTCAACTAAAGAGTGGAGGTGGCCAGTGGGTGGAGTGCCAGGCCTATAGTCTGGAAGATCTGAATTCAAATTTAGCCTCAGACACTAACTTTCTGATTCTGGGCAAGTCACTTAACCTCTGTCTCAGTGTCCTCATCCATAAAATGGGGATAATAATAACACCCACTTCCCAGGGTTGTTGCAAGGATTAAATAGGATAATTGTAAAGTTCTTAGCACATTGCCTGGTACCTAGTAAGCACTATATTAAAAAATTCAAATTATTATTTGTTAGGTGCCTATTGTGTATCAGGGACTATGTTAGTTACAAGGGATACAAAGACAAAAAATCCCTGCCTTCAAGGAGTTTGCATTCTAATGCTAATGAATAACCTGAACCCAGACAAGTAAATATGGCATGTGTACAAAGTCATTTTCAGGTGGTCAGGACACTAACAAATGGGGTAAAAGGAAGGGAGGAAATCAAGATAGCCTTTCTGTGGAAGGTAGTTACTAAATTGGCATTTGAACTGAGCTTCAAAGAAAATTAGGGCTTGATTTTGGAAGCAGTGCTGAGGAGGGAGTTTGTTCTCTATGTGCGAGATATCTATAAAATGAGAAGTTTGGACTCTGGGACGCCAAAGGCCATTTCTGATGTTCAGTAAATGAAAATAGAGTTCGTGCATGGAAGGTCATCACCCTCTCCCTCCACACCTGCCCAGGTATCACTAGAACTCTGATATTACATACATAGAAGGGTGGGTCCTCTTTAAAAACAAAAAACAAAACCTTATTTTCTGTCTTACTATCAATTCCAAGGCAGAAAAGCAGTGAGGGCTAGGAAATTGGGGTCAAGTGACTTGTCCAGGGTGACACAGCTTGGCAGTATCTGAGACCAGATTTAAACACAGGACCTCTGAACCCAGGTCTGGCTCTCTATCCACTGTGCCACCTTGCTGCCCCTTACAGGCTGGATCTTCTCTGAAAAATCTATAGAAAAACACAGACAGGCATCAGACAGAATGAGAAGCTGCAGAGAGGCTGCGATCTGTATTAGCTGAGGAAGGGCCTGAGCCAATGAAATTACAAGGGACCAAAGTTCCGTAGGAGCTCCTGGCCCTAATTTAACTGAATCCAGAAAATGAGGGGCTGCGTTGGCTGATGAGTCAGGACTGTCTGCCCGCCCCACTCCTAGCGTGGCACCTCCAGGCATTTTTGTGTTTAGCCCTCTCTGAGAGTCCCAGGGGAAGTGACTGGGTCAGTGCAGGGGATCACTCAGCTTGGTAGCCTAAAGCCTGGCACAGTACTTGGTGCCTGGGGAGAGGAAAGGAGCCTGTACATTGCTTGGCCCTGGGAGCTCCAGGTGAGAAAAGGCCCTCCACCAAGGCAGACTTTGCCCTTGCAAGGTTAACTTGTGGGGGGGTCACACAGCCTTTAAGGTTCACTGTCTAGCACCTCTGCTATGCTGCCTCTCTGCTTCCCCCATATCAGAGGCTCTTAATAAATGTTTGTTGAATTAAATGAATGGTCCTTCCATATCTGTGTGCATGTGTGTGTGTGTTTATATAAATATATCTTTATATAGAGAGAGATTGAGAGAGAGATTTGAGAGAAAATGAGTGAGAGATATGAGAGAGAGATTGAGAGATGAAAAAGAGAGATGAGAGAAAGAGACAGAGATATAAGAGAGAGTTTGAGCAAACAATATGAGAGAGAGATGAGAGAAGGAAAGAGATATGAGAGAGGGAGAGAGATTAAGCAAGAGAGAGAGAATAAGAGAGAGATATGAGAGATTGAGAGAGAGATGAAAGATGAGAGAAAGAAACAGAGATATAAGAGAGAGATTGAGCAAGAGATATGAGAGATGGGAGAGACATGAGAAAAAGAGAGAAGAGAGAGAGGGAGAGAGAGAGAGAGAGAGAGAGAGAGAGAGAGAGAGAGAGAGAGAGAGAGAGAGAGAGAGAGAGAGAGAGAGAGAGAAGTTTTCTTATGTGAATTCTGGATTCGCTTGTACCAATATTAACCAAAAAGATCTAAAACTGTTACATTGTCCACTGAGCTCTGAATGGTAACTCCTAAAAGACAGAGCAAGGTTAATGATAAAGTTCCTGAAAAGCCTATTGTTTCCTAAGTATGAATAGCCTTTGCCTCCTGCTTATCTAGGCTAAAAGAACATTTTTATTCTCGATCATTTATTCCTGAGGTCACTTTCCAGGAGGATGGTGGTTTTTTGTTTTATTTTCTGTTTGGGAAGGTTAAAAAAACAACTTTTAATTTCAATATTCTGTGAATTGCATATAGTGATTTCTTTTGTCTATTTGAGTTTTAAAATAACATTATTTTTCTTTATTTGAGATAATTTTAAAAATTTCAACAAAAAGAGTGGATCTGAGTATCAGAGGGTGAGCCTGAGCTTTTTTTTTTTTAAACCTTTACTTTCTATCTTAGAATCTATACCAAGTATCAGTTCCAAGAAAGAATAGCAGCAAGGACTAGGCAATTGGGGTTAAATGACTTGCCCAGAGTCACATAGCTAGGAAGTGTCTGAGGCCAAATTTGAACCCAGGTCCTCCTGATTCCAGGTATAGCACTATATTCATTGTACTACTTAGCTGCCCTAGCATCTATTGCTTTTAGATAAACCCCTAAATTGAGCAAGATTTAAGTCTTAAAAAAACACATCAGAAATAAGAAAACAACATAAATTCTCTGTATTTTCTCAATTTCATAGAATCTCATTACACTGTGCATTCTTGTTCATTGTATGAATGTTTTCTCTAATTTCCCTGACATATTAGCATCTAGACCCCACTTGGATATTTTCAGTGAGAAGGGTCAGCCTGTTGCATTTTGGGACATCATCAATCATTAGGCAATTCTTCCATAGTACAGGAGAAAGAGCCCTTAGTCTGGAGGTATAGGAGATCCACTTGCTGTACTAAAGGCCTTTCTTGCTGTCTGATAGTGGGGTGGTTAGGAGCTCTCTCCTCGTCAGCCCTCCCCCCCTCCCCAGCCATACCCCAAGATTCCAGTACCACTTCTGAAACTTATCAATTGAGTGACCTCTGATAAATCATTTAACAGCCCTAGCCCTTGATTTCCTCATTTGTAAAAATAGTGGCCCCTGAGGTCTCTTCTGGTTCTGGATATCGTCCTATGGGATCCTTATATTGATCAGAAATCACTCTACATCTATTTGTCCCTTAGACCTAGTTCCTTTCTGGAGTTAGTTACACAGCCTAAACTGAATCCTTCTTCCAGATGGCAACAATTCGGAATATTTGAAGGGAGTATTTTCCCCTAAGTCTTCTAATATTTCCCTTGAGTCTTCTCCAGCCTGAACTTATTGCATCCGGTCTTTAAAGTCCTCTATCTAGCCTGGCTGCAGTTCTCTGGACACATTCCAGTTTGTCAGGCTCCTTCCTTAAGTATGACACCCCAAACTGACTGGTTTTGTAGCCCTGTCTGGCGAAGAAAGCAGTAATACTCTCAACTCCATTCTAGACCTTCGGCCTCTATTTTATAATTACAAGAATGCCCTTAACACAGTGGCCACAACACACCACTGAATTATTGAGCTTGCAGAAAGCAATAATTCCCAGGACATTTTCATAAGATCTGCTGTCAATCTAGGTCTTATACTTATGAGTTTTCTTTTGTTTTTTAACGTGAGTTGAGGACTACGTTTATTCCTGTTTTGTTTTGTCCGCTCGGAACAGTGGTTGGATTGCTCTATTTGGACTCCCAGTACCTGAGCCGGGATCTTGACCCATGTCCTCCCTGGGTCACCTGGGGCCCCACTTTTCTGGATGTTCAGATGAGAGAATTGGATTAAATAGTCTCTTCAGGCTTTTGTCTTCCAGTTCTAAAAATATGATCTTCTTAGATTTAGCTCATGGTTCCAGTTCTGCCCTTTGTAGGCCCTGATGGGTTCACTATGAAAAGATCCAAAGGCTGGCATCAAAGGCTCGGTGGCTCAGTGGATAGAGAGTTAGACCTGGAGTTGGGAGGTGGGAGGTCCTGGTGGCATGGGCATTGTATCCTCAGAAACTCAGGCAAACTATTATCAGGGAAACTCCTTTGCTCCCTTACACCCTCTGATTCCCAACCCCAGACATCTGACCCTGAGAGGATTATCCTCCTTTGGTTGTCCCATTGATTTGAGATGGACAAAGAGACACACCTCATCCATCTGTCCTCCAAATCATGAGAACCTCCCCCATGCCCTTGGGCAAACCTTCCCCCAAGCCATTGCCCCAGAGTCTTATCCTCACTGTTGTAAAGAGTATAAAATCCCCAGAACTGATGTCCTCTGGGGGACATCTTTTCCACCCATGCTGTTCCTCCTAGGAGGCAGGCTTCCACCTATGCTGCCCTCCTGGTCAGATTCAACATTACCTTCCAAATTAATAAATTTCTCTTTTTACTTTTAAGTTAAATTTTGGAGTCTTGCATTCTTACAAAAGGTATCCTTCCTGAACCCTAGGGGTTCACCTCTGCACCCCACAACACTGAGTTCAAATCTGGCCTCAGACTCTTCCTAGCCCATGACCCTGGGCAAGTCACTTAACCCCAATTGCCTAACCCTTACTGGAACTGATATTTAGTGTTGATTCTAAAACAAAAGGTTATGGTTAGGGTTAAAAAAAGGATCCAAAGGCTTTAAGCAATATGATTTATAGGCTTGGGTTTTCATTGACATAAGGAATTCCTAAATGAGAAGATTCCTTCTACCAGTGGAGGTAAGCCTCTTCTCTGTAACTTAAAATCTTAGAGAATTCTCCAGAATTTTGAGAGGTTAAATGATTTGTCCAGGGTTATACAGTCAGTGTCTGTGTCAGAAGTGAGACTTGAACTCAGGTCCTGCAGATTCTAATAGTAAAAAAATAGAAATATTAATGATCAATAATAATATAACTATCAATACAGAAATATTAATAATCACAATCAATAAACATATTCTAATGTGTCTGGAAAGATTATTTGGATCCAGGATGTGAAGGGCTTTAAAAGCTAAACAGATAAGATTACATTTTATTCTAGAGGCATAGGGAGCCACTGGAGTTGATTGAGTGAGTAGATGGGCTTAACAAAAACTATTTTACCAGCCATGTGAAGGATAGACTAGACAGGGAGAGACAAGGCTGGGAGCCCAAGAGGGGTCCATTGCAATAAATTGCCTTAAACTGCCTAAACAGAAACAGTGTTGGAAATACAGTAAGCAATATTCCTCTTCTATGTTGTTCTGGACACACTACTTAAAGAATGATATTTAATACTAAGTATCTATTTAAAAATAAACAAAAGGAAACAAGTATGCTAGAACAATTTTTAAAAAACAGATTAATGGGGGCAGTTGGGTAGCTCAGTGGTTTGAGAACCAGGACTGGAGATAGGAGGTCCTGAGTTCAAATTTGACCTCAGATACTTTGTAGCTGTGTGACCTTGGGTAAGTCACTCAGCCCCCATTGCCTAACCTTTACTGCTCTTCTGCCTTAGAACTAATACATAGTATAGATGTGGTAGAAAGAATACTAAATTTGAATTCTGATTCTTCATTAGAATCCTGGCGCTACCATTTACTTTTTTTTAAGTCTGGAATGATATTAATAATTAATCAAGTCAGTCAGATTATATTGTTTTGTTCATTTATGCCTGTCCTACTCTTTATATATGGGGTGTTTGGCGTGCTCAGGGAGGGGTAGTATCTCTGGTATGGAGGGCTTGTCGTGCCCTCCTAGGGCAGCTCTCCAGCCTCTGACCCTCACCTGACACCCAGCTCTCACTTGTGGCTCCCAGTAGCTGCTAGCATGCGGCAGCAGCCACACTCCGAACAATGGCTTCAACAAGCCAGCTAAACCTTGTGAGGGTAGCCATCGGGTCGTCGTGGACCCCTGGTGAACCAGGGCTTTGCTCACCCAGCATGTGAAGACTGTTTCAGTGGAACAGGCGGAAGAAACCAACAAGAAGGTTCAACTGCTGAGATGGTGACACAGCAAAGCACTGTGGAGTGCTTAGGGCATGTTGGAGCACAAAGGGCAACACGGCCATCCAATGCAGCTGAGGAAGTCTCCGGGTGTAATGACTTTTCGTGCCAATGGACCCAGGCTTCCAACGCCGAGAGAGTGGGACTATCTCTGTGCATAGGCTTTTCCACTTAAATCTCCTTCACGCACAAGTGTCTTTTGTGCAAAAACACATAAAGACAATCGTCATTCTCGGTTACCGAGAGACTACTACTACTCTTTATAACTCCATTTGGAGTTTTCTTGGTAAAGATCCTAGAATGGTCTGCCATTTCCTTCTCCAGCTCATTTTACAGACGAGGAATTTTAGGCAATCAGGGTTGTGACTTGCCTAGTGTCAGCTAATAAATGTCTGAATTCAGATTTGAACTCGGTTCCTCCTAACCAGAGTCAGCATTCTATCCACTATTCCACCTAGCTACCCTTCTGCTACTTAATCTTTTACCTAGGCAAGTCACCAACAGACTCTGGACCTTAGTTTCTTCATTTTTAATATGAGGGGATTGTACTAGATGATCTCCAAGGTCTTTTCCAACTTCAAATCAATGATCCCACAAAAATTATTATTTTAAATTTCCTTTCATGAGTCTGAGGTCTGCCTTCTTTCTGTTATTAATCAACATTGCACTTTTGACCCCATCCTTGTTTTTCTGAACAGAAAACAAATGAACAAAAAAGCTATTTCAGTGTTTTTATCATTTTTGCAAATATCAGCTGATCTTGAGTTTTATACTTCTTGGCACTATTTTCATATGGCTGCCCCTTAAAAACTCTGCCCAAAGGGCTGGAACTTTGCCCAAAGGGCTATAAAACTGTGCATATCCTTTGATCCTGTAATACTAGTACTGGGTCTGTATAACGAAAAGATCATAAACAAGGGAAAAGATGGACCATCTTTTTCTGCATCTATTGAAATAATCATGTGGTTTTTGTTGGTTTGCTTGTTAATATGCTCAATTATGTGGATGGTTTTCCTAATATTGAACCATTCTTGCATTCCTGGTATGAATCCTGCCTCGTCATAGTGGATGACCCTTGTGATGACTTGCTGGAGTCTTTTTGCTAATATCCTATTTAAGATTTTTGCATCTATATTCATTAGGGAAATTGATCTATAGTTTTCTTTCTCTCTTTTTGACCTGCCTGGCTTTGGGATCAGTACCATGTTTGTGTCGTAAAATGAATTTGGTCGAACTCCTTCTTGGCTTATTCTGTCAAATAGTTTGTTTAATATTGGGATTAATTGTTCTTTGAAAGTTTGATAGAATTCATTTGTGAATCCATCTGGACCTGGGGATTTTTTCTTAGGAAGTTCTTTGATGGCTTGTTCAATTTCTTTTTCTGATATGGGGGTTTAGGTAATTTATTTCTTCCTCTTTTAGTCTAGGCAATTTATATTTTTGTAAGTATTCATTCATATCACCTAGATTGCCATATTTGTTGCCATATGATTGGGCATAGTAGTTTTTAATGATTGCCTTAATTTCCTCTTCATTAGAGGTGAGGTCTACCTTTTCATCTTGGATACTGTCAATTTGGTTTATTTCTTTCCTTTTTTTAATTAGACTGACTAGTACTTTGTCTATTTTATTTGTTTTTTTCAAAGTACCAGCTTCTAGTCTTATTTATTAAATCAATAGTTCTTTGACTTTCAATTTTATTAATTTCTCCTTTGAGTTTTAGGATCTCTAATTTAGTCTTCATCTGAGGATTTTTAATTTGTTTGCTTTCTAATTTTTTAATTTGCATGCCCAATTCATTGATCTCTGCCCTTCTTAATTTATTAATATATGAACTCAAGGATATAAATTTCCCCCTGAGTACTGCTTTGGCTGCATCCCATAGGTTTTGAAAGGATGTCTCATCATTGTCATTTTATTCAATGAAGTTATTAATTGTTTCTACGATTTGTTCTTTAACTAACTGGTTTTGGAGAATCATATTGTTTAATTTCCAATTAATTTTCAATTTACCTCTCCATGTTCCCTTGCTAATTATTATTTTCATTGCATTGTGATCTAAGAAAATTGCATTTATTATTTCTGCTCTTTTGTACTTGTTTGCAATGTTTTTATGCCCTAATACATGGTCAATTTTTGTGAATGTACCATGTGCTGCAGAAAAGAAGGTATATTCCTTTTTGTCCCTATTTATTTTTCTTCACATATCTACTAACTCTAATTTTTCTAAGATTTCATTCACTTCTCTTACCTCTTTCTTATTTATTTTTTGGTTTGATTTATCTAGTTCAGATAGAGGAAGGTTCAGGTCTCCCACTAGTATGGTTTTTCTATTTCATCCTTGAGCTCCTTTAGTTTCTCCTTTAGAAATTTGGATGCTATGCCATTTGGTGCATACATGATGAGTACAAAAATTTCCTCACTGTCTATACTGCCTTTTATCAGCATGTAATTACCTTCCCTATCTCTTTTAACTAGATTTATTTTTACATTGGCTTTGTCAGATATCATGATTGCTACTCCTGCCTTCTTTTTGTCAGTTGATGCCCAATAGATTTGGCTCCACCCTCTTACTTTCACCCTATGAGTATCTTCCTCATGTGTATTTCTTGTAGACAGCATATGGTAGGGTTTTGGATTCTAATCCACTCTGCTATTCACTTGCGTTTTATGGGTGAGTTCATTCCATTCACATTCAGAGTTATGATTACTAGCTGTGTATTTCCCAGCATTTTGGTTTCTGCTCCTGTTCCTGCCTTTTCTTCTTTCACTATTTCCTTCTACACCAATGTTTGCTTTTAAACAGTCCCCCTTGTTCCCACCCTTATTTTACTTCCCTTTCTACCCCCATCCCTTCTTATTCCCCCCCTTATTTTCCCTGTAGTCTTTATAAAATTAATCCCCTGCCCCCTCCCTCCTTTGTACTGCTTCCCTCCCCACCAGGCCATTTGTTCCCCTTCTATTCCCCTATAGGGCTCAAATCTATTCTCTGCCCCCAATGGATTGGATTGTTTTTCCCTTTTTGAGTCAATTTCAAAGCATGTAAAAGTTGAGTATTTCCTGTCCTTGACCTCTTTACCCTTCCAGGGTATTGATGTTCTCCCCCCTCCCACCATGAGCTTCTTTGTGACATATAAATTTACCCCCATTTGTTTCTTTTCCCATTTCTTTTAATATTAACCTATTTTTAAGCTCTAGTTATATATATATATATGTATATATATGCATACTCATGTGTATGTATTTATGCATGCATATATCTATATACCTATTTATGTCTTGTCCTTTCATCCTATACAGTTCGTCACTGCTCCCTCTAAGTGTACTTCTTTTTGCTGCCCAGGTAATAACAACAGTTTTTAAGAGTTACCAATGACCTCTTTTCTTATAGGCATACAAATCATTTTAACTTATTGAGTCTCTTAAAATTTTGTTTTGTTTTGTTTTTCTTTTTCCCCCTCTTTTTTAATTACCTTTTGATGATTCTCTTGAGTGCTGTGCTTGTACATCAAATTTTCTGTTCAGGTCTGGTCTTTTCTTTATGAATTCTTGAAATTCTTCTATTTTGTTGAATGACCATACTTTCCCCTGTAAGAATATAGTCAGTTTTGCTGAGTAGTTGATTCTTGGTTGTAGACCTAGTTCCCTTGCTTTCTGGAATATCATATTCCATGCCTTTATTTTTTTCAGTGTGGATGCAGCCAGATCCTGAGTTATCCTCACTGTGGTTCCTTGGTATCTGAATGACTTCTTCTTGGCAGCTTGTAACATCTTTTCTTTGGTCTGATGGTTCTTGAATTTGGCTATAACATTCCTGGGTGTTGTCAGTTGGGAATTAAGTACAGGAGGTGATCTGTGGATTCTATCAATCTCCACTTTTCCCTCTTGTTCTAGGATATCGGGGCAGTTTTCTTTAATAATTTCCTGTAATATGATGATGTCCAGGCTTTTTCTTTTGTCATGGTCTTCTGGTAGTCCAATGATTCTTAAATTGTCTCTCCTTGAATGATTTTCTAAATCCTCTGTTTTGTGAATGAGATGCTTCATATTTTCCTCAATTTTTTCATTCTTTTGGTTTTTTTTATAGTGTCCTGCTGCCTTGTGAGGTCACTTGATTCTAGTTGTTGTATTCTGGTTCTTAAAGACTGGATTTCATCCTTGGCTTTTTGGTCGTCCTTTTCCATTTGGTCTGATTTTCTTTGGAGGTCATCTTTCATCCTCTTTATCTCGTCTTTCATCTCCTTTTTCTCATCTTTCATCTTCTTCACCTCATCTTTCATCTACTTTGCCTCATCTTTCATCTCCTTTGCCTCATTTCCCAGCTGGTTGATTTTGGCTTTCAAGACACTATTTTCTTGTTTTAGTTCAAGTGCCTCTGTTTCCAGATGATTTACCTTAGTTTTTAAGTTCTTTTCCCAATTGTCTTCAGCCTCTTTTAATTGTGTTTTGAATTGCATTTTGAATTCTCCCAAAGCCTGTATCCAATTCGCTGGGATTTCTGATTTTTCCTTTGCTGATCTCTCCCCCTCTCTTTCATTTGCTCTTTGCTCATTACCTGTGCAGAAGCTGTCTATTGTAATTTATTTCTTCTTTTTCTGTTGTTTGCTTGAGTTTACCCCTTCTTTGCTCCCCTTATTTGTCTGTGCTCTTGCTCCTCTCATTTTTTTTTATTTTGGGGCTGTCAGTCTCCCCTCTTGGAGCTTTGTCAGATCTCTTGGTACAGTCTCTAGGGGAGGAATGTTAGCTTCCCTGTCTTCTGGAGGCTTTTGATCAGATTAAGTTCAACTGGGTTGGTTGGACTGTATGTGCTCTGAGGCCAAAGACTCCTGGAAGGCTGGGCCGCCCAGGCTCTCTCTAGTTCTCTCCAGCTGCTTCTCTGCTGTCCACAAGGTTCCCCAGTGCCTTTGCCTGCCCTGAGGTTCCTGTCCTTGCCGGAGGCCCTGCACTCTAGGGGGAGAGGGGTCCTGGCCTCCCTGAGCTCTGAGGAGTCCTGATGGGATTTTGTTCAACTGGATTGGTCTGGATGTGTCCCAAGGCAAAAACCTCCTGGTGAGACTGGAGCCAGATGGAAGGACCCAGCCACCGGTCTCTCCCTGGCTTCCTCCCCACTGTCCACGCTGGAAGGTCGGAGCCCAGCACCCTGCTACTCACAAGGTAGATCCTCCAAACCAGCACCTTTGCCTTCCCAGAGGATCCCGCTGCCACTGGTGGCTCAGCCCTCTGGGTTGGGGGGAGGGGTCCTGGGACCTTCCCTCTGCCTTCCCCTTAGACCCGAGTGTTCTTGAATTCTGGCTTTTGGGGGGCGTACCTTTTGATTTGAGTCCAGAAGGAGGGTTCCCTGCCTCTGTCCTGTTGCTATGTTTGAATTTCAGTCCCCTAGGAGCATTCAGTTTGTGATTGGTAAGGAAGGGTTTTCAGAGAAGGATTTTCAGAGGTCTGACCGTTTGCTGCTTCTAAGCCACCATCTTGACTCTGCCCCCCTCACAGCTTCTTTGAGCCTCTGTTACCCTCCTGCCCCACCTGAATTTTCTTTATTTAAAAAAAAACCCAACATATTTTTTTACTTCTAAATTTCCTTTAAATGTTGGTTTGAGGACATATTTCATTCTGCATGTCCTCAGTAGGCTTTGTAAAGTTTGATCCAGCATGCTAATTGCTAGTTATGCCTCTGCTTGGAAAGATCAGAAATCAGAGGCTTGTTAGAATTACTTTCACTGAGCAGCAATTCTGAGCAGTTCTCTCAGAGAGAACAGTCTACTAACCTCAAAGGAGGATCCTAAAGATCAAAGATACACTAGTTCTAGACTTATTTAAATCCCACAAAGAGGAGTATTTGTTATTTTTGTTAATATACATTAGACCCTTTTAAGCAAAAGGTTCTATGTGAATGTGATTTATTGATAATCATTTTTAACCCAAAAGATTTAAAGCATTTTAGGAACACTGGATACTACATTGTTGATTCCATTAAATTAAACAATCATTTATTTATAGGCTATTATTTTAACACTAGTATTTGACTATGAATCATGGAAAATGGAGGTCTCCAAAAAAAAGAAAAATTTCAGTAAAGTAGCTCTAAGTAGGTTGCAGGATTCATCTTTTTTGTTTGTTTGTTTTTATTAATTGCAATGAGCTTGATTCATTCATTCATTTTAAACCATCACTTTCTTAGTTCTAAGACAGAAGAGAGGACAATCAGGATTAAGTGACTTGCCTAGGGTCACATAGCTAGGATTGGAATGAACTTTATTATTTCTGTTAAAATTAAGTACAGGAGGGGGTAGATGGGTAGCTCAGTAGATTGAGAACCAGGCCTAGAGACTGGAGGTCCTAGGTTCAAATCTGGCCTCAGACACTTCCTAGCTGTGTGACCCTGGGCAAGTCACTTAACCCCCACTGCCTAGCCCTTACCACTCTTCTGCCTTGGAGCCAATATACAGTATTGACTCCAAGATGGAAGGTAAGGGTTTTAAAAAAAAATTAAATTAAGGTATCCCTTCCCCATCATGGTACCTCCACAATCTGGAAAACCCAAGTAAAATTTTTTGGCTTTTAATTTTTTTTGCAAATTTTAAATTTTTACTTATTTTAGTTTTTAAAAGGAAATTGTGTATATTCATGATATTAAAACGTAAGATATGTTGATACGATATAATACTATACCTATTTTTAATGCATTTCTGAGTCTCTAAATTTTTTTCTGTATCATTTATAGCTTCTGCAAAACTCCCCTAAAATTTCCATTTAATTCTTATGCTGACCCATGATATATTGAAACCTTGATGGAGAAGGTTGAGATGTGGAAGGGACACCTATACTTTATTTTGGGCAGATTGTAATGTCTCCATGTCTTCTCATCCTATGTGGCACTTGTTCATATTTTATCATGAACTATTCACTGAAGAGCAGGAGGCCCTCCCTCTCATTCTTTTTTGTATTTGGAGAATCCCAGTGTACCATTTGAGTTTTTCCCCTGTTGTCTCTCATTTTCACCGTGACCTGCCTCCTTCTTTCTTATTATAAATATTCTCTCTGATGTTGTTCACTGATGTGCATCTCATCTTTTATAAATAGCGGCATCAGTGAAACCTGGTGAAGGGAATAAAATACAGAGTCAAGGTCAGGCATGACCAGAAAAAGGGGTAGATCCATTATTTATTGAAATTGAAGGATAGTAAATTAGAAAGCTATTAAATGCCTTCTATGGGTCAGGCACTGACTTGGTTACAGGGCATACACATACAAAAGTGAGATGGTCCCTGCCCTTAATGAGTTTACATTCCACTCAGAGGGGATACACCATGTTCATCGTTTTGTTTTTGTTTTTTAAACCCTTACCTTCCATCTTGGAGTTAATACTGTGTGTTGGCTCCAAGGCAGAAGAGTGGTAAGGGCTAGGCAATGGAGGTCAAGTGACTTGCCCAGGGTCACACATCTGGGAAGTGTCTGAGGCCAAATTTGAACCTAGGACCTCCCATCTCTAGGGCTAGCTCTCAATCCACTAAGCTACCCAGCTGCCCCCTCATAGTTTTGTAAGTGTGGAATGCACTGGAAATAAATACAAAGTGATTTTGGTAGGAGTAAGCGGGCTGAGGATGGGGGATTAGTCAGGACAGCTCTTGAACTGAGTCTTGAAGGAAGCTAGCGATTCCAAGGCACTAAGGAACATTCTAGCCATGGGGGAGATGGACTGTTATATATGAGAGAACAGACAGACTGCCCAAATACATGCAGGTATCCAAGCACAATTAAAGACTAGAAGGAAAGTCTATGGAGTACTGGTTTGATCCATTATATTATACTTTAAAAATTGGTATTATTCATGTCTTTTGTTTTTTCTATCACCAAATTTCCCTCCAGAATTATTTCTCCTCTTCCTCTCCCTCCCAGAGAGCCTGCCCATATAATAAATCACCTTTCTAAAGACAAAAGAAAAGAAAAAGATGAAAGATCAGCAAAACTGATCGATAAATTTTAAAAGTCTGAAAATATATGCAATGTAACACATTTGTGGATTTCTCTCCTCTGCAAAAGACCAGTTTCTCACATTTCTTCTTTGGAGCCCAGTTTGGTCTTTCTTGTTTTGTAACAGTCACTTCTGATTTTTGTGTGTGGCATGCATTTGTTTACATTCTTGGGTAGTCATTTCTTGGCCCTGCTTACTTCCCTTTGCATTAGTTCATGTAGCTATTCCCATTCTTCTCTGTGTTCATCATATTCATCATTTCTTAGAGCACAGTATTATTCCATTATCTTCACATACAATTTGTTTCACTATTCCCCAATTGACGGACATCTACTTTGTTTCCAGTTTTTTGCTATCACAAAAAGTGCTGCTATAAATATTTTGGTGTATGTTGGCACTTTCTTCTTGTTAATGGCTTCCTTGGGGTAGAAACCTAGTTGATTGGGGAATCTTTGGGTCAAGGGGTATGGACTACATTAAGTTTTTACTAAATACTTTCTGTTTGGTACAATGGAATGAACACTGGCTCTAGAATCAGAAGCTGAATTTGAGTCCTATATCTCACACTTACTTAGGGACTTTGGGTAAGTAGGTCTTGGTTTCCTCTTCTATGAAATGAGGTAGTTGGACTGAAGTCCATTCTGGCTCCATCCTCCATCCAGAACATGATCCAGAACAGCTAGGTGGCTCAGTGGAAAGAGTCAGGCCTGGAGACAGGAGATCCTGGGTTCAAATTTTTCCTCAATCACTTGTTAGATATGTGACCCTGGGCAGAATGCTTTTCATATAGCTTTCCCCTCTCAGGTTCCCCCCAGTAGAATAAAAACAGTTAGAATTTTTTCAGTCCCTCTTTATGGATATAGTTCTTTGCATGTTGTCTTCCTCTTTAGAATGTGAACCTGGGTAGTCCAGTAGATAGAGAGCCAGGCCTGGAGTTGTGAAGATCAAAAGTGGCTTCAAATATTTCCTGGCTATGTGACTCTGGGCAAGTCACTTAACCCCAAATGCCTAGCCCATGATGCTTTTCTATCTTAGAATTGACCTCAAGGCAGAAGGTAAGGGTTTTAAAAAGAGTGTGAATCTGGGACTGGTTTTTTGGTTTTATTTTTTGCCTTTCTTTGCATCTCCAGGATTCAGCACAGAGCTTGGCACACTGTAAGCACTTCTTTGCTTGTTGACTGACTGAACTTGACAATCTCTGAGGTCCTTCCCTTTCGAATACTCCGATTCTGTGTCCTCATTTAGTATCTAAAGGGCCCAGTGATAGCAGGACAGTTATAATCAGCCCCAATTAACCTAGGAGGAAACTGAGT
The DNA here is from genome assembly GCF_027887165.1 of Monodelphis domestica. Classification (NCBI taxonomy): domain Eukaryota; kingdom Metazoa; phylum Chordata; class Mammalia; order Didelphimorphia; family Didelphidae; genus Monodelphis; species Monodelphis domestica. The sequence continues at coordinate 209,106,896 of NC_077227.1, read as the reverse complement.
CTCAGAGTAATGAAGTGACTCCATTAATGCCATGCAGCTTGTTACTTATGGAGCTAGAATGGGTCTCTCTTCCTCTCACTCCCCCTTCTTGAATCTTAATCTTATGCTCATCTTTCTGGAAGTCTACACGTTTCAGGGGACATGGTGTGCCCTGTATGTGTAAAGTAGTAAATAGTGTTATAATAAGGTTCCATTGTTTGTTCATTTTTGTGGAGGCAGAGCACAAGCTGGGTCTTCTTTCTAGCCACCCACCAGAGACTGGGGACAAAACCACCAGACCAGAGCTGCTTCTTTGGGACCACATTTCACAGAGGCACAAACTGTTAAATGAACATTCCATCTGCAACCTTGGAGCTGGCTAGGTCTATACACTCCTATATCAGAATTGTCCTTACTTCGCCCTCCCTTTTCCCTCTTGCCTGTCTCCAGCCTACCTCCCTGCCTCCCACTTTCCCAATTACAAGTCATCCACTGTTATCTGTCCCTGCTGCTATCTTTTCCCAGAGTGCCATATCTATCCATTCCTACACTCCCCCTACCTTCAGCCAGTTCCTCTGGATCACTTTCTGTGTTGACCTTGGGAACCCTGCTCTATTGTGAACAAATCCCCACACTTCCTCCACTGCTCCTTTAACCATCTCACCTAAAATGACCCTGTCTTTTTGCTAACCACAGGGGGAGAAGGAAGATGGGGCATTTGACTTGATCCCCACTGCTGTGTCCTAACCATTGTTCTGTCACTTTCTTTCTAAAATGTCTCCTCTATTAATAAACTATCAATAAGCACATGAAAAAGTGTTCTAAATCTCTTATAATCAGAGAGATTTAAATCAAAACAACTCTGAGGTACCACCTCACACCTAGCAGATTGGCTAACATGACAGCAAAGGAAAGTAATGAATGCTGGAGGAGATGTGGCAAAGTAGGGACATTAATACATTGCTGGTGGAGTTGTGAATTGATCCAACCATTCTGGAGGGCAATTTGGAACTATGCCCAAAGGGCGCTAAAAGACTGTCTGCCCTTTGATCCAGCCATAGCACTGCTGGGTTTGTACCCCAAAGAGATAATAAGGAAAGACTTGTACAAGAATATTCATAGCTGCGCTCTTTGTGGTGGCAAAAAAAAAAAAGGAAAATGAGGGGATGCCCTTCAATTGGGGAATAGCTGAACAAATTGTGGTATCTGATGGTTATGGAATACTATTGTGCCCCAAAGGAATAATGAACTGGAGGTATTCCATGGGAACTGGAACAACCTCCAGGAACTGATGCAGAGTGAGAGGAGCAGAACCAGGAGAACCTTATACACAGAGACGGATAAACTGTGGCAGAATGGAATGGAATGTACTTCTCTACTAGCAGCAATGCAATGATCAATGACAATTTGGAGGGACATATGAGAAAGAACACTATCCACATCCAGAGGAAGAACTGTGGGAGTAGAAACACAGAAGAAAAACAACTGCTTGATCACATGGGTCAGTGGGGCTATGACTGGGAAAGTGGACTCTAAAAGATCACCCTAATGCAAATATTAATAATATGGAAATGAGTCTTGATCGATGGCACATGTTAAACCCAGAAGAATTGTGCATCATATATGGGAGGGGGTGGGGGGAAGGGGAGGGAAGGAACATGAGTCTTATAACCATGGAAAATAATTCTAAATTATCTAATTAAATAAAATTTAAAATAAAATAAAATGTCTCTTCTGTTAGAAGTTCACACCATCAACTTAGACTATTGTCTCCTGGATATCATCCTTAGGGGTTTCAGCACCTTCTTCTCAGCACGCATTTTCTTTTCCATCTGTGACCCGCCATAGAAGGAATAGGGCTTAATACTCTGAATCTATTCTTTTTTTTTAAGCCCTTACCTTATGTCTTAGAATCATTTTTATGTATGTATGTATCATTTATATGTATATGTATGTATGTATGTATCATTTTAAGGCAGAAGGGGAGTAAGGGCTAGGCAATTGGGGTTAAGTGACTTAAGTCACATATCTAGCAAGTGGTTGAGGACAAATTTGAACCCAGGATCTCCTGTCTCCAGGCCTGACTCTTTCCACTGAGTCGCCTAGCTGCCCCAATACACAATTTCTTGAACTCTACTGATCTTCCTCTCTGCTACTTCTTCAGTGTGGTCCAACCATAAAGCTCCTAATTATTTGGCATTGCTCCATCTCTATTTGACATCTAAAAGCTTACATTTTCTTTTCTTATCGTGGCCTAGTAGCCATCCACCTTGAGGCAAAGTAGAGTGAGATAAAGACAGAGGGGAAAATAGTCTAAACAAATTTGAGTTCTGCCTAATGATTTCTCCAACTCCCATGCTAGTAAAAAAAAAAAAAGGCAGCTGGATGGCTCAGTGGAGGTCCTAGGTTCAAATATAATCCCAGACACTTTCTAGCAGTGTGACCCTGGGCAAGTTATTTAACCCCCATTGCCTAGCCCTTACTGCCCTTCTGCCTTAGAATTAATATTGGTTCTAAGACAGAAGGTAAGGGTTTAAAATAATAATAATAATAATAGTACTAGCAGGACAACTCAGTTTGAATTATTTTTCATGTACTAGTGAGTTATAAACAGTACGGTTCCCTTTTTCTTACCTGGTTAGTTACTGGAGCAACAGGTTGTGGTAGAAAAGATATTGGACTTAGATTCAGAAATCCTATATCCTGGCTCATGCACTTGACCTTGGATAAGTTAACTAACTTCTTTACCTCAGTTTCCTCATCTGAAAACTATACTTCACAGGGTTTTTCTGAAAGCCCTATAAAATGTGAGCTACTCTTGTTTCCTGTAAGAAGCTATAAGGTCTAGACAACCCCTCTGGCTCTCACACTGGTCTCATTATCAGCATATGCCCACCAACAGTTTCTCCATATCTCAGCTCCTCCATCTGCCAAACTAAAGTATCTTTTAGGGATGGCACGAGGATTTGCATCATAAAATCATATATTGGGTCCAGAAGGGACTCATAGAGGCTATCAAGGCCAGCAGCCTCGTTTTACAGATAAGGGAAATGATGCCAATTGAAGTTACATAATTTGCCCTAATCACACGCGTATAAGTCGATAAGAACCTTCAGTGGATCCTCTGGATCACTACCAGAGACCCCACCCCCACCCCCCAAAAAGGGAGCAAAAGGCCAACTAATCCATAGCTGTATTTTTTAATTCTATTTTAGTTCCTCACATGCCCCTAAATGAACGTGGCTTTGAGAAAGGTCTGCTTGCTCTTTTGGAGCGAGGGCCTCTTTAGCTACCCAGCAGGAAGAACCAAAGGATTTTCGAAAACTTGAAAATAACAGTGTTTGCCTGTTTTGGAGAGCGGGGACTGTGCACATCTTTTCAATCCAATGTTACGCTATAAATGGAGTCCGTAATATTTTTTCATTAAATATGTATGACCAAATGACACGTAACATAATGTAATGCAGTGCAATGGGATGAGGATGATACATCTCGACGTCCCTTTCTCCTGTCCGTGCCTTTGCTCCTCCTCCCCCCAAACACGAGCTTTCCTTCCCTTGGCCAGCAGAAAGCCGCAGGCGGATGGACTTTCATGGACGGCCTCAGGAAAAGCTAAAAAAGGGAAAGCGCCGCCACTTTGGCCGGGGGACCCCGGCACCACTGCCTAATTCGGGGCCGGGGCCCGCCCCCTGACCTTTCGGCGGCGCGTGGGGCCCCACCACCTGTTCCCGGCAGCCAATGGACAGCTCCTGGGGGAGGGAGCGAGGGGGGGGGTGGGTGGGTTGGACTTTTATATAAGGCTCCGCTAGAGCCGGGCGTGGGTTCGAGGCGTGTCGCTGCCGTGTAGTGCGGGTGCGAGCCAGCTGTCCCAGCGGAGACCATTGCGATCGCGGACCAGTTGCAGGAGGGGAGATGCTGCGGGTTCGGTGCCTGCGCGGCGGGAGCCGGGGGGCCGAGGCTGTGCATTACATCGGGTCTCGGGTGCGTACCTCCCTCGGTTACCCTCGGCACGGGGGCGTTGCCTCGGCTCCCCACACGGGACAGGCTCATTCCCGCTTTCCCCGCAGGGCTGGGATGGAGGGTGGTGGTAGGGGGATGCGCTCCGCGTCCTTCCGTGTGCCCGCCTCCTACAACGGGCACTGGCCGGGCTGGCTCCGGAGATGGGGGCGGATCGGCGCGGCTGCGGGCTCTGGGAGCGGAGCGTCGGGAGACTCATTACTCGAGTGCAAAATGGATTTGGAATGGAAGGGGGGAGCCCGGGCGTTCTAGTACCCGTCCCCCAGCCTTGCTCCGTGGTTCTCTCGTGGAACAGGAATAGCTCAGACCCCGCCCAGCAGCTGGCGAGGGAACAGCTGCCCTTCTCCCCCTCCTGCTGTCGGGAGTCCCCGACCCTCCTGCCGCCAGAGCCGGCTCCCTGGGCAGACTCAGGGGTGTAACTTTCTTGTGGCCCCTTGGAGGCTCGGTAATTTTAAATTTTATTTGATCTACCCACTTTCCCATATCTTAATTCTGTCTTCCATACTATGGACAGTCCTGAAAGATGCTGACGATGTGGCAAAGACCGGGAAGAATTTCAGGGATTAGAAATGGGGGGTTGGAGCTGTTTATCACGGGAGAGAATGCCTTTTTGAAATGCTATCACTATGGTTTCTTTTGCAGAAGAAATTATTATTGAAAACCTTTTAGTGACAGAGAGCGGGGGATAGATAGATAGCATAGTGGTTTCCCCACTCACATTCCAGGGAGTGCCAAACAGTAAACATTCACTGGGTGGGTGGTTCTGGGAATGAAATGTTGGAAAGTGGCAAAGCCCCTGCCTTCAAGGAGCCTTCGATTTAGTTTGGAGAGAAAGCTGTAGGTGAATAGCTGGAACAGAAGTCAGGACATGATCAAATGGCCAGGAGAGGTTAAACAGAGCGTCTTGAGAGAAATGACAAAGGACTCCCTTATAGAAAGAAGGGGAGAAGAAGAATCCAGAGAGCAGGTGGCAGAGCACCAAGCTGGACCTTGAAAAGAGTGATTCTAAGGGAAGCTGTGGAGGGACACTGTTCTGGGTGGAGGGAAGAGCTAGGGGAAGACATCCTAAGTGTGAGGGGTACCTGAGTGGATAGGGCCTTCTGAGGAATAATAAACAGGCAGACACTTTATGCCATCCCCAGAATAGAGCAGATGTGTATATGGAATAATGTTTGTTTTTTCCTCCTGGAAGCTGGGAAGAGTCTTTACAGGATGGGTGCAGCGAACTTTCCAGAGCACCCAGGCTGCAGCAGCCTCCAGAAACTCCTTTGCTGCTGATGACAAAGTCACAGATCCTGTTCCTAAGGACTGCCCTGTCTCCTCCTATAATGAATGGGACCCACTTGAGGAGGTGATCGTAGGCAGAGCTGAAAATGCCTGTGTTCCACCATTCACTGTGGAAGTTAAGGTAAGATTTGCATGTGTTGTATGGTGTATGTATGCTCCATATGTTTGCATGTCTGTTTAGGACACATTTTTAGGTGTCCCACTCTAGCATTTCCTGTATGCAATTGAAGTTGTACATTTTACATTGTAGATGCTGCCTGAGGTGTAAAACCACAAAATCAGGTAAACATTTTCCTAGGCAAGAAATCCAGTGCTCTCGGCATCAATCTAGCAAAAGTTATGCTGCTTTTCAGTTTATGTAACTTCATGCTGCTAAAACCCGGTAAATCAACTTAGTTGCCATTTTGGAAGTGAATCTAGAAAGCAGTAACCATCTTTTTTTAAAATTCAGAGATATTTTGTTTTTCCAGTTACATATAACAATTTTCAACATACATATCAGAAATTATAAGATCCAAATTGTCTCCCTCCCTCCTTTCCCTTGCTTGCCTCTGTCTCTATGTCTCTCTTTTAAATCCTTACCTTTCATCTTAGAATCAATACTGTATATTGGTTCCAAGGCAGAATTCTGAGCAGGTAAGGGCTAGGCAATGGGGGTTAAGTGACTTGCCCAGGGCCACATAGCTTGGAAGTGTCTGAGATCAGATTTGAACCCAGGACCTCCCAACTCCAAGCCTGGCTCTCTATCTATTATGCCACCTAGCTGCCCCCTACTAACCATCTTTAAAGCTATCTTTTGTTTGCCTTATAGGTCTCAGGATTGTGGACTGCCTGCTGGTCACTGTCCTAGGTTATAGGCCTGAATCTGCCACTCTTTGCTTAAGTGACTATATGGGCAAGTTGCTTGACCTTTTTGGCTCTTGGTTTCCTCATCTGTAGCATGAAGGTGTTGAGCTAGAGGTCTTCTAAGATCCCTTCAAACAATGAACATCTCATGATTTTGAGACTTATTTGATTCTTATTTTGGTGGGTAATTGGAAGATGGAGAAATACATAGCAGCCACATTGCTGGCTTAGAGGTCAGTCACCATGAGAATCATGAGAGCTCAGAGCTGGAAGGGATCTTAGAAGCCATAGAATCCAACTCTCATTTTACATATAAGGAAACATACAGAGAAGTTAAGTGACTCACAGGGTCACACAGCTAGCAAGTGTCTCAGGTAGGATTTGAATCCATGTCTTCCTGAATCTAAGTCTATTATCCTATGTAATTATTCTAGCCACTATCTTTCTTCCTTCTTCCCCTTCTCTTTTCCCTCTTCCTTTCTTTTCATTCTTTCTTCCCTTTCTCTTTTCTTGTCTTGACCCCTTCTAGCCCCTGGTCCCCCCTTCTCAACACTTGGACTTGTCAACACATTTTAGACAATTTTGTAAAGTCTTATGGACAAAATCCCAGATTTCTAGGAGAAAATATGCTTAATTTTTCAGATTATTTTTGTCCACCAAAGTCTTACTCTTGATGTTTCCTCTTGGTGTGGGAGGTAACCTTAGGTTCCTAGGAGCTGCCATTGGAGCACAGGTTCTGCCGGGTCCTACCAAACTAGAAAAGTTTTGAGTTTGGGTCTAGCCATAGACCCTGTAAGTCTGACATCTAAGGAGCAGTTCAGCAAGGTGTGGAGTCTTATCACCACATTGACTTTGCAGTGATTTTTTTCTTAACATGATAACTCTCAAAGCAAGATTGCAACGTGCAGTTAGTTGCATTGGTGGCGAGAGTTTTGTAGTAAGTTAATACTCATTCCTTTGAAGAATTTTACTTATGCTTTAAAAATTAGAATTTATGCTCATATGCGATTATTGGAAAGATCTAGATTTGTGAGAGGAGAGGTAACAGGTGGGGAATGAAATGGATGCTTCTGGTCTTCTGGGAGAAGTGAACATATGAGCTCTTCTGTATTCTCATAGTATAGGATGAAGGAGAAAGTAAGCTTTTTACCCCCAGCCACACTGTACTTCGTCTCTCTCTGAAGACAGAGTCTCAGAAGGGGAAGGGACCTCAGAAGTTATTTTACCTAACCCCCCACATAAGCAGGAAACTCTATAACACATACCTTGCCCATTGGCAGCCATTTTTTTTAAGATGGCCAGTGAAGATAATCCCATTACCTTTTGTTTTTACCCTTACTTTCTGTCCTTGTAACAACTCCAAGACAGAAGGGCAAGGGCTAGGCAATAGGATTTAAGGGACTTGCCATGGGTCACATGGCTAGGAAATTACCAAAGCCAGATTTGAACCCAAGTCTGGCACTGTCTTCACTGTACCACCACCTAGCTGCCCCAGCCCTGTTACCTTCTGAAGCAAACCATTCTACTTTTCAACAAATTGTAATTGTTAGAAAGTTTTTCTGTAATTGTATGAGTTTTTATTTTCTTAACTGTAATTTCCAAACTGAATGAGCATTTCTTGTTTCTTTGTAACTAGAAAGAATAACTATTCTGGGGCTTTTAGTTTAGCTTAGACCTTTTAACCAAGTAACAAGCATTTATTAAACCCTGGCTCTGTGCTAGATACTGTGCTTGGGGCTGGGGATACAACTGAAAAAATGTAACGTTCCCTGCCCTCTGAGAGCTTACATTTTATCAAGGGAAACATGTACATAGATCTCAGACAGACAGAGTGTATATGTTAGCCTGTATCAGAAAAAGGGGAACATTGTCTATTTCCGAGTAGGTCATAGTTTCATAACATCCTGAAGAGATCCAGTCCTTCTAATCCAGTCCCCTTATTTTTACATTTATAGAAACTGAAATTTAAGCAAGTAAGTGACTTGTCTCTGATTACAAAGCCAATGTGTCACAGAGTTGGGATTTGAACCCATGTTTCCTGCCTGCCAATCCAGAACCTTATATCTCTTTAAAAAAAAATCTTGATATCTTTTGTTTTTATATTACAATAATTTATGGACCTGTTCACATTCCCCTTGAAATTCAGTTCTTCTTTGTAATGAGTCAAAACAGTAAAGTACACACCAATGTGTACAGAGATCATACATGACAGGATCCTCAGTATTCTGCCATCATAGTTTCCTGCCTCTCTTGCCAAGAAGAGTGTCTCATTTATCTGTTCTCTGGGATCATCACTCATGTCTCTATTACATTAGCGGGGATGTGGGCCAGGACATTGAGGAGGTGGACAAATCTCTCTATTCTTTCCCACCTCATACACACATTTGGCAGCAGCTGTGCTCTGCATGCCCCCAGGGACACAGGCTGCCCACAGATGCAGAGCTGAACATCAGGGCAGTAGGGAGGAGGAGAGATGATGAGGTACCTCCTTGGTGAGGAAACCCCGGGCGCAGAGGCCAAAGCTCTGGTGGGTTTGTATCTCTGACTTGGATAGCCTTGAGTCAGTCACGTGGTCTTTCTGGGTCTTACTTTCCTCACATCTATAAATGATGGGGTGGACCAGATGACTGCTGAGGGCTCTATGATCCTAGAACTTTGATATCTTCATTCATGTGTTGCTTTTGCATTATCCACATCTCTGAATTAATCAGATTAATTATTGCTTTCTACAAAATATTCCATTACATTTATATAACATGGCTCATGTGGCTATCCCACCAGCCCTGAATATCCACTTTATTTCTAGTTCCTTGCTACCACAAAAAGTGCTGCTGAGATTATTTTGGAATACTTCGGACCCTTCTTTCTATGTTTTTGTCTCCTTGGGAGTATGCCCAGGAGCTAACTTAGATTGTAAGCTTCTTGAGGGCAGGGACTGTTTTTTTTTCTTTCTATCCTTTTTGTTTGAGCAGATGGCTCATGGCACATAGTAAGTGCTTAATAAATGTTGATTGAGAGAGTGGGATCCCTGGGTCAAGAGGTATGAAGTTTTCTCATGCAAAATTGTGCTGTAGAGAGACCAGCTAGTGATGCTGTGAAAAGAAACAAGGATCAAGTGATCAACAAACAGCACCTACTGTATACTTATATCCTTTATTGTCTAAGTGGGGAAACAAAATAGAAGTATAAAGAGCCTGACCTACTTTGTATTTACTACTCAGCTAAATGGAAAGTGTATTATTTGTTTAGGTTGTAAGAGCCTTTGGAATTCAAAGTATTAAGTGATCCCTGGAAGTTGGGGTGGTCAGAGAAATCTTCATGAAGGAGTTGGGACTTGAACTGAGGAAGGGTAGGAATTCTTACAACTTGAGGTCTGTCCAAAGTAATATTCCCTTTTCATTCTAATACTTTCAGGCTTTCACAAATGGCCTCTGGTTCTGACATATCCTAAGAATAAATTTTGTAAAGGGCACTTCAGTGCACTCATTTGATTTTAGGGTCCTTAATTGTTTCCTCCATCAATTTTAGACTTTTTTTGTGTGTGAGTATGCATTCTCCTACACAGGGAAGCTATTCCATCTCCTGGGTCATTTCTGTTAGATAAAACTCAGAAAAAAATTAAATTCAGGCATTTTTTTATCATCTTTGAAAATGCTGACCATAGTCATATGCCATATGATCTCGTTTGGAATCAGAATACTCGAATTTTGTTACAGTCTCTGTTCTGATTTGCTCATTGACCTTAGACAGTTTTCAATGAAGTTTCATGGTGATGGAAGGAATACTGGGTTGGAGGTCAGGAGACTTGATTTGGCCAGTTTTCAAGTATTTATTGGATGTCTAGTCTTAGTTCTTTGACTAATTAGCTTTGTGCCCTTGGGTAAGTTACTTCCTAGTTCCTGGTCTTGCTTTCTGCACCCATAAAATGAATACTTCTCTGTCCCTACCTTAAAAGACCATGAAAGTAAAAGGAATTAACTAGTGAAACTCATTTTTAAAGATTTTTAAGCACAAAATTCATTTTTAGAACAGAAATCTTATTTTAACCCAACAGGTCAGATGTCATTGTCTAATTCATTACAGTGTTACATTGCTTGGATTGTTGTTATTAATAAAAGTAATTCTTTTGCCAATTACTACATTAGCTAGAGCATTGATGGCAAACCTATGGCATGGGTGTCAAAGATTGCACACAGAGTACTCTCTGTGGGTGGGCACATGGCCACTCACCCCCACCAGAGTTCATTACTAGAAAGGCAGAGGGACTTGGGTGGAGCTGCCCCCCTCCCCATCTCCACCATGCCTGATGGTATTTTTTCACATTCCCCACCCCTCTGCTCAGCAGCCCAGTGGGAACTCACAGTGGATAAGGTGGGTAGCTCACAGGTGGCAGAGCTGGAGGGGATGGGAATGGAGTGTTGGGGATACTTCCTCCCTCCCCTGTGTGGGGTAAGGGGGTGGGGCAGGGAGTCTCCAGCACTGTGGCGGGGAGGGGCCTGGCACTCAGTCTCTGAAAGGTTTGCCATCACTGAGCTGGAGCATGGTTCTCAGGAGACCAAAGCTATGGATTTAAAAACAAAACGTGCTTGATTCCTCACCTCAGCTAGCCATCTTGCAAGTGACGGTGGTAGCAGGGTAGATAAAGAGAAAGAAGGATCAGGCTGGAGAATACTAGCCATGTCCTTATTATTAGAAAAACAAAGGGGCAACTAGCTGGTTCAGTGGATAGAAAGCCAGGCCCAGAGACAGAAGGTCCTGGCTTCAAATGTAGCCTCAGACATGTCCTAGCTGTGTGACCTTGGGCAAGTCACTTACCCCCATTGCCTAACCCTTACCACTCTTCTGCCTTGGAACCAATGTACAGGATTGATTCTAAGATGGAAAGTAAGTACTTTAGAAAAAGAAAAACAAATTGCATGATTTAGAGGTAGTGAGTGGGTGAGTTGCATCATTCTTTTGTACAAAGAACAAAAATTAATCCATAAGTAGTTACTTTTTTAAGCTCTTGTTTTGAATTAACACTGTTTAGATTCACAAGACATCTAGTTCCTTCTCAAAGACTACCTAATTGGAGTGTGCCCGTGACATATTTAGGAAACAATATAAGATGTAACAAAGTGTTAAAATTGTGTAGGAGAGTGTATAAAACAATATAGTAAAAGGTCCTGCATGGGGCAAGTACCAAGAAAATTAGAGACAAGAAGATGGCTAGAGATATACATACACATAGAAGCACACCTATATATAATATGCCTATTGTTCTTACCAGTATCATTTATTCTATAAAATATGATGAATACTTATTAGTAAGACCATACATCAGTCTGGGAGGCACCTCAGAGACCACCTCCAATCTATTCCTTTACTTCACAAATGAGGAAACTGAGGCCTAATGAGGTTAAGTGCCTAGCTCAAGGTTCACACAGGATTTGAATCCAAGTCCCCTGATTTTAGAGCCACTGCACCACACTGCCTGGATGAAGGAAACTTTGTGTGGTGGGGGAGGGTGAAAGATTCATTATAAATACAAAAGGTATTTAAAAAGTCACAAGGTTAAAATTAGCTCAGTTTCCAGCTGGGTAAATAAGAAACAGAACATCTGCTTAAGTTCCTTAAATTTCCAGGGACAGCAAATAGCTCTTTAACCTTGACTTGGCTAGCAATGCAGAAAATCTTAGTACTTCAAAAGCCCTAAATTGAGAGCTCAGTAACAAGGACAGCTTTTCTGTTCTCACTGCCCTCTATTAAAAGTACTGTGTGCTGAGCACGTAAAATGTTCCTTATCCCGCAGACGCTGAGTAAATGATTGTAAAGTAATTGAGCTGGTTCGTGGTAGAGTGGAGTGCAAATAGTTTCTAACTCTTGGAAAAAATATTATATCATAAGCATCTGGACCTTGTCCAACTGATTTTCAAGTACAGCTTTACCCAGTAACCCTCACACTTGTTCAAACAGTTCTCTCTCCGTGAGCAGTTTGCTTCATGTCTACCTAGGAAAATTCCACCCTGCACAGAAAAACACATGAAAAACATTTCCCAGGATGGTGTCTTGCAGTTGAGCATGGCAGGCAGCAGCAGCCCATTCTATTGTAGGCTTGGCTGACGTTTAAAAGTCTGCTTGTCCTTTGGCTGTGGCCTGCAAGAGATGTGCTTGGCATGAAAAGAAGGAAAATGTGAATGGGTACTGTAGCACCAGCATGTCTGAAAGGACTAGAAAGAGTAATTTATTATTTCTTTTTGTTAGCTGCCACAGCATGAGTTGGTGAAAGAGGCTGGAATTAACTCACTACTTAAAACCCCAGTGGACATGGCTAGGCTTTGGATGATGGAGTCACTATGAGCCCGAGTCACTTTTGTTCTCATGGTTTCGCCTTCACAGAGATTGTTTGTGGCAGAAATGGTCTCTATGGTTTGGTCGGTCCCCAAGATGGTGGCAAGTAGCCACTGATTTAAGACATTAGTGGTCAAGAGGATGATGCTGGGCCCTCTTGTGGGCCCCACTGTGGAGATCTTTTTTTCCAACCTCATGTTCCCATCTGAGATCTTATCTGATCCCAACTGACAAGAACCCAGCAGTTGTGCCATCCAGTCTGCCCATAAAGTAGGGGTATTGGCAAAGGTCTCATCCAAAGACCAGTTCTCGACCCCTGCTTTGAAGAGAGATAAAGGTTCCAACAGGCAAGGGAGGCAGTGTAGGCCAGCAACAGGGCACAACCTATGCAAAAACAAGGAAGTGGAAAATAGAATACTGTTGGGGAACAGGTGAAGAATTTGCTTGGAATGGATCATATGTGAGGGGGAGTAAATGAAATCAATGTAAAAAGGGAGTTTGAGCCAGTCAAATGGTGGAGGGCTTTGAATACCAGGGCTAAAGGGTTTTGAATTTTATGCCACTGGCATTAGGGAGCAACAAGATAGTGCCTCATACAAAACCACAATTTGCCTGCACCTGGAATATTGTGCATTTTTTTTGGTCAGTAAAGCTGAAGCAATGGAGCTAGAAGATGTCTCAGAAAGGTAACTTAGATGGATCATGCATTGCAGATTAAGAGACCAGGAAAAACATCTAGAGCCTTTGATTTGGAAGGATATGACTGAAGTCTATAAAAATCACAATTGAGTTAAGCACTTGGTCTTTTCTGCAGAGCCCTGTGCTAAGTGCTGGGAGATAGAAAAGTGTGCATAAGGCATAGTTCTTCTCCACAACCTTTGTGGGACTGGAATGCTGTGTACATAGATAGACACAGGGTGAAGGAATATTCCAGATGTAAATGAAGGGTGTAAATGGTCATCAAAAGAATGAAACTTTAGAACTAGAAGATAATTTGTTGAAGCTTGGGAAGGATAAGTGCAAATACAAAAAGCCCTACTTTTTCATAATTGGTAATAAGGACCTTAGTAGCTTCATGAGATGATAGAAACTAAAAACAATTAGCTTTAAGAAGGACTTACATACATAGCTATGTAGGATGATTTCATAGAATCCCATTTTTAGAGCCAGAATGGATTTTAAAGGTTATCTAGTCCAGTTCCCTTAATTTTACAGATGAGGAAACAGACCCAGAAAGGTGGTGATGTCACTTGTCCAAAGTCTTTCTTTTTTTTTTTAAACTTAATTTATTTCATCAATTTAGAATATTATTCCTTGGTTACAAGAATTATATTATTTCCCTCCCACCCTTCCCACAGCCAACATGCAATTTTATTGGGTATTACATGTGTCCTTGATCAGAACCTATTTCCGTGCTGTTGATGTTTGCACTAGGATGTTCATTTAGAGTCTATATCCCCGATCATATCCCCTCAACCCATGTATTCAAGCAGTTGTTTTTCTTCTGTGTTTCTACTCCCACAATTTTTCCTCTGAATGTGGATAGTGGTTTTTCTCATAGATTCCTCCAAGTTGTTCAGATCGCTGCATTGCCACTAATGGAGAAGTTCATTACATTCAATTGTACCACAGTGTTTCAGTCTCTGTGTACAATGTTCTGGTTCTGCTCCTTTCACTCTGCATCACTTCCTGGAGGTCATCCCAGTTCACATGGAATTCCTCCAGTTTATTATTCCTTTGAGCACAATAGTATTCCGTCACCAACATATACCACAATTTGTTCAGCCATTCCCCAATTGAAGGGCACCCCCTCATTTTCCAATTTTTTGCCACCACAAAGAGTGCAGCTATGAATATTCCAAAGTTTTTCTTGATAACAGGACCTCTTGCTTCAAATCTAACCTTCCTTACCTGGCAGTACATGGAGGGGACGGTAGGCATATTCATGCCCTCTCACCCATCCTGACCCCTCAGTAACTTGTCCACTGACCTGTCATTGAAGAAAACAATTTTATCTTGAGAGATTCATACAATCCCATTAAATCCTTTGATGTCAGAACACTTGGACCCCTGAGTCGGGCTTATCATGGTGACGTTTATGTTCTTATTTGGTTGCTGCCTCTTCTTATAGACTTATAAACACTTTTTTCTCCTCTTAGACAAACAGGGTTAAGTGGCTTGCCCAGGGCCACACAGCTACAAAGTATTTGAGATCATATTTGAACCCAGGTCCTCTTAATTCCAAGCCTGGTCCACTCTCTACTAAACCACCTAGCTGCCGCAAGCCTTATAACCACTTTAGTTTGTGCCAATAAAACATTGTGTAAATTGGCCAAGAGTATTTTGGAGTCTATCTTAAGACCATGCTATGGATGATTAGATATAATAATATCTCAAGCAGGAAAAAGATAGCACCAAACATATGATCAGGAAAGTAATCACAATTAAATTCTGTAATTTAAAGTTGCACATTGCTCTCAGTCAATGGTCTAATCCATCATGAGTTACATTTTTCTTCCCTAGGAATTGATCTGCTTTCTTTTATTTCTAGGCCAACACATATGAAAAGTATTGGCCATTTTACCAGCAGCATGGAGGCCATTATTTTCCCAAGGATCATTTGAAAAAGGCTGTTGCTGAAATTGAAGAAATGTGCAATATTTTGAAAATGGAAGGAGTGACGGTTAAAAGACCTGATCCCATTGATTGGTCTTTCAAGTACAAAACACCAGATTTTGAGTCTACAGGTGAGTGGGATCCTGTAGTTGACTTAGCTCATAGAGTTCCAACTATTGCTTGGAGGGAATGCAATGATGACCTTCTGGAAATTCCTTCCTATTCTAGTGATTTTTGCATATTCCAGACTAATTTAGAAACAATTTGGAAGAATGAAAAATGCTGAGAACTTCTAGGGGATCAATATTTTTATGGCTATTCCAATTCAAAGCTGTTTTATGGACAGAAGCTAATCTTTCTTAAATTACAGTCATGGTATAATGGAAAGGGAGCTGGATTTAGAAGATGGATGATTGAGTTTGAGTCCTGACTCCACTGCTTCCTCACTATGTTACCCTCCTGGTCAAGGCCCTTTGATACCTCTCTGAGCCTTAGTTTTCTTCATCTATAAAATAGGAATAATAATAATATCTGTACCACCTACTTCAAGGGGTTGTTGTAAGAAAAGGCCCTTTCAAACCATAAAGTGCTCTAGAAATGTTTGCTCCAAGAACTACAGCTCTCGTTTAATTTGTCTTCCCATAGAAAGCAAGGCACGAGGAGCCTACAGATGTAGCCATAGTGGAACTTTAGGTATTCTCAAGATGAGAGTCTGTTTTCATTGAACTTGAAGATCAGAGTTAATATTTTTAATCATTGAAAGGCTGTTCCTTCAAATATTTAATTTCATACATTTCTATAGCCTATGTGTGAACCAGTGAATTCCATTAATCATTCTTTCATTGCATGTAGTGGAATTTATTGTTTTCTTGTTTTCCTTAGATCAGTGGCCCTTAAATTATTTATTAGGGGTGACTAATCTAACAATTAACAAGTAAGTCATAGAAACAAATATTTGCTGAGTCAGGCTTCTGTTTTTATCTAGTTAATGATTTTTTAAGAAAAAAATGTAGACATAACCATGTTTCTAGACATCTAGGGCACCCTTAGATAAAGAGCTTATCCAGGAAGGCTTCCTTAGGAAATTAGTCTCCTTCTTGGCTAACTTCACTGCTACATTATTCTTGTGCTTGTATTTAGTATTCTCATTTATAATTCTGGAAATGAGGTCAAGCTAATTTGTCATTTTTGATGCAATTACCTTTCTATATCGCCAGAAATACGACATAAGCTGTAAGATATAAATGCTTATGTCTAGTGAGACCAAGAGGTAGCTCTAGTCTTTAGACAGATCTCCTTGTAGGGACATAAGAGTTAAGGCTAGAGCAAACCTTAGGGATCATTCAGGCCAATCCCCTCATGTCAGAGATGAAGAGACAGCAGCCCAAATCACCCAAGGTGATACAGGTACAAGTAGTTTTTTATTAATGTTTAATGTTTGTTAGTGGCTAAACTGTTGGTCAAGTACATTCCCTTTTTTCTTTTAATAATAGCACATTTTAGATATAAAACAAGATGCTAAAATTTATCTTTACAGTTTGGGCAATTCACAGTCTTGAAACCTATATTTTTGCGGTTACATGAAGGACCTTATTTTCTATAGCAGAAGATAACCTGTAGGTACTTAAGTATCTACAGAATAAATGTGGGTATGGTGAAGACACTGGCTGCTGGTGGTGCAAGAAGTACCTGAACTAGTCCCAAATGTCTAGAGGACTACAGGGCTGATTGTTAGCTTGGAGTGGAGGTTCCCATTAAGAACATAAGTAATTTTATGAGTAAAGATTATTTCATATTTTGTATTTCAATCCCCAAAAGCTTCTAGCACAGTACTGGGCACATAGTAGGTGCTTGCTTAATAGATGATTTTTGATGTATTGCTGAACCCTAAGGATTGGGATTTTGATAATACAACAGCAGCAAATTTTATCTCGTGCGGAAACAGTGTAGTAAGAGAATTTGGTACCGTAAATTTGAGCTTTTAAAATTTCTTATTGGAAATTATTGTTTACAATAATCTATTTCTGAAAATTTGTTCTTATGATCATTTTAAGACTTTTTGACCTTTTCAGGTTTGTATGGTGCAATGCCCAGAGATATTCTGATAGTGGTTGGAAATGAAATCATTGAAGCTCCCATGGCATGGCGTGCACGCTTCTTTGAGTATCGCGCATACAGATCAATTATCAAAGATTATTTCCATCGTGGGGCTAAGTGGACAACTGCTCCTAAGCCCACAATGGGTGATGAGCTTTATGACCAGGTACTTTCCTGTCTGTTTATTCATGTACCTTTTTCTACATAACCCATCAGAAATAAAACACAAATATATTTTAAAGCTGTGAGTAGGTTCTGACTTGCAGTCTGTAAGATTATTGCAGTTGTTGAAGTGATTTTTCTAGCATGAATTAGAAAACCCAGAACAATAGATTTATCTACAACTGAAGCTAGGTCTAAAGATTGAGGGTTCTGTTTTCATTTGGGGCCTGTGGATCTAAATTGATATTTACAATCATTAAAAGTCATCTCTTCAGAAAGAATACTATCCACAAATAGAGAAAGAACTATTGGAGCAGAAATGCAGAAGAAAACATAGGATTTATCACTTGTTTCTTTGGGTATATGATTTAGGGTTTTGGTTTTAAAAGATTACTCTATTACAAAAATGAGTAATATGGAAATAATATTTGAGTGATAATGCATGTATAACCCAGTGGAATTGCTTGTCAACTCCGGGAGGGGGAAGAGACAACATGAATCATGTAAACATGAGGAAAAATATTTAAAAAGATGAAAAAAAAATCCTTTCTTCAAATAATTAGTTACAGAAGTTTCTATAGTTTGTGGGAGGTAAGGATTACAGGAAACACTATCAACAGTCTTTATTTGATTGGATTTAATGGAATTCATTAAAGTATCTTACTAGTCAGTCTCTTTAGGTTATTACCACCTCAACTTAATAATGTTTCCCTTTTAGCAGTTAAAAAATAAGTTTTAAATGTAAAGTCATACACTTGGTTTCAAAAAAATCAACTTTACAAATATAAGATAGACATTATCAGAAGCAATTTGTAGAAGTTTAGGGTCAGGGTGATAATAGACTATGATCTTAATATGCATGAGTAATGTGACATGGCAGTCTAGAAAGCTAATTTGATCTTGGGCAGCATTTAGAGAGGCAGAGCTTCTGAGAGCAAGGAAACTGATATTCTCACTGTACAGCTGTAATCAGACCACATCTGGAGTTTTGTATTTTGTTCTGAGTGCCACAGTTTAATGAAGATGTTAACAAATTGGAAAGTGGCCAGAGAGGAAGACCTTAGATGAAGGGCATTGAATCCATATCATAAGAAGAACAAATGAATGAAGTAGGGATATTTCACCTAGAGAAACAAAGACTTAAGGCATGCGATAGCTACCTTCATGTATTTGAAAGATTGTCATGTGGGGAAAGGATTATTCTTATTCTGTTTGGCTCCAGAGATTAAAACAAGGTGCACTGGCTGGAAGTTGCAAAGAGGCAAATTTAGGCTTAATGTCAGAAAAAAATTTCCTGACAATTACAGTTATTGAAAAGTAGAATGGACCATTTTGTAAGATGGCAGCTTCCTTCCCCCTATCATTGGAGGTCATCAAACAGAGACCAGATGGGCACGTGTTATGTATGTTATAGTGAAAATTCCTTTTTAGGTATGAGTTAGATTAGATAGCTGGCTAGATCACAACTTTCAAAGACTTCCTAAGGAGAAGAAAGGAGTTTTTGTTTGCATTGTTGGAGAGAATACCCTGGATGGGCAAAATTGCAGACCTCTGAAGTATAGGGGACCCAGAAAACTCATTCTCTACACTGTTAGTTTTAGTCCTCAGACCATAGCAAGCTCTGTTTGTAATAGTATAGAACGATTTCATTCTGGTAATTTCCAAAGTTGTAGCTAACTAAATATAATAAATCGATGTAAAGCTTATGGGATTTTCTCAAGAAGAATCAGCTGATGTCCTTGGCATCATACCACCTGACTCACCAGAACACCAGAAAATTGCTGACTATCTTAATTCTTTTTTCCCTGTCACATGGGCATGTCTTCCATTCACATGCTTTTCCTCAGTTTTAGTAGCACAGTGTATTTCTTAAATATCATCATACTAATGGATTCTCAGTGAGTCTGAGTTCAAATTGAGCATTCACAGTTGCGTAGTTCTCCTGTTTTTTCTTCTTTAAAACTAGTGTATTGATTAGGCTTTGTCTTTGTTTTTCCTGTTAGGATTACCCAATCTATTCTGTAGAAGACAGACACAAATTGGCTGCTCAGGGAAAATTTGTGACCACTGAATATGAGCCGTGTTTTGATGCTGCTGACTTCATTCGAGCCGGAAGAGATATTTTTGCACAGAGAAGCCAGGTAGAGAAAACTGAAACTGCATCTATCTTGTATATCACCGTAAATTATTATAGTGGCAAATTGTGATAATTTTCCTATCATCTTCTTTTCAGGTAACTAATTACCTGGGCATTGAGTGGATGCGTAGGCATCTTGCTCCAGACTACAGGGTGCATATCATCTCCTTTAAAGACCCCAATCCAATGCATATTGATGCCACCTTCAATATCATTGGACCTGGTCTTGTGCTTTCCAATCCTGACCGGCCATGTCATCAGGTAAGAGAAATGATCCTGGAAATAGTAAATCTGGCAGCTGACAGAATAGTCTTCAGATAGTATTTCTGTGAGAACTGGAAGTTTCTAATTTAATGCTGTTATTGAAGGTTTCTCTTGTGTTCAAATGTCGGATTGCTGATGGTATGTATATTACTGTGGCATGAGATTCCATTGGATGTTAACTCTGGCCATTTGCTTTTGTCAAAGCTTTAAGTTCCTCCATATGTATGCCCACACACATATATGTGTGGTCTTTACAAAAGATTTTTTTTTGCATCATAATCATTACTGCATAAAACATCTACCCATCCCTTCTTTATAACAAAGAATAACAGGTAAGTCAAAGCAACCAATACATACATTAACCAGATCTGGCAATATAGTCAATATTCTTCCCTTCTAGTCCCCAGCCTCAACCTGGATTTGGGGAGAAATGTTTCCCTATTTATTCTCTGGGATCAATATTGGTTATTTCAGTTAATCAGAGCTTAGCATCCTTTCATTTATTTCATTGTGCATGTTGTTCTAATTCTACTTCACTCTGCATTAGTTTATTAAAAAAATTTTTTAAACCCTTACTTTCCATCTTAGAATCAATACTGTATATTGGTACAGGCTAGGCAATGGGGGTTAAATGACTTGCCCAGGTTCACAAAGCTAGGAAATGTCTGATCCAGATCTGAACCCAAGATCTCCTATCTGTAGGCCTGGCTCTATCCACTGAGCTACCTTGCTGCCCTTTCTTATGATTTTATGGATAGGCATTGGTTAATAAAAATAAATCTTTGGAACCATTTTTTTTAATGTAGATCTCTTGAGTCCTTGAAAGCACTGGAAATATTTAACAGGCACATATTCATCTAAAATGCTAATTAGCCATTATAAATCACCTTAGTACTTTCAAAACCTATTAGGCCAAATTTTCCTTGCTTTGTAACATAAAATTTGTATGATTGCATAATCAGAAGTCATAATCTGAATGTTTGAAAAATAACTGTTAAAGATGGGAAATGTTGAGATGACATTTCACATGGAATTGTTGATAAGGGCCAACAGAGGAGCAAGAAATTATAAATATTTTTGGATTTTTCTTTTAGATTGAACTTTTCAAGAAAGCAGGATGGACTATAGTAACTCCTCCAACTCCAATCATCCCAGATGGTAAGAATTCCTTTCTATAAAGAGATTAACCCTAGATTTTAAATTCATATATATGAAATACAACATTTAGCAATTTGGGGGAATTATCTCCCCCTGCCCCCCCCAAAAGTAGTTCTCAGAACTCACTTTCTTCTTTTACAGTAAGAAGCAGGGAAAACTGGCCAACAAGTAGAGGGGAATTGTTTAAAACGTCATTTAAAATATAGCACTGTGAAATCCAAATTTATAATTACTAAAGAGTGATACATATTTATATCCATGAAAAGATTATGAGGATAGTACAAAGGCCATCCTAGGGAAAAGGAATTGCATGGAAGCACTATAATTTTATTTTTGTGCTCTTTTCTTGAAATGCTCTCATTTAAGTTGAAAATAAGAACAGTACTAAGACATAATTATTGACTTTCTTCTTTTTAGATCACCCACTCTGGATGTCATCCAAATGGCTCTCCATGAATGTCTTAATGTTGGATGAGAAACGTGTTATGGTAGATGCCAACGAAGTCCCAATTCAAAAAATGTTTGAAAAGCTAGGTATGTTCACTACCTTAAATTCTTTTTAAAATTATTCATGAAAGAGTTAAGTTAAAATGAGATCTGAGAAAGCAGCATTCTGGGTCAGAGCAGTATATTTTGTTTCTAATGGTGATACCAAGAAACATTTTGTGGGAAAACATTGTATTTTGCCCTTCATGATCTCAACCTAAAAAATTACATGTCTTCAAATCTATATAACTTCCCCTTAGTAACCAGTTATTTAAGTTCATAGATTATAGTTCTCTAAACCCTTCAGGCACCAACAAACATTTGATAGCTCATGTGTAGGAACAGCCACTTTGTAGGCAGCGAGGTGAATTGATCAACTATGTTTCAGTGGTGAAAATGTTAAGAGCTTATTTAAAACTAAATGAAATGTCAATGTACTTTTAATAAGCCTTATTAGGAGGCAGTTTTCTTCACGTGTGATGTGTGAAAGAGAGTATTGAGAGTCATCTGAGGATACTTGAGCAATCTTTAAGCTAGAAAGGAAAAAGAAAATTAGCTGATCATTGTGATTTGGGCGAGTGTTTCTCCTGATATTTTCTGAAGCCAATGGCAGTCATTTATGTTTTTGAAAGGAATTTTTAAACGGCGCTCGTCTTCGTGTGGCTTTTAAGTATGTATGTATTTTCCTTTGGGAGTGTTTATCTCTAAGCTTCCAAGTCTTAAAAAGGGCATTTAATAGAATAATGGCCTGGCTGAAGAGGCAGTTGGGGAATCCAGGCTGTATCAAATGTTGAATTTCCAAGCCAGTAAACTCAATTTGCCTTGAATCTTATAAAACTATATATCCGCACACGTTTCTTAGGTACCACATATTCATCGGTTAATTTTAGATGGAGCCCAAGACTGCTCTGATGCTTTGTGTCCTGACCCTCCCTGCTTCTCAGGGATGTTGCCGTTCCTCCCTTGCCCTCAGGGATCCTCCTTCCTCTTGGGGTTCCTGATGCTGCTCCCTGGGCTCTTGTCCCCTCTGATTAGACCTGGGTCATTGCTGTGGCGCTTTCTGGGTCCCATTCCCTCACTGTGGGTGGTCTCTCCAGCAAATTCGGTTGGCTTCCCAGAGGAGTTCCCTCGAGGAAGGCCATGCTCACATCTACACCTCTTGCCTTGCTTTCTGGCCGGGGCCAAGCTGTGTCCGCCTGGATGTCCATAGGCGCCATCGTCTTCCCCAGCTGGGTTCACTTGAGCGGCACCTCCTCAGCCACACAGGCACTGCCTGGCCCTCGCTGCCTCCTTAGCTCCCTTGGTTTGCTCCACAGTCCACCTGAAGTGGGCTTAATGTTTCTTACATGGGGGCAGCTGGGTGACTCGGGGTAGAGCCAGGCCTGGAGACGGGAGGTCCTGGGCTCTGATATGGTCCCAGAAGCTTCCCGGCTAGGTGACCCTCGGCAAGTCACTTACTGCCCCACCCTTGCCTGGCCCTTATAGATCTTCTGCATTGGAGCTGATACTTAGTGTTGATTCTAAGACAGAAGGTAAGGATTATATGTCTATATCTTAGCCTTAGTGCCTCCTCTCTGAAGTGTTTGATACCTTGCTAGTATCTCTTCTCCAAAATTACCTTGTATTTACTCTGTTGTGTTTTTTTTTTAACTCTTACCTTCCATCTTAGAATCAGTAATGTATATTGGTTCCAAGGCAGAAGAACGGTAAGGACAAAGCAATGGAAGTTAAGTGACTTGTCCAAGGACTCACTATTAGGAAGTGTCTGAGGCCAGATTTGAACCCAGGACCTCTTGTTTTTAGGCTTGGCTCTCAATCTATTAAGCTGCCTAGCTGCCCCCTGTATGTGTGTATTATACCTATTTTGTATGTGGTATTTCCCTTGATATAATCTAAGCTTCTGGAGGGCAAGGCTTAAAAGATTGTGTTTGCATAAGTAAGTGCTTAACAAATGCTTGTTGATTATTCCTAATTTTATTACTTATTTTTTAAATTTAAATTTATGTTAAAATTCCCAATAATTTTAATCTTTTAAATGGAAAGCTTAATAAGTAACTTCTAAACCAATCTGAAGTCTACCAACCAAAGGTTATTTTATCTTTCTATCAAAGGAGATATCACTATCTTCCTATCCTTGGAATATTATAGACTGATTCAGGAAGAATATAAACTTAATTCCTCCTCTACACATTCAGAGCCTTCTCCCATCCTTCAGGAACCAATCCAATGAAACCTTCCCTAATTATTTCTCTGATTATTATCTTCTACTTGTTGTACTGGTTGCCACTTTTATCACCTTGTTGCATATTGTTTTTGTATGTGTATCTTCTTTAAGTTCATCTTTTAATGCTTCCAAGGACATATTGGATATTTAGTCATTGGTTGTCTAATAAGATGTTTGATTAGCACAGAAGTCATATTTATATCATGGCTTGCTTCACACACTATTTTGAATTGTGAATATAAAATTGAACAAAACTTTAGAGCTTTTAAAGTTTTGTGCATATTTTAAATATCAGGTAAGGGAAAGGTCTAGATTAATCTCTTTCTATATTGGTTGTGTACATTTTCTCCTGAATCTTCTGAGAAAGGCAAGTGTCAGGTGGTGTTTTTCTTATTCTAGATACTGTCCTGATAAATGTTTTTTAAAATACTGTCTCATTACTATAGCCCTGAGATATAAGTACCATTATTACCTCTCTTTTATAGTTGAGGAAACAGAGGCAAACAGAATGAATTGCCCAGGATCACATAGTTAGTGTCTGAGGCAGGATTTTAATTCAGTTCTTCCTCATTCCCAGGCCAGGACCTTACCCACATTGCCACCTCACTGCCACCATATATTGCACTAGAGACCTATGAAGCCAGGATTTCTACAACCTAGAATCTTCATTCTCATCTTTCTTATTTAAAAAAATCTAGTAAGAAGCAGCACCTTGTTTCAACCTTGTTTCTCTATTTTCATGCAGGTATTTCAACAATTAAAGTCAATATTCGTAATGCCAATTCATTGGGAGGAGGTTTCCATTGCTGGACCTGTGATGTCCGTCGCCGTGGCACCCTGCAGTCCTATTTTGACTAGACCTGGCCAGATGAGTGGTGGTGGGAGCTTAGCTTGAAATAAGCCGGGGAAGCTGAGGTGTAAGCTTCACTCTCCTGCTAAAACAAATGCATGAGCTAGCTGTATAGCGCTTTAAGCAATCATGTCCTTAACAGGAGTCTTGAACCTAGTTTATTCTCACTCTCTTCCATATAAGGGAAAAAAACTTAATTGCTAAGTCTTTGGGCTGGCTTTTCAAAACACTTTTTTGCTCTCTTGAAGTTACCTTGGCTTCAAGTGTGGAAACTTGACAAAATGTGTTTCAAGGCAAAGGTTAGCCACTAGAATAACTTGGCCACTAATGTTTAACCATCTACCTCTGTTTAATTTTCTATCCAAACGGCAGCTTGAAATCATAGCCCTGAATTTAACATTCTTTTTTCTCTCAGTTGAGTATTGTATATGTCACTTGTTTTCTAAATAAGAAAAGTACTTAAGTACTCAGATTTGAAGTGGTACTGGATAACTGCCTCTTTTTCTAACTTTTTTTGTTAATTTTTTATTTCTATTTTTTTAAGATAAGCTAAACTATGCAAACATCTAAGGGGATTCACTAGGAATTTTAATATTCTCACTTCAACATTCAACATTAGTGTTACTTCTAAAAGCATCTTCATGACTTACCTCGTCTCAAATGAAATATTTTGTCCACATCTCCTGTTATTTCTAAGATTCTTACAGAAATACTTAGTGCAGTGAGATAGAATTTTAATTTCCCATCTCTCACTTTTTGGTGTGTTTAGTAGCTACGTGCTACACCTGCAGTTTCCTTTCTTTGGTAAGTTAAGATTTGTTTACATAAGTGCAAATTCTTTAAAGCATAGCTGAGAGATAAAAGCATTTAGTAATTAATGGAAAAACCCTACATACCTATGTATACCGTGGTTTTAATGTTGGATACTGGACATGTATTTTTTATGCTAATAAAAATTTTTGTGTTCAAAACACTCTGTGCTAATGTGGCATTCATGGAAACCTTTCAAATTTTGGAGGCTACACAAAGACTGCCCAGTGGCCAGCATCGATGTTAAGTTCTAATGCCCTAATAGTGAATGTACTTTGAAGACAGGTACTTCAGAACTGTATTAAATTGTCAAGTTGGTTGAAGCAGTCATTTTTCTTAGCTTGAGAATCTGTGAATTTTTCATAGAAGACAGACTTTGGGACTAGAAGGGGGCAGCTATCTTTAGAGCTCATCTATCTAACAGATGAAAAACTAAGGCTATAAGAGTGACTGAGAATTCACAAACATTTTATACTGTGAGTAGTACTTAATTAAAAAGAACAGGGACAGTGACTCCACCAAGTTCAAACTATACCTGACCAAGTAAATCCTCTACAACGTGATGGATTAGTAGTCTTCAAATCTTTCCTGAAAACCTTCCAGTGGGAAAGAACATACACTGAGACAACCCATTCCACTTTGGTATAATTCAAATTATGAACATTTTTTTTCCTATCCAAGCCTAAATTTGCCTTTCTGTAACTCCAATCTCTTGTTCTTATGGGGGTAAGAAAAACCGATCAAATAAAGTTTAAGTGAATGAAGGTATAATAATAACTCATTGCTCCTTCACCACTTACCCTCTAACAGTGACCAGAGTGCCTGGGCTGTGTTTATCCTCATGCACAGGGATTTTCCCCTCAGTTTGACCAGTCCTCCCCCACCTGACTTTCCCTTTCCCTGCCAAGGGTTTGACACCGACTGAAGCAGAACTGTCCTGGATAATTGACCACATCAACAAGCAAACCAACAAAAATCACATGATTATTTCAATAGACACAGAAAAAGCCTTTGATAAAATACAACACCCATTCCTATTAAAAACACTAGAAAGCATAGGAATAGAAGGGTCGTTCCTAAAAATAATAAACAGTATATATCTAAAACTATAAACTAATATTATCTGCAATGGGAATAAACCAGATGCATTCCCAATAAGACCAGGAGTGAAACAAGGATGCCCATTATCACCTCTACTATTTGACATTGTACTAGAAACACTAGCAGTAGCAATTAGAGAAGAAAAAGAAATTGAAGGCATTAAAATAGGCAAGGAGGAGACCAAGTTATCACTCTTTGCAGATGACATGATGGTCTACTTAAAGAATCCTAGAGATTCAACCAAAAAGCTAATCGAAATAATCAACAACTTCAGCAAAGTTGCAGGATACAAAATAAACCCACATAAGTCATCAGCTTTTCTATATATCTCCAACACAGCTCAGCAGCAAAAACTAGAAAGAGAAATCCCATTCAAAATCACCTTAGACAAAATAAAATATTTAGGAATCTATCTCCCGAAACAAACACAGGAACTATATGAACACAACTACAAAACACGCTCCACACGACTAAAACTAGACTTGAACAATTGTAAGAACATTAATTGCTCATGTTACGAGCCAATATAATAAAAATGACCATCCTACCCAAACTCATTTATCTATTTAGTGCCATACCCATTGAACTTCCAAATTTTTTTTTTACTGATTTAGAAAAAACCATAACAAAGTTCATTTGGAAGAACAAAGGATCAAGGATATACAGGGAAACAATGAAAAAAAAAATACAAAGGAAGAGGGCCTTGCAGTCCCAGATCTCAGACTATATTATAAAGCAGCGGTCATCAAAACAATTTGGTACTGGCTAAGAGACAGAAAGGAGGATCAGTGGAATAGACTCGGGATAAGTGACCTCAGCAGGACCGTATATGACAAACCCAGAGAACCCAGCTTTTGGGATAAAAATCCACTATTTCATAAAAACTGCTGGGAAAATTGGAGGACAGTGTGGGAAAGATTAGGTTAAGATCAACACCTCACACCCTACACCAAGATAAATTCAAAATGGGTGATTGATTTGAACATAAAGAAGGAAACTATAAGAAAATTAGGCGAACACAGAATAGTATACATATCAGACCTTTGGGAAGGGAAAGATTTTAAAACCAAGCAAGACTTAGAGTCACAAAATGCAAAATAAATAATTTGGAATACATCAAATTAAAAAGTTTTTGTACAAACAAAACCAATGTAACTAAAATCAGAAGGGTAGCAACAAATTGGGAAGCAATCTTCATAAAAACCTCTGACAAAGGTTTAATTACTCAAATTTACAAAGAGCTAAATCAATTGTACAAAAAATCAAGCCATTCTCCAATTGATAAATGGGCAAGGGACATGAACAGGCAGTTCTCAGCCAAAGAAATCAAAACTATTAATAAGCACATGAAAAAGTGCTCTACATCTCTTATAATCAGAGAGATGCAAATCAAAGTAACTCTGAGGTATCACCTCACACCTAGCAGATTGGCTAACATGACAGCTATGGAAAGTAATGAATGCTGGAGGGGATGCGGCAAAGTAGGGACACTAATTCATTGCTGGTGGAGTTGTGAATTGATCCAACCATTCTGGAGGGCAATTTGGAACTATGCCCAAAAGGCACTTAAAGACTGTCTGCCCTTTGATCCAGCTATAGCATTGCTGGGTTTGTACCCCAAAGAGATAATAAGGAAAAAAACTTGTACAAGAATATTCATAGCTGCACTCTTTGTGGTGGCCAAAAATTGGAAAATGAGGGGATGCCCTTCAATTGAGGAATGGCTGAACAAATTGTGGTATATGTTGGTGATGGAATACTATTGTGCTAAAAGGAATAATAAAGTGGACGAATTCCATGGAGACTGGAACGACCTCCACGAAGTGATGCAGAGCGAAAGGAGCAGAACCAGGAAAACATTGTACACAGAGACTGATACACTGTGGTACAATCGAAGGTAATGGACTTCTCCATTAGGGACAATGCAATGTCCCTGAACAAGCTGCAGGGATCTAAAAAACACTATCCACAAGCTGAGGATAAACTGTGAGAGTAAAAACACTGAAGAAAAGCAGCTGCTTGACTACAGGGGTTGAGGGGATATGACTGAGGAGATATTCTAAATGAACACTCTAATGCAAATACCAACAACACGGAAATGGGTTTGAGTCAAAAACACATATGATACCCAGTGGAATCATGTGCCGGCTATGGGGGAGGGGGGAGTAAAAGAAAATGATTTTTGTTTCCAATGAATAATGTTTGGAAATGACCAAATAAAATAATGTTTAAAAAAAAGAATGAGGAAGGGTAAATTTCCTCAACTTTTTTACAAGTCAATCTTTCTACTTTAATCCAATCATTTGTGTTAATGCACAAAGAATCCATATAAGGGAGTATTATAAGTGGATTCTCATTAACCCTATTTCCCTTTATTTCTTTTCCCTTCATTTTTCTTCTCCCATCCATGATATCAGCCTCTCTGGGAAAGGAGGGCATTTAAAGAACTGCACTTATCCAACTAAGCAGTTTCCCAAGCATGTGGACAAAACAAAAAGCAGTCAGTTGTTGTTGTTATTGTTCTGTTTCATTTTTCTTCCTTCCTTTATTGATGTCTGAGCATCTGGGAAAAATGGATTTGCAGATACAAATAGATCCTAACTCACCAAATTGGGATCAAGAGAGGATGAAGGCTTTTGAGCACTAAAGTTTCCAGGAATAATAAAAATAGCACATGGCTGAAGTCTTGCAGAATGTTAAGTTGTTCCAATGGACAATACAATCCATGTAAACCCCTGTCTTCAATTTATAAATTGCTTTTTTAGCTTAAAAGCTCTTAATGCATCAGTCAGTTTTTAAACAAAGTGACTTAGACCTTTTAGACTTTGGTTAGTAAGTCATTGGGATGAAATATTTCAATTTTTACATATGATATGGAGAAAAAGTATTGTTGCCTTATATCAGTAATTGCCATCTTACTGTCCAATTAAAAAACAAAACAAAACAAGGGGGCCTTTTGCCATTTTAGAATATCTGGTTGATTTAAATAGTGATATTATGTTCAGATGGGATTTTGTTTGATACATATTTGATTAAATAATTCCTTTGTCTATTGCTATTAAATATACTTATAACTAATCTGGGATGTTTTTCCTGAATGAACTTGACAGTATTTGGAAAAAAAGAACTGTCCTGGATAGTTTAAGCAAAGCAGTGCGGTGGGGATGGCCAGCAAGGGGCAGCAGATGCAAGCTATATTCTGAAAGAAGATGCCAGCTGAAAGGCTGTTAAGAGGCCAAAAGGAAGTAATGACAATGATGTTCCTATGAAGCTACAAATGTCACTCTTGCCTTCTTGCCCATAGGGTAAAAAATGGTTTCCTGAAATAGTCCCCTGAAAATAGTCACCTTTGCGGGATAAATGTGATTTTATTTTGAAGTACCTCCCCACCAAACCCTTGTTCCCAAGATTTAGCAATTCCAGAATATGCCAGTTCCCAATAACATCTTCATAGCAAGGCCTTTATTGCATTTATGTGTTTTTTCAGAAGGCTCAGTGACAGAATAATTAGAATAGAATAATAGAATAATTGGAATATTTATCTGGCAGGAAATACTAACCCACATTATTAATGAATATTCTCTGACAAATAAGCCACAAAAGCCTACTGACCCCAGGGTTCTGCTTCCACTTCTCGTTTCCATTCTGGATTAGCTTTAGTCAACAGTCAGGCTC
This sequence comes from Monodelphis domestica, assembly GCF_027887165.1. Taxonomy (NCBI): domain Eukaryota; kingdom Metazoa; phylum Chordata; class Mammalia; order Didelphimorphia; family Didelphidae; genus Monodelphis; species Monodelphis domestica. The sequence continues at coordinate 209,076,857 of NC_077227.1, read as the reverse complement.
TTCAGCTGTGCCCACAGCCTAAGGGTGTCAGAATGATGCCATGGAGCTTCCTGCACATCCTATACATGCAGCTCCAGGGGGTCACCTTCAAGGAGGGCAGGAAGTATGGTTGAAGAGCTGGCAGCAGTTGGCCAAAGTCTCTGCCCCAGACTCCACACCTTCCCAGAGACCAGAGAAGGATGGAGACTTGCTGACATTGAGGACGGCTAGGCTCAGGCTGGCACTTAGAAATAAGGAAAACAGAGTCCATGTGTCCACAGAAGCAATTGGCATTAAATCCTGTTCCCTATCATCCCATCATATCAGTATCCTACTGTCTCCTTCCCAGCCCATTCCTGACCCTGCCTCAATTCATTCAGGCCCCTTTTACCAATGAGCAGGTGGGAGCTTGCCCTTTCTCTTCCCACTGAAAGCTTAAAGACTGCCCCTACTCCTCTGTGGTAACTGTTCTCTCCTCCCCCGTGGTTATCTTCAACAGGGCTCTTGTATTCAAAGAAGGATCCCTATAGTCCTGGAAGTTCTCACCATTTTAAACTTTTATTTTCATTTATTTTTAAACCTTTACTTTCTGTCTTAGAATGGATACTGGGTATTAAGTTCCAAGGCAGAGTGTGGTAAGGGCTGGGCAATGGGAGTTAAAGTGACTTGCCCAGGGTCACACAGCTAGGATGTGTCTGAGGCCACATTTGGATTCAGGACCTCCTAGCTGCCCTGGTTCTCACCTTTTGAAAAGATCTCTGCAGCAAACATAGTTTTCGTAGTTGGTGGTGGTAAAGTTTGTCTTGTTGAGAAAAGAAACACAGTTGGCCTCGGCTCCTCTGGGGACATAGAGGATTCCTAAGAAAAGGCAATGAGAAAAATAATGCCAAGGAGAGCTGCTATAATGTTACTCTTTTCTGGTCTCTTCTGTGAACTCCTCAAAGGCAGAGGTGATATCTTGTTTTCTTTAGTATTTGTCTTCACAGCCTGATATAATTAACTCACTGCTGGTTCTCCAAAAATGTTACTGACTGATCTGGGCTTCATCTTCCCTTTGGGTACTGGGTTGATCCCTTTTCCCTCAATAATTGACCTCCCTGTATGACCTGTGCTTATTTATATAGATCAAAATAGTATCTCTTGCCCTGGGACAAAAAGTAGTTTTAATATGTGATCCCACTTCCTGCTGAAAGCTGGAGGAGAGGTGCCTACCTGCCACACAGGCATTGACAAGGGACACACAGGATCCTGTGAGGAGAGCACTAATCACAGTGTTGGAAAAGTCACTTTTCCGCTGGGGCACCATTGAAGCTGCAGGGAACAGAGGAGACCAGGAGAAAGGATTTTCATGTGACTAAATAAATACAGTAGATGCTCACTTCTCACTGGAAGCATCATCCTTAAATGCAAAATGGTCTTTAATTCTGTCTACACTCATACCCATAACTGTTGTATTTATTAAATAAACCTCTTATTTCCTTACCAGTCATTTCAATATTTAATTGTTCTGGAAACAAACATCTAGATTGTGCTTTCTCAGACTCAAAATTCTTTAAAGAGAAGAAATATTTTTATCTGCTTGCTTGTAAACATCCCTGGAACTCTGATTTTTAAAAAAACCCTTAACTTTTGGGGGCAACTGGGTGGCTCAGTGGATTGAGAGCCAGGCCTAGAGATGGGAGGTCCTGGGTTCAAATCTGCCCTCAGACACTTCCCAGCTGTGTGAACCTGGGCAAGTCACTTGACCCCCATTGCCTAGTCCTTACCACTCTTCTGCCTTGGAGCCAATACACAGTATTGACTCCAAGATGGAAGGTAAGGGTTTTAATAAACAAACAAAAAAAATTAAAAAAAAAACCCTTACCTTTTGCCTTAGAACGAATACTAGGTATTGGTTCTAAGGCAGAAGAGTGGTAAGGGCTAGGCAATGGGAGTCAAGTGACTTGCCCAGGTTCACACAGCTGGGAAGTGTCTGAGGGCAGATTTGAACCCAGGACCTCCCATCTTGGGGCCTGGCTCTCAATCCACTCAGCTACCCAGCTTCCCCCCTCTGATTTAATAAGAAGAGAGAACTATAATATAAGGTCTGCTGAAGGTGAAGAAATTGCCTCTACCAGTGTGAGTGGGCATTGTGAGGTTACGGGACTTGCCCAGGGTTGGTTCCACAGCCAGGGTGGTTCAGAGGTAGTACTTGCTCCTGGTCTTGCACAGGCTTAAAGACCACTTCTCTATCCACTAGGTACTGTGCTACCTTTTCTGATAAAATGCTTTTTTAAATATGTTAAGGAGGACTTCCAGTCAAGATGGCGGCTTAGAGAAAGCTAAAGTCCAGATCTCCTGAAACCCTTCCTTACCGATCTCAAACCGAATGCTCCTAGGGCACCGAAATTCAAAATGATCAACAGCATAGACCCCGGGAGTCCTCCTCCTGGACCTGGACCTGGATCAAAAGGTACGACCCCCCCCAAAAGCCAGAACCTGAGACCACTCGGACCTAAGGGGTAGGTAGAAGGAAGGTCCTAGGACCCATCCCCCCCAACCCAGAGAGCTGAGTCCGAGGCAGCAGAGGCAACCTCAGAGCCCCACGGCCTGCTATTCTGAAGGCCACATCCTGAAAACAACCTAACCCAGTTGAGGGGGCACCCAGAGAGCAGGGAAACAGAGAGAGACGGGGGAGCTTATAACCCCCTGGCTGGATCCTTCCATTGGAGTCTCACGAAAAAAGTCCCTGCCTCAAGGCATACTAAATTCAACCCAAGGAAAACTAATCTCATTAGGAGCCCTTGGAGCTCCCGGAAGCCACGGCCCCTCCCCCCGCAGAGTGCTGGAACAGGAACAAGGGCCAAGCCAGGCTTAGAGCGTGGAAGTAAGGCAACGGAGAAGCATCAGGAGGGTGCCAAGGAGAGGAGGGCAGTAACAGGGACACACCAGCAATTCCTGGCTTCCCAGGAAGACAGAACAACAACTGCATAGAACGGACAATCTGCCTAGGGCTAAAACCTCTGAATGCCAGACAGAGATAAGAAAAGCTAGTCCCTCCCACTCAGATAGAGATGGCAAATGCCACAAAAGCACAAAAGTCCCAAAATTAAAAAAAAAAAAACAAGAAGAAGGGGGCGACTTTGGACACATTTTATGGAGCAAAAATACAAAACACAGAGGAGATAGAAGAGGAAACACAAGCAAATGCTCCAAACCCTTCCAAAGGAAATGGAAACTCTCCACAAACCCATGAAGAATTTGAATCTGAAATGATCAAAAAGATGGAAGCCTTCTGAGAGGAAAAGTGGGAAATAATGCAAAAGAAATTCACGCAACTACAAAACCAGTTTGACCAAACTGTAAAAGAAAACCAGGCTTTAAAGCAAGAACTAATAAAGCAAAGCCAAAAGACCAAGAAATTAGAAGAGAACATAAAATATCTCACTGACAAAGTGACAGATTTGGAAAATAGAGGGAGAAGAGATAATTTAAGAATAATTGGACTTCCAGAAAAGCCAGAAATAAACAGCAAACTCGACGTTGTAATACAAGAGATAATCAAAGAAAATTGCCCAGAGATTCTAGAACAAGGGGGCAATACAGCCACTGACAGAGCTCACAGAACACCCTCTACACTAAACCCCCAAAAGATAACTCCCAGGAATGTAATTGCCAAATTCCAAAACTCTCAAACAAAAGAAAAAATCCTACAAGAAGCCAGAAAAAGACAATTTAGATATAAATGCCAGTCAGGGTCACACAAGACCTTGCAAGTTCTACTCTAAATGATCGTAAGGCATGGAACATGATCTTCAGAAAGGCAAGAGAGCTGGGTCTTCAACCAAGAATCAGCTATCCAGCAAAACTGACTATATACTTCCAAGGGAAAGTATAGGCATTCAAGAAAATAAAAGATTTCCAACTTTTTGCAATGAAAAGACCAGAGCTCTGTGGAAAGTTCGATATCGAAAATCAAAGAGCATGGAATACCTGAAAAGGTAAATATGAAGGAAAGGGAAAAGGAGAAAAATGTTATCTTCTTCTTTTACTCAAACTCTCTTCTAAAAGGACTACATTTATATCAATCTATGTATACTAACATGTGGGGAAAATGTAATGTGTAAATAGGGGGAAAGAAAGACCAAATAGAATAATCATTTTCACACAAAGATTCACATGGGAAGGGGAGGGGAAGAAAACTCCTATAAGAAGGAGAGGAAGAGAATTTTTACTTAAACCTTACTCTCAGGGAAATCAACTCTGAGAAGGAAAAACACCCAGATCCATTGGGATCTTGAATTCTATCTTGCCCAACAAGGGTAAGGAGAAGGGAAAACCAAGGGGGAGAGGGGGAGAGGGAAAACAAAAGGGGAGGGAAAGAGAGGGGGGGAAGGGGAGGGAACAAAAAGGGAGGGACTAAAAAGGGAAACATATCAAGGGAGGGGACAAGGGGGACCAATTTAAAGTAAATCACTGGACTAAAAGGTAGAGCCGAAGAAGAAAAGGTTAGAACCAGGGAAGGATATCAAAATGCCAGGGAGTCCACAAATGACAGTCATAACTTTGAATGTGAATGGGATGAACTCACCCATATAACGTAGATGAATAACAGAATGGATTAGAATCCAAAACCCTACCATATGTTGTCTTCAAGAAACACACATGAGGCAGGTTGACACCCACAAGGTCAGAATTAAAGGATGGAGTAAGACCTTCTGGGTCTCAACTGACAGAAAGAAGGCAGGAGTTGCAATCATGATATCTGATAAAGCCAAAGCAAAAATAGACCTGATCAAAAGGGATAGGGAAGGTAATTATATTTTGTTAAAAGGGACTTTAGATAATGAGGAAATATCACTAATCAACATGTATGCACCAAATAATATAGCACCCAAATTTCTAATGGAGAAACTAGGAGAATTGAAGGAAAAAATAGACAGTAAAACCATATTAGTGGGAGACTTAAACCAACCATTATCAAATTTAGATAAATCAAACCAAAAAATAAATAAGAAAGAGGTGAAAGAAGTGAATGAAATCTTAGAAAAATTAGAATTAATAGACATATGGAGAAAAATAAATAGGGATAAAAAGGAATACACCTTCTTCTCAGCACCACATGGCACATTCACAAAAATTGACCATACATTAGGTCACAGAAACATAGCATACAAATGCAGAAAAGCAGAAATAATGAATGCAGCCTTCTCAGATCACAAGGCAATAAAAATAATGATCAGTAAAGGTACATGGAAAACCAAATCAAAAACTAATTGGAAATTAAACAATACGATACTCCAAAATCGTTTAGTTAGAGAAGAAATCATAGAAACAATTAATAATTTTATCGAGGAAAATGACAATGGCGAGACATCCTTTCAAACCTTTTGGGATGCAGCCAAAGTGGTAATCAGAGGTAAATTCATATCCCTGAGTGCATATGTCAACAAACTAGGGAGAGCAGAGATCAATCAATTGGAAATGCAAATAAAAAAAAAAAACTCGAAAGCGATCAAATTAAAAACCCCCAGCAGAAAACCAAACTAGAAATCCTAAAAATTAAGGGAGAAATTAATAAAATTGAAAGTGATAGAACTATTGATTTAATAAATAAGACAAGAAGCTGGTACTTTGAAAAAACAAACAAAATAGACAAAGTACTGGTCAATCTAGTTTAAAAAAAGGAAGAAAAGCAAATTAACAGCATCAAAGATGAAAAGGGGGACAGCACCTCCGATGAAGAGGAAATTAAGGCAATCATTAGAAATTACTTTGCCCAATTATATGGCAATAAATACACCAATTTAGGTGATATGGATAAATATATACAAAAATACAAACTTCCTAGACTAACAGAAGAGGAAATAGAATTCTTAAATAATCCCATAGCAGAAAATCAAATCCAACAAGCCATCAAAGAACTTCCTGAGAAAAAATCCCTAGGGCCTGATGGATTCACCAGTGAATTCTATCAAACATTCAGAGAACAGTTAATCCCAATACTGTACAAATTATTTGACATAATAAGCAAAGAGGGAGTTCTACCAAACTCCTTTTATGACACAAACATGGTACTGATTCCAAAACCAGGCAGGTCAAAAACAGAGAAAGAAAACTATAGACCAATCTCCCTAATGAATATAGATGCAAAAATCTTAAATAGGATACTAGCAAAAAGACTCCAGCAAGTGATCAGAAGGGTCATCTACCATAATCAAGTAGGATTTATACCAGGGATGCAGGGCTGGTTCAATATTAGGAAAACCATCCACATAATTGACCACATCAACAAACAAACCAACAAGAATCACATGATTTTATCAATAGACAAAGAAAAAGCCTGATAAAATACAACACCCATTCCTATTAAAAACACTAGAAAGCATAGGAATAGAAGGGTCTTTCCTAAAAATAATAAACAGTATATATCTAAAACCAACAGCTAATATCATCTGCAATGGGGATAAACCAGATGCATTCCCAATAAGATCAGGAGTGAAACAAGGATGCCCATTATCACCTCTACTATTTGACATTGTACTAGAAATAGTAGCAATAGCAATTAGAGAAGAAAAAGAAATTGAAGGCATCAAAATAGCCAAGGTGGAGACCAAGTTATCACACTGCAGATGATATGATGGTCTACTTAAAGAATCCTAGAGATTCAACCAAAAAGCTAATTGAAATAATCAACAACTTCAGCAAAGTTGCAGGATACAAAATAAACCCACATAAGTCATCAGCTTTTCTATATATCTCCAACACAGCTCAGCAGCAAAAACTAGAAAGAGAAATCCCATTCAAAATCACCTTAGACAAAATAAAATATTTAGGAATCTATCTCCCGAAACAAACACAGGAACTATATGAACACAACTACAAAACACGCTCCACACAACTAAAACTAGACTTGAACAACTGGAAGAACATTAACTACTCATGTTACAAGCCAATATAATAAAAATGACCATCCTACCCAAACTTATTTATCTATTTAGTGCCATACCCATTGAACTCCCAAAATATTTCTTTACTGATTTAGAAAAAAAAACATAACAAAATTCATTTGGAATAACAAAAGATCAAGGGTATCCAGGGAAATAATGAAAAAAAACCACATATGATGGGGGCCTTGCAGTCCCAGACCTTAAACTATATTACAAAGCAGCAGTCATCAAAACAATTTGGTACTGGCTAAGAAACAGAAAGGAAGATCAGTGGAATAGACTGGGGGAAAGTGACCTCTCAGCAAGACAGTATACGATAAACCCAAAGATCCCAGCTTTTGGGACAAAAATCCACTATTCGATAAAAACTGCTGGGAAAATTGGAAGACAGTGTGGGAGAGATTAGGAATAGATCAACACCTCATACCCTACACCAAGATAAATTCAAAATGGGTGAATGACTTAAACATAAAGAAGGAAACCATAAGTAAATTGGGTAAACAGAATAGTATACATATCAGACCTTTGGGAGGGCAAAGACTTTAAAACCAAGCAAGACATAGAAAGAATCACAAAATGTAAAATAATAATTTTGACTACATCAAATTAAAAAGCTTTTGTACAAACAAAACCAATGTAACTAAAATCAGAAGGGAAACAACAAATTAGGAAAAAATCTTCATAGAAACCTCTGACAAAGGTTTAATTACTCAAATTTATAAAGAGCTAAATCAATTGTACAAAAAATCAAGCCATTCTCCAATTGATAAATGGGCAAGGGACATGGATAGGCAGTTCTCAGATAAAGAAATCAAAACTATTAATAAGCACATGAAGAAGTGTTCTAAATCTCTTATAATCAGAGAGATGCAAATCAAAGTAACTCTGAGGTATCACCTCACACCTAGCAGATTGGCTAGCATGATAGCAAAGGAAAGTAATGAATGCGGGAGGGGATGTGGCAAAGTTGGGACATTAATTCATTGCTGGTGGAGTTGTGAACTGATCCAACCATTCTGGAGGGCAATTTGGAACTATGCCCAAAGGGCGACAAAAGAATGTCTACCCTTTGATCCAGCCATAGCACTGCTGGGTCTGTACCCCAAAGAGATAGTGGACAAAAAGACTTGTACAAAAATATTCATAGCTGCGCTTTTTGTGGTGGCCAAAAACTGGAAAACGAGGGGATGCCCATCAATTGGGGAATGGCTGAGCAAATTGTGGTATATGTTGGTGATGGAATACTATTGTGCTAAAAGGAATAATAAAGTGGAGGAATTCCATGCAGACTGGAACAACCTCCAGGAAGTGATGCAGAGGGAGAGGAGCAGAACCAGGAGAACATTGTACACAGAGACTAATACACTGTGGTATAATCAAACATAATGGACTTCTCCATTAGTAGTGGTGTAATGTCCCTGAACAATCTGCAGGGATCTAGGAGAAAAAACACTATTCATAAGCAAAGGATAAACTATAGGAATACAAACACCGAGGAAAAGCAACTTCCTGACTACAGCAGTTGAGGGGACATTACAGAGGAGAGACTCTAAACGAAACTCTAATGCAAATATTAACAACATGGAAATGGGTTCGAATCAAGAACACATGTGACACCCAGTGGAATCACGCATCGGCTATGGGGGGTGGGGAGGAGGAAAAGAAAATGATCTGTCTTTAATGAATAATGCTTGGAAATGATCAAATAAAATATTATTTAAAAAATGTTAAGGAAAGGGATCTAGCAATTTTAGAAAATCAATGTGTTTATGAACTAGAAGTCTACCACCAAGAGAACTGGTGAATGTGGGTTTAATGAGTTTATTTTTCAGTGTAAATAAGAAACATAAACTCTAGCTTCAAAAGAGTGAAAAAAGGTCTTTTGATGAAGGAATTTCTTTTTTTTGCCTGAAGAAGTGACAGTCATGGAAGAGATGAAATTAGCAAACAAGCTGTCCTTTTATTCTTCTAACTGTAAAAAAAAAAATTCATGAACTCTTGCCCTCAGAGATGTGCATAGATTGATTATACAAAAAGGACCAAAGTCCATTCTTAGGAAAAGAAAAGGAAAATACATATGTGATTTTTTTCACTTGAGCTCATAGTAGAAGAAATCTTAAAGATTTTTGTAAATGAGCTGTTAAGAGTCTAAAATGAAGAAATTTTTAGGTTATAAAGTCTGATTCTATTCAAATCTGACAAAACCCAGTATCTATTATAAGTTGTTCTTTTAAACACGTTTTCTTCTTAAGTATGCCAGTGTGATTTTACTTAATTTTTTTGTTTAGCTTTTGATAGCTATTTTTATAGAGAATAGCAGAACTGAATGGAAAAGTATGCTCATCTCTGTCTCAGTTGAGTCTGGCTATTTGGACCATAAGGTAAGACCCTATATACCACTCCCCATCTCCTGATAGTTTACCCAGATTGTATAAATAATAATATATCTATATATAGTGTGGCATAGCTTACAAAGTGCTTTATCTAGTTAAATCACTTGAACTTTACAACATCCCTATAAGGAAGACAAGGCAAGTATTCCAATCCCCATTTCACAGATGAGAAAATTAATGTTCAGAAAGGTTAGGGGACTCACCTGGTTACTAGTGGCAGACTCAGATTGGCACCTTGGTCTAATGGCTCCAGCCAGTTGACGTCTACCGTACTGCATCTGCCTCCACAGACAGAAGTACTTAGGCATCAAAAAGATTCTAGAATGCCAAGGGAGCTGACCAAAATCTCCAGGGCAGGCAGTGCTGGGGGAGGACTTTCCTAGTAGGCTGACACCTTCTTTACAGCTTAGAATCCTGGAGCATGGCCTTGGGGGTCCCCAGAGGCAGGACTTGAGTCCCAGCCTCCAAGGCCAGTTCTCTGTCCCCTATATCAAACTGCCTCTCAGAGCTAGTTCCTTTCTTCTCATTTGTCTCCTTTCTAGCAATAAGTCCTATATATATTTTTTCTTCGTTCAAGAACGTTTCTAGAATTTTTTTTAAAGCTACCTTTTTGATCAATGATCCCTTCCAAAGCACCCAAGGAGTTTTACATTCATTAAAAATATTGGGCCTCAGGGAGCCAGAAGCATCAGTAGACTTATGCCAAAGGAGAGCCACATCTTAGCACCATTCCAAGCAAATCTATTAGATCATGAACCTCAGAGCGTCTAGTCCACTTAAGGGCCTGTACTTCTAGAAACTCAGAGATTAGCAGCCAAATGCTGTCTCCCTGTAGTGTAGGAGTCAGTTATGCTTCATTTCCTGCTACCTTGGGATGCAATGAGCTAGGACTAAAGTCTGAATTCAGTCCAGCCCAGGGGACCCAGTCACTACTTGTAACCATCATCTGCAGCTGACTGCAGTTGCCAAATCTCAAGGAAGCAAAGGTAGCAGAGGGCATGTGCCAAAGGGACAAGGGCATTCATGAGAAAATCTGAGCCTGGAGAGCTAGAAGTACCAGAAGACTTGCTCCAAAGGAAGAATGCATCTAAGATCACTGTTAGATCCATCAAAGAGTTAAAGATTCAGAGGGTCAAAGGTACTGTGCTTCTTCAGGCAGCTGGGGAGTACAGTGAGCCTGGCAGCAGGAAGACCTGAGTTCAAATTCAGATTAAGACACTTAATACCTGTGTGATCCTAAGTGAGTCACTTAACTTCTGTTTCCCTCAGTTTCTTCAATTATAAAATGGGGAAAATAACAGCATCTCCCTTGCAGGCTTGTTAGGATTAAATGAGATGTCTGTAAAGCACTTAGCACATAGATTGGCACATAGTAGACACTATATAAATGCTTACTAATAATAAGCAGGTTTCCTCTCCCCTCTTCCCCTTTCTGGACCTCAAAGATTGGGAGCTGAAGGTTTGTTCTACACTCAGGTCTTTGGGGTATGCTTTGTACCTGTGTCATCTTGAGATGGCATGGATATTAAAGATTCAGTGATATTGGTGCTAAGTATGGATTCAATCTGACATGCTCAGAAAGAATTTCCTACCACCTTCAGCTACTGGGGTAGCCTCTCAAATTCCCTGTGTATGGAGCAAACAGCTTTGGACACTGACACATCTGCCTCCATAAGGATACTGTGCTTAGTTGTCATGAATCCCAGTGGCCCTGATCACCTGGTTTTCCCCCATTCTTTAGGGGCAGGAAACAGATGATAACTCCTGCTTGCCTTATCCCTGAGATACAAAATCACTAAAATCCCTTCCCTCGATACCTTCTCCCTGTACTTTCATTCCTATCCCCCTCAACCCCATCTCTCCATAGTTCATATTTGCCTCTGGAGGCCTCTTGGACTTGTGCCTTCTGGAATCTCCATTCTGTAAACAAGCTTTATCTTACATCTCTTCACTCTTTCAACCTTCTGATTATCATGGAAAACTGCCCCCCTCTAGATGACATAATTCTACTTGAACACTATATATTTCTTCTAAATCTATATAAACTCTACTCTCTTAAACTCTAGTTCTGCATTAACAACTGCTTGTTGGACAGTGCTACCTGGATGTCCTATAGGCATCTCAAATTCAACCTGCCCAGAACAAAGCTTGTTGTATTTCTCTCAAATCTGTCCCTCATCCAAACTTCCCACTTCTTTAAAGGGTAGCACCAGTCCTTCTAGTCCCTTAGCTTCACAGCCTCAAAATCATCCTGAACTTGTCTCTTCCTAACCCCATATTCAAATCAGTCCCTCACCAAGACTTAGCAATTCCACCTCCACAATACCTTGTAAATCCTTTCCCTTTTACTTGCTCAGGTAGTTACTGCTCTACTTCTGGCCCTCAGCACTTCTTGCCTAAACTACTGCAGCAGCTTTCCAACTGTTCTCCCTCTCTCCTATCTCTCCCATTTCCAATTCTTCTTCTACACTACTACCAAATTAATATTTTTGTATGACACACATATCTTCTCTGCTTAGGAATCTATAGTGGTTCCCTGTGGTCTCTGGGATAAAATACAAATGTCAGTTTGGCATTTAAAACCTCTGCAATATGGCTCCATTCTTCCTTTCTTGACTTGTTTTATTTTGGGCTCTGCATACTCTTTCAGACAAAATGATCCAGTAGCTGCTTACTTAATAATAATTTCTGTCGTCCATCTCTGTGCTTTTGCACAGGCTGCCCCCATGTGTCTTGGATACATTCCCTCACATAGGTCTCTCAGATCCCTTAGCTTCTTTCAAGCTTTAGTTCAAGTACCACCTCCCAAAGAAAGCCTTTTTCTGTTTCTTACCAGTTGCCCCCTTCTTCCTCAAACTAATTATTTTTTATTTACCTATTCTGGTACATATTGTTATCTCTTCAGTAACATACAGAACTCTTGAGGAAAGGCATCTTTTCATCTTGTCTTTGAATTCCCCAGCACTTAGCACAGCACATTGCATAGAGCAAGCACTTAATAATGATTACTGAGCTAAATTTGTCACATCTATGGGATGTTATAATATTTCCAACTTTATTGTTCCATCTCTCTCCATCACATTTTATATTGCATCTACACTTTTAATTCTATAGACAGATGCCACAACAAAATCCTCATTTAGCCCTTTCGATCATCTCCATCATGGTCTCTAAGATCCTATTATTGTTTAGAAGGAGTTCTAGTAAAGGATGGGAAATAGACAATGTGTTTCTTTCACTCACTCAGGCCTCCTAATATGATCCCAATAGAGCCCAGGTTGGCAAATCCACAAAGAGCAAAAGTTGTGATGATTTCTGCTCTCACCTTGAAAAAAAAGTACAGGAGAAGCTGTAGGCATCATTGAGGTTAGCTTTATAAAATCTAGTGTTCCTAGCCTTTCCATTCTAAATATCTTTAAGAAATCTCGAGCAGACACAAACTACAGAATTTCCCATAGGAAAACACTAGAGTAGGTACTCGTCTCTTCAGTGGCAGATGAGGGCAGGAGCTTCTTGGGTTTTTTGTTTGTTTGTCTGCTTTGGTACCTGTGAATATCTCAAATTGATTTTTTGGCATTTGAAGGAAAAGTCTGAGAAAAATAGCCATGGAGACATGTTAGTGGGATATTAAGCATTCTGATTCTCTGGAAAACTCCGAGAATAAAGTATTGTCAACTAAAGAGTGTGCAATCAAGTCTGTGGATGACGCCAACTTTTTTTTTTCTACTAACCTTTCCCCTCAACTTGCTTTTTACTTACATGACTGTGATAGCACCTTCACTAAGAAAAGAAACCAATGGAAAGCACCAAAACTCAAATTAGGCAACTTTTCCCTTGTACCAGCTTTGCTTTTAAAAATTTGATAGGAACTGTGAGAACATTGTACACAGCAATAGCAATACTGTACAATGATCGTCTGTGAAACACTTGGCTGCTCTTAGCAATGCAATGATCTGAGACAAAACTGAAGGACTTGTAACAAAGAATGCTATCTACCTGTAGAGAAAGAACTGTTAGAGTCAGATGCAGATCAAAACATACCAGTTTTTCACATCAGAGTATTTATGATTTTATTCGGGGGTTTTGGTTTTGTATGAGTGTGCTCTTACAACAATGAAGTGTGTTTTTCATAATACACATATGGCCCAGATCAAATCACTTACTCTCTCTGAGTGGGGGAGGGGGAGGGAGACAGTTTGGATCTTATAATTTTAGAAAATGTATGTTGAAAATTATTATTACCTGGAATTGAGAAAATAAAAACATCTTTGAATGGAAAAAGTTTGATAAGAAAAAATAAAATATTAGCTAAAAACTAAATATAGATATAGATATATATATCTATCTATATATAGATAGATAGATCTATCTATATATAGTAGATATAGATCGAAATTTATGCTATCTCTGTCTAGCAAAGTTTATTATTAGTACATTGTGAAACAAGCAGTGAGTCCCAAGATCTAGGTTCACATGTTGATTCTGCTACTATTGGACCTTGGGAAGCCATATCACTTCTTAGTCTCAGTTTCTTCATCTGTAAAATAAGGGAATTAGACTGGATCACTCTAAAATCCCTTCCAGCTTAAAACCTACAAATCTAGTTTATTTATTATTTTAGTGACACTTCAGAATCCAAGTACTGAATTTTACATAAATTCATTCAGAGTTGTGTTCTAACAATTCTTTAAGGGTCATATTTGATAGTATTATGATTGTCCCAAATTTTAAATGGCAGGGAGGATCATTTTGTTAATCCTCTCCCATAAAGCCTTTCCAAAGAGGAGAGTCAACTAGAATTCTGATAACGTAGGGTGAAAAACATTATTATTAGGTGATCAGGGTGCTGTCCACCCTGTGACATAAAACAAATACTCCCTTGTAGTCATCATTAGGAGTTGTGAAGTTCTTCATCAGAGAAAGCCTTTACAGTATCTAATGATGTGACATGCATTTTTAAAAACTAATTCAGTGTGAACAAAGTAGATGAAGTCCATGGGACCAGCAGGACTGGTCACAAGAAGAACGAAACTAACCTAACAGTAATGATATGGATTTACCGGAATGTTTGGGTGTGCTTGAATTTTAAGGTTATCAAATATAACTATTTCCTTTTTACCAGCCTCAGGGCAATACTTTGACTCTAGAGAGATAGATAAGAACCTAAGGAAATGATGACTAGGAGGCTTGGATTAAGAAATATTAGCAGTAAAAGACCCTGATATTGATAAACAAGATCTTGCTATTTTTTCCTATGTTAATTATAAGACCGTGAAAAGGATTTTCTTGAGACTACCCTTAATTTTGCTCTAAAAGCAGGTAAACATCATGACTGAAACTTCAGATGCTTCTCTGCTATCACTTACAGAAATCCACTGTTTCTCCCCCTTGATCCATTCCTCTATTCCAGAGAGACGTCTGTTCTTGTACTGAGACAACTGCTTATAGGCCACAAACTCATTCAGGAAGAATTTTATTCCCAACATCTCTGCTACTATTGGACAGTCTTCCCAGTCTACACCCATTATAAAAGCTATGGGTCGTAAAGCAAATGAGCAGATGACCTAAGAGAGAGTTTAGTACAAAGGAAAATTAATGTAAAAAGAAACTAGTAAGTAATTCCTCTATAGACTTCCTTTCTTCAAGGCTAGCCACCTGACACTTTGGGCAGGGCATATGAAACTAGTGGTCACAGCATCAAGGTCCTGTAGAACCCAGCTGTACCCTACCTCTGGTAGCTAGCAGGGAGCTCCTACCTGAAGTCACTCATACTGGCATAGGGCTGTTTGCCTGGATTCAAAACTCAAGTACTCAGGGCACAAGCAAAGTTCTTATAGCTCACTGACTACTGCTAGAAAAACTAATCATTCTTTTTTCGAACCCTGACCTTCCAGATTAGAATCAATACTAAGTATCAGTTCCAAGGTAGAAGAGTGGTAAGGACTAGGCAATGTGCCCAGGGTCACACAGCTGGGAAGTGTCTGAGGCAGATCTGAACCCAGGACCTCCCATCTCTAGGCCTGGCTCTCCATCCACTGAGCCAACTACTTGCCCCCAAATTAACCATTCTTAACAATGAAATAACATATTACCTGGAAGCTGAGGCCCTGTACGTTCACCATCTCCCCTAGCCAAGAGAGGGTTGTGTTGATAAAGGCTAATATGGCCAGGAAGGCAATCAGATTAGCAGCAATGTTAGCAACTACTCCTACTGAAATTGCTGCTCCATTGGTAACAGCTTCCAAAAGGTTCTGCGCCTCCCTGTTGGCATCAGTAATTATTTTTACTGAATTGTTTTTAAACATTAGCGACTATAAAGATCTGTCCTAACTTGTCGATTCATGGTCTAATTTGGACAAATGGGAAATCCCAACATAGTGGAAGTCTGGGAATGGAAATGAGATTAGGAACCAAGAGATCACAAAAGCATTCTTAGAAGTGGAAAGCACTGCAAGAACCATCATTTCCGCCTATAACTATACAACTTCTGACAAATGATAATTCAACCACTTTTTGATCACATCTGATGATGAGCTACTATTTCTTGAGGTATACCATTCCATTATTAGGACCGCTGACCTTTTATTACATTTAAACCCCCTTCTCTGCTTCTTCTTCCAAGGGCTCTTAGTTCTATGCTCAAAGGGCAACCAGGACAAACCTAAATCCTATTCTCCATAGCAGCCTTTCAAATACCAAAGGACCTGGGTATCACATCCTCCCTTAGCTTCTCTTTTCCTGACTAAGTGCATTTACCCAGAGCATCTGATAACTGACAATAGGTTTCTTGAGGATACCAAGGATGGGAAATAGAAGGCTGATGGGTCAGAAAGGATGAAATGACTCAAGAACATTTAGAGCCAAAAGTGAAAGATGAGAGAAATGAGCAGGTACAGAATGGATAACACAACCGAAGGGGAGAGAAAAAGAAATATAGGAAGGAGAGGGACAATGGGGCAGTATGGAACAATGATAGGTGATATATGGCATTTTTATAATTTGGAGAATACCAGGGAGACAGGGAAAAGTCTGGAGAATGGTGAGGGGGCATTCCCAGAAAATGGAAAAGGAAAGCAATTTTTACAAGTGACTTTAAACAAGAGGTGTAAAGTCGGATTAGGTAGGCAGAAGGCGAGAAAGGTTGTCTTTAGAGTTGCTTCTTGAGCAATTCATGTGAAAACCCTCTTTCTTCCCTAATTATCACTATTATACTGGGACAACTGCTTACCTTGGGACTATTTCACTGGGGCTGTTACCTCATTGTCACTCAGCCTATGACAGTCACTCTTTTCCCATACCTGACTGAATATTTCTAATCTCTTTAACTCTCTGTACCCCATTGGACTCACCCATATAACAGTATCACTCCCTCCTCATTCTTGAACTTGGAGACTTCCACTTCTGGGTAAACCAACTTGGACAATGCAAGAGCACAAGGTGCAGCCATTACAGAGGCAGCAATCAGAGATGTGGAGTCAATCTGAAAGACCAGTTAACAGGAATTGGTTCCTTTATAAAAAAAAATTCCAAATGGGGGGGCGGGAAGGTATACTTCACCAGGTTGGAAAATTATTGCATAAATTAGCTCTATGTTTAAGAAATATTATAGACAAATAAGAAGCACTGGATATAATACTGCCCCCAAATATTGGATTTCCTTTCCTTTTTCTCTCATGTATATGAGAATGTTTCCTCTATTAGGTACAAATCTCAACTCAGCACTGTCATATCTACTGTGGATCTGATCTAAGCAAGAATTAAATTCTTTATAGGTACTAGAATGATGTTTTCAATATTAATTTATCAGTCAATTGTTCTGGTGGTTTAAATAGGATTATATCTGATCCTATTAAATAAATGTAATGAAAGAATTAAGAAATGCCATTGTATTAGGTTAGCTTATCTTTATCCAGATGAATGTTTCATATATTATGTCTTGGCGAATTCTCTTAACAACACTAGAAAAGTACAAGTACCAATCCCTAGAATAAAGGCAAATGGAAACTATCTCTGAATGCTAAATTTCTGAGTGACTTCAGGGGTCTCTAGGCTTACTCCAAAATAAGGTATGGGAGAAGTGGCTTAGGGAACAATTCTGGCTCAGCTGCCAGAAAGGAGCACTCCCTGGCCAGGCCAGTTCCAGATAGTCAGAGAACTCTTTCTCCCATTAGCAGGTCAAACCTAGGTCCAATGGAGAAATTTATACTTAAGAGGGATCCCTGGAGCTTTCTCTAGAGCTGAATAAAATACACGAGAGAGCCTGGAACAAATGTAATCACCTAGAAGAACTCAGACTGGGGCAGGTTATTAGGTGGAACCTCCTCACTTCTTTGGATTCTTCCTGGACATATCTTTTTCTTGACTGGGAGCCCAAGAAGTATCACAGGGTTTTTAGTGCAGACAGCTGTTCCTTCCTTCCCCCACACATACAGCAGAAGAAATGTGGCAAAATGAAATGTGGGTAGGAAGGGGAATGTTTAATATCCCTATGGTATTGATCTATGTCATATAATAAACTATGGCAAAATTAGGCACCCTTTAGGCAAAGTTTTCTTGTCATTATCCCTAGATAACATACCACATGAAGCTTACAAATGTTCCTAGAACTATATTAGAAACAGGTATTATGAGAGATATGGAGAACTTATGTTCCAGGAGTAATTCAATAATTAATTGAAGGGATATCCATCAATTGGAGTATGGCTGAACAAATTGTGGTATATGATGGTGATGAAATACTATTGTGCTGCAAGGAATGATGAACAGAATGATTTCAGAAAGAGCTGGAAAGACCTT
The DNA here is from genome assembly GCF_027887165.1 of Monodelphis domestica. NCBI lineage: Eukaryota > Metazoa > Chordata > Mammalia > Didelphimorphia > Didelphidae > Monodelphis > Monodelphis domestica. The sequence continues at coordinate 209,058,760 of NC_077227.1, read as the reverse complement.
CATGAACTGATACAGAGTGAAATAAGCAGAACCAGGAGAACATTGTACACAGTAACAGCAATATAGTGGGATGATCAAATGTGGATTAAATGTGATAGATTTAGCTACTCTCAGCAATATAATGATCCAGGACAATTCTGAGGGACTTTGTAAAGAAGAATGCCATTCACCTTTAGAGAAAGAACTGCTGGCATCAGAATGCAGATGAAAGCATACGATTTTTCACATTTGGGTTTTTATTTTGGGGTTTTGGTTTTGTATGATTATCTTCTTTAAAAATGAACAATATGGTAATATGTTTTGCATGGTAATACACATATAACCCAGATCAAATTGCTTACCAGCTACAAGAGAGGAGAGGGAAGGGAGGAAGGGAGGAAGGGAGGGAATTTGAATCATAATTCATATGGAAATTTGTTATTACATGTAATTGGTTAGAGAGAGAGAGAGAGAGAGAGAGAGAGAGAGAGAGAGAGAGAGAGAGAGAGAATTCAATAGGAAATTCTCTGAAGGATCTCATTTTCTCTCCATGGCCTTTCAAAAAAAAAAAAAAGGATCAAAGCTCTTAATATCCTAACATCCATAAAGCATTTGCTCACATTCCATCAAAGGACAGCACTAAAGAAAAACAGTAACATCATAAGTCTGGGAAATTTGCCTAAGGAACTTGTGCTTCCTCACTGTATTAGAGCTTGATGCTTTTGCTCAAACAAGGCTGAGAGAGTAGTTCTTACCCCAAAAGACATATAGGCTCCCATTACACTGCCTGCAATAGTGGCAAAACCTCCAGTCATCATGGCATGGATTTCAGACAGTGTCATATCTGCAAGGTAAGGCTGGATCAGTAAAGGTGCCTCTGTCTGCAAACAAGAGAAGGAAATCAAACTCTTAGACATGGACAGACATATTTTTGACCACTTCATGAAATGGCTTCATAGAAATAAACATGGTATTTCTGCTACCTAGATTTGCAAAACAAGATAGTCATGGATCAAGAAGGCTTTAGATAAGCAGAGAATAGTTACTGCTGATGTGGACATTCTAAAAACTAAAATTCTAAAAGGTTCTTTTTCATCTAAAGTAGAGCTCTGTGTGGTTCTTAAAAACTATTCTGAAGCTGTTAAAGATTGTATGCTGCTTACCATACCCACAAAGATATTTCCTGCCACACTCAGAGTCTCTGTGGCTATGGTAGCCATGGTGACCTGCATCAACCAGGCAATCTATAAAAGAAAGGGAAACATTGCACATGAAGCAGACAAAATAAGTACTGGATGCACATTTTTTTCTTACCAGATCTCTTAAATGAGTCTATAGGTCTATACACTGACATGATAACACTAAAACTACTTTGAGGCCTCTATGCACAGGTTTTACATTGACTTCAATTTATATGCCACAATGGTTTGATTATTTTCGGTGCTGTCCTTTCCCAGGGTCTTCCTCATGTTTCCCAATATGAAGATGGTTATCCATATTAATTCAGAAGAAAGGGCTTAGCCATGGTTAATGTCAACTCTTAACACTCATCAAAGTATTATATATAATCCTTAAAGGCAAACTATAGACCAAACTTCTTATCTGGTTACATGGCTGCTTTCTTTCACTTATGTTCACTGAAATGACTTCTTATTTTCATTCTGCAATTTCATGAAGCCTAATTTTTAGCATCTTCCTCCTCTTCTTCATTATCTCAACCACATATGGCAGTCTGCATTCTATGATCATAAAGGAGTAGGTAAAGATGAAAAGAGGAAATGTGATGGTAACAAAAAATGGCTTACAGAGGCTCAATCTACTCATTTTCTCATATTCAAAATTGCTTTTTCTTCATTGAACAATTGTACTTTCCCCACCCATTAATATTATCCTCTGCATAAAGATAAAGAAAAGGACATTTAGAGGTCAGAAATGTAAAATGGTGGAAATCTCTGAATTCATCTCCACCTCTTCTTTAATTCTTCCCTCTGGCTCCCTCTCAACTCCTTGTTGAGAAGCTCTTTTATTTGCAATTTTTAAGCTTGGATTCAGGTGATTCTAAGGCTACAGATGGATAGTCCATCATTTTGTATTGTTCTTAGTATTGTCTTTTTGCATTTGAAAATTAACATTGTTGTACATAAAAGAACATCATTAAGACCTATTTTTTGAACCCTTACCTTCCATCTTAGAATCAATACTGTGTATTGGTTCCAAGTATAAAAAATAGACTCGAATACAGGACTACAATCCCCACAAGCCTTTGCTCCACTTCCCCAGAATGCCTTGTAATCTCACCTGAGCCGAGATGAGAAGGTATTTAAGCTGATTCAAAGGCTTTTGAGGCTTGCTCTCTTGGCTCTTTTTGGACTTCCATTGTGGAGCAGGCTCGTCTCTTGCGTGATGTGAGGTTATTTTGTCTAGGCCTCTGGCCTAGGCACATGTTTCTTACTTGTATATTCTTTAATCTTTAACCTTTAATAAACCTCTAAAAAATATAATACTCCTTGCAGAGAGAAACTAATTTCTACCTGCCTCAGATGCCTCAGTCTCCCCATCTCCCCTAAAATTTAATCTTTACACAAGGCAGAAGAGTAGTAAAGCTAGGCAATGGGGGTCAAGTGACTTGTCCAGGGTCACACAGCTGGGAAATGTCTGAGGCCAGATTTGAAGCCAGGATCTCCCATCTCTAGGCCTGGCTCTCAATCCACTGAGCTACCCAGCTGCCCCCAAGATCTATTCTATTTTTAAAGAAGTGTGTTCAATAAAGCCTCTGAGAATTGAGTAAAACTTCAAGCTTATCTAACAACTACTTTTTCATTTTTTGAACTTAATGGTGGCTTTTCAAGTCCCAGCAATATATCAATGATAATTTAGATAATTTAGAATCTAAGCTCTAGTCGCTGTCAGTTGAAAATTGATGTGTTTTCTCCAAAGAAACTTTTCAGTAGCATCACTAGGAAGTTTAACTGTGCACAGAAATGGGGTAAGCATTTCCACTTACATCTGCCCTGTAAAGTCACATCATGGTGGCATTAGTGGTAGTATTAACTAGAGAGGGATCTAGAAAAGCACCCCCCCACAAAATCCAGGATAAAGCACAGTCTGGAGTTGTCTTATGTACCACTTTAAATGAGCTCCAACATGGGGTGGCTGGGGTGAGAGACAGAGAAATTTACCTTCTGGATTAACCACTGCATGAGGCCCATGTGATAAAGAACAGACATTACACAGCTGAAGAAAACAATAATTGGCAAAACCTGTGGACAGAACAAGGCATCATGGGTCTGGAGTTTGGTCAGAGACAAATAGATCTTGCACAATGACAGAGAGCTCTCAAGAGCTACCTGCACTTTTGTTTTTTCAAACCCTTACTTTTTCCCTTTCTTTTCAAACCCTTACCTTCTGCCTTAAAATTGGTATCGGTTTGAAGCGTGGTGAGGGCTAGGCAACTGGAGTTAAGTGACTTGTCCAGGGTCACATAATGAAGTTGTGCCTGAGGCCAAATTTGAACCCAGGTCCTCCTGACTCCAGGCCTGGTGCTCACACTGTGCTACTTGGCAGCCCCCTATATACAATTTAAAGACTAACTTCAGGTTTTTGCTAAATCGATCAATTCAAGTGGCTGTAAGCTCTAGTGCTCCAGCTATCAATTGAAAATTGATATGGTTTCCCCAAAGACATTTCTCTGTAGCATCACTCAGAAGTTTAATGGTACACAGAAATATGGTAAGAATTTCCACTTACATCTGCCCTGTAAAACCACAGGGCCATAATTTTAGGACTATGGGAGGAATTTTAGAAATTACTTTGTTTAGACTGTTGTGTACTTCAATGGAAGAACTACTAGATTTGGAGTCAGAGGCCTTGGATTTGAATCCTGGCTCCTCTCCTTAGTGCCTATGAGATCTAGGTAAGCCATTCAATTTTTCTAGACTTCAGGTCCCTTATGTGTAAACTAAAGGGACCAGATGACTCTAAGGTTCTAGCTCTAAAATCCACGGTCTTGGGAAACCTAACTGGTAGGTCATGTGTTAAGATTATAGATCTACTAAGAGATAAAAGTGGGAAACTAGGTGGTACAAGGAATTGAGTATGGGGCCCAGAGTCAAGAAGAGTCTTCTTGAGTGCAAATCTAATCTCAGACACTTAATAGCTGCATGATCCTGGGCAAGTCACTTAACTCTGTTTGCCTCAATTTCCTCATCTATAAAATGAGCAGGAGAAAAAAATGGCAAACCATTCCAGTATCTTTGCCAAGTTTCCTTTGTATTACTCTATTTTATGCATTTAAAAACATTCTATAAAGGGATCTATAAGCCTCACCAGACTATCAAAGGGGTCCATGACACAACAAAGGCTAAGAATTCCTGTTCCTGAGAAAGAAGATGATTTCTTCAAGAAGTACAGCCCTTGGAGAAAGAGGATTGACTATGTAGAGAGCAGAGTCAATGAGTTATTTGGAGAGGGAAGATCCAATAGGAAGGGGATTACTTGTTTAGAAACCCCCAGAGTTTGTTTATATTCCAAGAGGAGTCTGACTCACAGGTTGGTGAGAAGTTTTGGGTGAAATCCTGTGAGAGAAACTCACTAGAATGCCAAGATTACTCAGATGGCAACCCCAAATTTAATTCCCTTTCAGAGAGAGCTGATAGGTTATTTTTTGTGTGTGTTTATCTAGTTTGGGGCTTCTATTAGTCTTTGAATCTTATGTACTTTCTGTGGAGCAAAATATTTAGTATCTTGTGCAGGAGCTGTGGCCCCTATTATCTGAATTTTTGGAAACCCAGTCATGATCAAAAGGATTTGTGATGGAGTCCCCTCCATTGATGCAGATGACATACATCCATGCCTGCATAACCTGTATGACTCTTAATCATGTCCTACCACAAGTTTGTCACAGGCTACCTAACTTGGAGTCCTTCCTTGCAGCATTCTGACATCAAGAGGTACCATGGCACACTCACGCTATGCACCTATAATTCCTAACCATACAACTATCCTATCTTTTTTTTCCTTCTCATATGATTCCTCCTCAGAGATCTCATTTCCTACCTGGCTACACTCATTTTGGACTTTTTTTTTATTTATGATACTTTCCCCACTTGTAAACCTTAAAATTTCTTAGACTTATAAATGTTGGAAATTTCACCATTGGGAAATTTCATACTTGAAAAATTTCTTACTGATAGTCTATTGGAATGTGAACCCCATTGGCATGGGAGGTTCCTCCTCCTCCCTTCTTAAGATTACTTTAGGACAGAAACCTTTTGCTGAACAATGGAAAGGGCTTTGACCTATGCTTAAGCATAGAACAGGAAGTTCTTTGAGTCATGATTGATTTTAGAATTGATACAATAGAGATACTTGGAATGACAGAACCAGGTCTTGGAAATTACAATCTCCACCCTACTCAGTCCTAACAGGATTTAGGAAGGGCTGCAGCATAGATCAAAATTTAATTATTCCAATCTCTACCCTACTCAGGGTAACAGGATTTAGGAAGGGCTGTAGCAAAGGATCAAGATTTAATTATTTGAGAATATGACCTTCAACAGACATGTGCAAAGCCAGAGACCTCTGGGCGGTCCTGGGTTAAGCTAGAGCCACCATTGGCACAGGGAAGACATGGACAGTGATTGGTAGATGGGAGAACTGAGGGGAGGGAACTTGGATGGTTTCCTTAAAGATAGGGGGGTCTGAGGACTGAGGTGGGGTTGGTTGGAGAGTTTTGGCTCTGAGTGGTTGGAGAGGTGCTCTGAGAAGCTTGCTCTGAAGGAAGCTGGAGGTGGAGGCCCCTGAGACTGTTTCTCCATTTTGGTCACGTGAGTAATAGGGACTGATCTCCTTTCTTGCCCCAGCTATCTAAGGGCTTGGGCCTTTTGGCCCAGCCTAAACAGAAGGGGTATTTAAGCCCTATTCCCTTCTCTCCCCTTTCTCTCTCCCTCTCTCTCTCTATCTCTAATACCTTTCTTCATCCTGTTTGTAATTAAACTCCATAAAAGGTTGACTGCTGACTTGAGTTTTCATTTAGGAATTACATAGATGAATTCCTTGGCAACCTTAAATTAATATATATCAGTCTTTTAAAGTGATTTCCTTGTCACACACTTCTGGCACCTTCCTTCTCCCCCTATCTTTTTTCAGCTTTCTGCTTTCAAGGCAGAGACTGTCTTTCTTTTTAGTATTGGTATTCACAGCACCTGGCACTTAATAAATGTTTATTTATTGTTGACAATTTAATACTTTGGTGACATCTTTTACTCCTATTCATCTTCAAAGCTCCCCATTCATTACATGTTATAGTCTGCTCACATTCGACACCTGCCTTTTCATTGTCTTCTATATGATATTAATTTTTAATTCCTTGGACTCCACTGTATCCCTTGTTTAACTGCCCTACCGCAACACCAGTAGAATGGTAGCATTAAAAAGATGAACCTTTCCTTTCTCAGGAAGCTTGCAGTATCCCAAAGACAACCCAACCTTTTCTCCTGAGTATATTAGGGGATTTATAAATCCCTAAATACACCCTGAACATATGAGATTTTTCTGAGGAACAACTTTAGGTGGTAACAACAACCTAAAGAAGAGAAAATGACTTTATAGCAACCTCCCTGGATTTGTCCTTTTCTCCTTGACACTCTCCTCTTTCTAGGTTTTCATGACATTCCTCTCTCCTGGCTCTTCTCGGCTGACCTGACCACTCCTTTCTTTCTCCTCTGCTAGATCTTCATCCAGGTCATGGTCACTGACTATAGGTGTCTCCCAAGGTTCAGTGCTGGGTCACCTCTTCTCCCTCTGGGTTATTTCACGTGATGATTTCATCAGCAACCAGGGATTCATCTTTATCAACCTAAAGTCCCTCTCCAGACTGCCAGGCTTGCACCTCCAGCTGCCTATTAGACATCTCATTCTAGATGTCCCATAGACATCTTGACCTCAGGATGTCCAAAGGGAACTCGTTACTTCCCCATAGCTCTCCCCCTTTCCCAACTTGCCTATTTCTACCACAAGGATCACCGTCATGCTAATCCTCCAGTCTTAAGACCCTCAATCTTACCCTTCATGTTCAGTCCATTGTCAACCCTTGACACGTCAGTCCCCAAAACGTCTCTTGTGTCTGATTCCTTCTCTTTGCTCATAGAGCCACCACTTTATTTCAGCTGTCACCATCTCTCAGCTAAACGACCACCACGGCCTCACTCTTAATTGCTTCTAGAATAGAATATAAATTCCTGTGCTAGGCTTTCAAAGCCCTCTACAACTTGGCCCCACCCTGCCTTAGACAGTCCTCTTCCTGTACGTCACAGTCCAGTCGAATGAGCCTCTTCTCTTTCCTTCCAACAGGGCACCACTGCGCACGCCTCCATGCCTTTACAGTGACTCTCAGGCCAGCTTTCTTAACTCCACTTCACACAATCACTTTTTTCCTTCAAGAGGCAGCTCAAGCACCGCCTTCTAGGTGAAGGCTTTCCAAATCTCTACCTGCCCCTAACTGCGAATGCCTTCCTTTACCCTCTCCCTTGTTTTTCCCTGCCTTGCATTTTTCTGCATACACTAATGTGTGTGCATGTCTCCCGGGATAGAATGTACGCTCCTTCACAGTAAGGTGATCTCAGTGCCTAGCACCGAGTCTGGCAAATTGTTGTTTCTTGTTCCTTGGCTTCAAACATAATTCAGAAACCTACAAATGCTATTCTATCCTTCTGGGAGGTTGAGACCTAAAACATGAAAACATGAACTACTTAGTGAGTCTGTTCTTTTCCCTTAGGATCTGCATCGTAGAAACAACGCCAAAGCAAATTTGGTGGACTAATTAGAATTGTGACCATTGTAATAACTTTTGAAAACTATTTGCAAAGTTGACAAAAAGATTTAAATACTTAGAGCTTTCTACTCTAACAAATGACCTGACCTGAAAAGCAAAGACCTCTTGAATCAGCCTGTCTCCAAAGACAAATCTGGAACCAACTGTGGTATAATCCAGGAAAACCTGGAAATAAGGACACATATGTTAAAACACAATCTTTTCAGTTCTCCAGACAATACCCCTATAATCTAGAGTTGTTTTATCTCATAATATAATAGGAACTAGTTTAGTGGGGCCTCTCATTCTACAAATATCGGAAAAATATTGAACTCTAGTCTGGAAGTTTACAGGTAAAGTTAGACACAGTCCTGCCTATTGAGATTATTCCCCAAACCATGCAATTGGACTGCATAAAGGAAGCTTTTTAAGAAAAGCAATATTAACCACCCAATGTGTTACCATCCAAATGTGAGGTGCCAATCTCTGGGGAAACATCTTTTCCCTTCTACTCTCCAATGAAAATATATTTTAGAAATTTCCTTTTCCTTTGCCTGTAATATAGCAAGAACTTTGGGTATCTAACAGAAGAGTGTACCTGGGACCAAATCATAATTAGTATTTTATAATATTGCTATTTGAATTAAAGGATATAATTAATACCTGAGACCTGCAAATATCATGACTGGCCAGTTCCTAGTTATCTACAGTGACACCATACAATGCTACTATGGCCCACTCTTGAATCTTGCACAGATCTCTGCTTCTAAACCCTCTTTGTCTCTAGGATATGTAATTCTTTTCTTTTGATGGTTGAAAACAGAGGATCAAGTGGGAAACTTCTGATCCCAGGTCAATAGCCCCTTTTCACATTCTGTTTTCTCAGATGATGCCCCTCTATACATGTCCATTAAGATAGTGGATCAGTTTAGCCTATATAGATCATAACAAGGAATTAGTTCTTTGTACTGAAGCAGCAAAAATCTTCTCTTTTTGTGATGGGTCTCATCTTCTATCTCTGGCACTCTCACCTCCATATGTTCTACCTTCAGTTCTACCCAGGCTACCCAGACTCTACCAGTAACAGAATGAATGGACTTTAAAAGGACTCAGCTCCATCTAATCAATTCCCTTGTATCTCGACAGGATAAAATCTGAGCTTCCTCCCAAACCCCAATCTTTAGGGACCCCAAAGTACCAGTTCCTAGTACCTGAATTTGGTTACCAAGCCACTGAAATGCAGCAAATCCAGGATTAGTTCTGATGACAAAGATCCCAAGAGAAAACTGCAGTCCAAGGCCCCACAGCACTGTCCTAAAGGATACCTGGGATGTCACATATATGCCATTTTAGTACAACCTGTTATACTTTTTTACTCATCAAGTCTAAGGATTCCTCCATAATTCTTGTGCATAATATTAAAAAAAAAAACAAACTTTTACTTTCTGTTTTAGAATCAATACTAAATATTGGTTCCAAGACAGAAAAGTGGTATGGGCTAGGCAATAGGGATTAAGTGACATGGCCAGAGTCACACAGCTAGCTAGGAAATGTCTGAGGCCAGATTTGAACCTAAGATCCTCTGTCTCTAAGTCCGGCTCTCTATTCACCGAGCAACCTAGCTGCTCCATAATACTTTTTAAATCAGTGAAAATTAGTTTTTTCCAGTAGTAACATATTGCTATTATATTCAACCTGTATTAGAACTTGGATTCTACTACAACAAGCAAATTTTGTCATAGTGGCACTGAATGGTCATTGACCAGACCATTTGTGGGTGTTAAGTATTTTCCCACAGTTACCTTCCTCGAACTTTTCCTAAACAAATCAAAACCTATTTGTTATTGACTATTTCAGCAATTTAGTTTAGAATCAATCCTAACACAAGGTTCTAAGAAATCACTTTCTATAGCTGTTAGGAAACAGAGAAGAAAAATCTTTAAGTCAGTGAGACTGGTAAAGATGTTACCAAAATAAAATGACTCCAATGGTTTGGTTTCACAGTATTCTAAAAGCTTTCTAAAAGCTCTTTGTACTCATGAGCACTGGGGATTTGTTTTCTCTTTCTCTCCACCTGCAAGAGTTTGTATCACTGTGTTAATTCAGGGATCAAAATTTGGTTGAAAGTAGCCCAAACCAGTTAATGTTATAGCCATACTTTGCAGCCTTTGCCCTGCAAGATGACCTGCTAAGTGGGAAAGACACCTACCTTCTACTTGAAAGGATTCCTGCCCTGCTTGGGAAATGCCCTAATCCAACTAGCCCTCTAGAATACTTTCACACTCAGCTTGATCCAGAATGACAGGAGCTTTGCTAATCTCTGAGAGCCTCTCAATCACCTTCTACCAACCCTGCAGATTGTATATTCACCCTGCTGTACTCTGTGTTAGTAGGTAGCTGCTGGGCTAGGGTGGTTAGTTACATCTTTCCCAGCCCCCTGATGTCAGTCAAGGCTGCAGCTGAGCTGTAACTTACTGCATGGTGATGTTTGGAGCAAATAAAAAGGATGGTGATGAACAGACAGAAACCAGTGAAGGAAATCAGTTGCTTTGGATTTCGTGAAGTGTCCAGAATTAGCCACAAAACCAAGCTGATCAGAATGGCTGCCCCCATACCCCTGCAGAAGGAACATATTCACATATAATTGGACCTGTAGGAGGCCAACTAGATTAGTGACAGAAAGAATAGGCTTTAAAAAAATTCAATAACCATCCAATCAATCCCCCTGTCTCTAGACAAGACTGAAAACTATACCCAAAAGATAACTAAGTGTCTGGGCTCACAGAATTGCCATGGTGTTAGAAATAACTAATCCCTCTCTGTGTATTTAACTGAAATGAATTCTTTGCTCTCTCAAAAATTAGGCTGTAAGAATTTTTTGAAGTTTAAAAATATATTCAAGGCTAATAAAAACAATTATTATTACCTAACAGAATGTTCCCAGAAAACTGTTTAAACTTTAAAAAGCAAATTTTAAAAACTGCCCAGTAGCACAGAAAATTATATACAATTTGTATGACATTTTATCATTCTAACTTTGGGTTTAGGAAAACACCTGGATAGAATTACGTAGAACATATTGCTTTTCATCAGTTGAACCTTAAAATAATCTTGATGTCCATAATAAGAACATTTAACCCATTTTTATTTTTTAAACTTGTCAGATATAAAACCTCTAATATCTCCCCTAACCTTAAATATGTAGGAGACAGTTAACTTGTTACTGTATATTTTAATATTCTGATGGTTTCATAGAATTTTAAGAGAGTTTCTACAATTCTACAATCTCTTTTTGGCAAAGGATGCAAGTGTTTCACAACAAGAATTACCAATCACCAAGAAAACATTCTTTAAATGTCAAACCTGTATCTCTTCTACTATAGTTTAATTTCAAACCCACTTTTTAAAGGTCCTAAAAATAAGGAAATCTATCTGTGAGCTGCCAATAAATACTGAAAGGTATCTCTGTCCTTCAATTCTCCATCTTCACCAAAAAGCCTGGAACATATATAAAATGTTTATATAGTTGATCTTCAATAAAGCTAGTATTCCTTCTTTCTCTTCATATAATAGAAAAATTCTTGTAGGGGTTCATTCATCTAAAAGCAGAAACATCAATCAAATGAAAGGTATTTGAAATATTGTCAACCTAGTTTTGACATTGAAACTTTTAGATAAATTAGAAAAGATCTGGTTTTTAAGTAAGTTGTAATTATTAAATGGACGACTATATGAATTAGATTGTTGGTGGTGTGTGTTGTCAACATAGCCATTTATAGTACCATAAGATAAAAGAGATAAGAGACCTTACAGATCATCTAGTTCAGTCCTCTAATTTTACAAATGTAACATAAAACTTCTGAGTATTTAGGTAGTCAGGGGCTTTCCATTCAGCAAGGCTGTGGAAATATGCCCAGTATACCGCAGAATGCAAGACCTCTAGGTAGCCATTAGCTTAGAAGCAGTAAGACACGTAGCTTTTCCCCATCCAGCATGAGAACCTAATCCAATTTCCTCCCCCAAATACCAAATGTTCTGCCAGGAAATTACTGGTGCAAGAATTCCATGGGAAACCCAGCTAAAGAGTAACACATTGACATATTGAACCCAGCTAGGGAGTAACACATTGACATCTGATTATGGATAGTTTTAATTTAGAACTGCCCATTTATATCCTCTGACCATTTTTCAGTTGAGGAATGCTTTGTATTCTTACAAATTTGACTCCATTCTCTATATAAAATTTTAGAGATGAGGGCAGCTGGGTGGCTCAGTGGATTGACAGACAGGCCCAGAGATGAGAGGTCCTGGGTTCAAGTCTGGTTCAAATATACAGTATTGATTCTAAGACGAAAGGTAAGGGTTTTAAACCAAAAAAAATTTCAGAGATGAGTCTTGTCAAGAGATATTTGCTAAAAGATTTTCCTCCCAAATTTATTGTTTCCCTTTTAATCTTGGTTCATTGGTTTTGTTTGTACAAAACCTTTTAAATTTAATGTAGTTAAAATTATCTATTCCATTTTTTCTAACAATGTCTATGTCTTACTTGGTCATAAATTCTTCCCTTAATCATAAGTCTGACAAGTAAACTTTTCCATGTTCCCCTCATTTGTTTATGGTGTCACCCTTTTGATTTTACCCTAGTGTATGGTGTGAGGTGTTGGTCCAAGCCTACTCTCCACCATGCTGCTTTTCAGTTTTCCTGGCAGTTTTTGTCAAATAGTGAGTGAGTCCTTTCCCCAAAAGCTTGATTCTTTGGGTTTGTTGAACACTAAGCTGCTATACGCATTAACTGTCATGAGTGATTGCCTAATCCATTCCATTGATCCACAACTCTATTTCTCAACCAGTTCTAGATTGTTTTGATAATTACTACTTTATAGTATAGCTTGACATATGGTATATCCAGGCCTCTTTCTTCTATATTTTTTTCATTAATTCCCATGATATTCTTGGCTTTTTGTTCTTCCAAATTAACTTTGTTATTTTTCTAGTTCTAGGAAACAATTTTGGGGTACTTTGGTTGATATGGCACTGAAGAGGTAAATTAATTTAGGTTTTCATTTTCATTACATTGGCTCAGCCTGTCAATGAATAATAGTTTTCCCAGTTGTTTAAGACTAAAATTTTTTTTGTGTGTAAAGAGCATTTTGTAATTGTGTTCATATACTTGTTGGATTTATTTTAGTAGGTATACCCCAGGTATTTGATATTGCCTAGGCCCTAGAGTGATTCTGAATGGAATTTCCTTTTCTATCTCTTGCTGTTGGATTTTGTTTGTAGCAAATAGAAATGTTAATGATCTGTGTGGATTTAATTTCTTCCTGCAACTTTGCTGTAGTTGTTAATTATTTCTATTGGTTTTTTAGTTGATTCTCTAGATTTCTTGAGGTATAGCATCATATCTACAAAGAGTGATAATTTTCAATGCCTATTCTAATTCCTTCAATCTCTTTTTCTGCTCCTATTGCTATAAAGAGCATTCCTACTTCAATAATAAATAACAGTGGTGATAATGGCCAACCTTGTTTTACCCCTGATATGACTGGGAAGGTTTTTAGGTTTTAGATAGATATCATCACTTCAAGGAAAGTTCTCTTCATTCCAATGTTTTACAATGTTTATATAGGGAATAGGTATATTTTGTCAAATGTTTTGTCTGCATCTGTTGGAATAATTATGTGGTTTTCTGTTGGCTTTTTATTGATATAGTCAATTATGCTGATGGTTTTACTAATATTCCTGCATTTATTTCCTAATAATTCCTGCATTCCTAGTAAAAAACCCACTGTTTTGTGGTGATTGATTGTGGTGAATGATTTTTATAGTATAATGATGTAATCTCCTTGCCAATAGGGAGATTGGTCTGTGGTTTTCTTTCTATTTAAGTACAATACTATATTTGTGTGATAAAAACAGTTTGAAAAGATTCCCTCTTCTCTCATTTTTCTAAATAGTTTATTTTGTCTCAGAGTTAGTTGTTCTTTGTATGTTTGGTAGAATTCACTTGTGAATCCCTCTGGCTCTGGGGCCTTGTTCTTAGGGAGCTCTTTGATGGTTTATTAAATTTCTTTTTCTGTGATAGAGTTGTTTAAGTATTCTATTTCCTCTTGTTAATCTATGTAGTTTATAATTTTGTAAGTATTCATCTATTTCACTTAGGTTGGCAGATTTTCTGGCATATAATTGGGCACAATAACTTGCAATAATTGCACTGACTTCCTCTTCACTGGTTGTGATTTCACCTTTTTCATTTTTGATGTTGGAAATTTGGTTTTCTTCTTTTTCTTAATCAAGTTAACTAATGTTTTGTCTATTTAATTTATTTATTTTTCATAGAAAACCAACTCCTTGATCAATGGTTTTCTGACTTTCAACTTTATTAATCTCTCCCTTAATTTTCAAGATATCTAGTTTAGTATTTAATTGAGGATTTTTAATTTGTTCTTTTTCTAGTTTTTTTAGTTGTATACCCAATTCAATGACCTCTTCTTTCTCTCATTTATTTTATTTTTAAACCCTTACCTTCTGTTTTGGAATCAATACTGTGTATTGGCTCCAAGGCAGAAGAGTAGCAAGGGCTAGGCAATGGGAGTTAAGTGACTTGCCCAGGATCACACAGCTGGGAAGTGTCTGAGGCCAGATTTGAACCTATGACCTCCCATCTCTAGGCCTGGCTCTCAATCCACTAAGCTACCCAGCTGCCCCCTCTTTCTCCAATTTATTGATATAAGCATTAAGAGACAGGAATTTTCCCCTAAGTAATGCTTTGGCTCCATCCCATAGATTTTGATATGTTGGCTTTTCGTTGTCATTTTCTTTAATGAAACTGTTTCTATGACTTGTTCTTTGACCCATTTGTTCTTTAGGGTAAGACTTAGTTTCCAATTAATTTTTAGTCTTTCTACTGCCCTTTGTTGAGTATGATTTTTATTGCATTATAGGCTGGAAAGTATGCATTTAACATTTCTGCTTTTCTACATTTGAATGTGAGGTAAATTTTATGCTCTATTATTGGTCAATTTTTGTGAAGGTGCCATGTACAGCTGAGAAAAGGTGCATTCTTCTCTGTTCCCATTCAGTTTTCTCTGGAGGTCTATCATCTCTAGCTTTTCTAAAGTTCAATTTATCTCCCTAATTTCTTTCCTATTTTTGGTTGGATTTATCTACTTCTGTAAGGAAAAGGTAGAAGTCTCCCACTAGTAACTTTTTACTATCTATTTCCTTCTATACCCCATGTAGCTTTTCCTTTAGGAATCTGGATATTGTTTGGGTGCATATATGTTTAATATTGATATTGTTTCATATCTATGGTGACTTTTATCATGGTGTAATTTCCTTCCTTATCTCTTTTGATTAGATCAATATTTACCTTGCTTTGTCTATCATGATTGCTATCCCTGCTTTTTTTTTTTTACTTTAGCTGAGGAACAGCAGATTCTGCTTCAGCCTCTTACTTTTATTCTGTATGTGTTTCCCTATTTTAAATAAGCTTCCTGTAGATGTCATATGATTGTGTTTCTCTCCATCTTATTTTCCCCATTTACTCTGCTCTCTCTCTCTCTCTCTCTCACTCTCTTTCTCTCTTCCCACCCCCCCACCTTTAGCCTTTCACCATTAATAGATTTTTTGCTTTGGACAACTACCTCCCCTAGTTCACCCTCCTTTTTTGTTCATTTCCCACCTTCCTTTACTCTCCTTACCTTCCTACTTCCCTTTAAGGTGAGGTAGGTTTCTCTAACTGGCTGAGTGTGGGATTATTTCCACTTTGAGCTAGCTAGCTCTGATAAAGGTACGGTTCAAGTATAGTCACCCCCACCCCCCTTCTTCTCCTCTACTGTAATTGTCTCTTATGTACTTCTTAATTAGAGGTAGTTTACCCCCCTTTTGTCTCTCCTTTTCTCTTTTCCCCATGTGTTCCTTTTTCCCATCCTTTTTTTTTAGTGATGGTGGTGATATGAGCCCATCTTATTAGCTTCCTTCTTTCTATGTATATTCCTTTCCATTGTTCTAATAGTGATATCATTCTTAAACATCTTAGGTACTTTAGTTATCTTGCATATTTTGAGTACCATACCTTTCTCAAGTATCATAATTATCTAATTATTTTAGTTCTCACCTTCCCAGGTATAAATGTACACATTCAACCTTATTGAAGCCCTTGAGTTTTCACTTTACCTTTTTATCCTTCTCTTGAGTGTCAAATGTGCTCATCAAATTTTCTTGTTAGTTCTGGTTTGTTTTTTTTTTTTGGTCAGGAAAATATAAAATTCCTCTAGTTCACTGAAAGAGAATTTTCCCCCTGGAGAATTATGCTCATTTTTGTTGGTATATAATTCTAGGTTGTACTAGATCTTTTGCTTTTTGGAATATCATATTCAATGCCTTAGAGTCCTTTAATGTAGAAGCTACTAGTCCTGTGTAATCCTGACTATGGCTCCACAATATTTGACTTTTTTGACTTCTGACTGATAGTAATTTTTCCTTGGCTTCAGAGTTTTGGAATTTGGTTATAATAGTTCTGAGGTATTTTGCTTTAGGGTGTCTTCCAGGAAGGGATTGGTAGATTCTCTCAATTTCTATTTCCCCTTCTTATCTGAGGATATCAGGGAAGTTTCCCCTGATGATTTCTTATAACATGATGGCCAAGCTCTTTTTTTTTTTATTGTGGCTTTCAGGAATTCTGATGATTCTTGATTATTACTACTGTATCATTTTTCCAGTGAGGTATTTAAGATTTTCCTCTATTTTTCATTTTTTAAAATTTTTGCCTCATTGTTTCCTGATGTCTTATGGTTTCCATTAGCTTCTATTTGTTCGATTCTAATTCTTAGGGAGTTATTCTCTTCCTTGAGTTTTTGTGTTTCCTTTTCCAGTTGGCCAGTCCTACTCTTTAAAGAGTTGTTTTTGTCAATTTTCTTTTTCTGGCCTCTGTCAATTCCTTAGGGAGACATTTCTTCAATGTCTTCCTTTCCTTTTTCCTTTTCCCCTTTTTAAGGGAATTAGTTTCTTCAGTGATTTTTTTCCTCAGCTGTTGAGTTTTTCTGCCAGTTCTTTTATATTTGTTTTTTTAACATCTTTTCTTCCAAGGGTTCTTTTGGGGCCTGACATCCTTTCACATTTTCCTTGGAGGCTTCACATATTCTTTTCAGCCTTGTCCTCTTTTGAGTTCATATTCTGATCTTCCCTGTCACTAAAGTAACTTTCTAAGGTCAGTGTTTTTTGTCTTTTTTGTTTATCTATCTTTTGCTCATTTTTCTAGTTTTTTTTCTCCCGTGTTTCCTTATCTATCTACTGAGGTACCTCTCTGTTCCTGGAGTAGAGGGTGCACTACTTCAAGCCCAAAGAGTATTCTACTTGGGGTAGGCCTGGCTGCCTTTTTTTCTCATGGTGCACCTGTCAAAATGGTAGCCCTGATGGCTTGCTCTGGGGAGGTTTGCAGCTATTTTATCCAAATGTATTCAGCACCTTGTGTTAGACTTACCCCAGGTGCTTTTGGGGCTGGGTTGGTCCCCACTCTGCTACTTCCCTGCTCCTGCCAAGTGACTTGGGTTGGGCAGATTGCTCTGGACTCTGCTGCCTAAAGCCCCCTGCTGCCACAAGTGAATATGGGGATTCCTGTGGTTCAGTCAGTCCCCCTCTCTGTTTTCCTTGTGACCCTGAGGTTCAGCTATCAGGTGGTAGTTGATGTACTATAATCCATTTAAAAAGCCAAAGGTCTTTTGGGGGATTAACTATATTTGCCCTTCTTGTACTTGTGCAGTTGGTTTTTTGAACCCAAGCTACATTTAATTCTATTGCCGTAGTAGCTTTAGCCCCCCATTCTAGTCTATTGAGGTTTTTTTTTCAAATTCTGACTCTGTCATTCAAGGTATAAAATCTCCTTCCCAGCTTTGTATTACCTAAAAATATGATAGTTGTTTCAGCCAAGTCTTTACACAAAAGCAACTCCCCTGTTACTCTTATCTGCCACTCCCACAATGCACAAAAGCTACTGGGTCTCAGGAGAGGAAGTATGCAATGCAAACAGAAATGATAAAATGTGATAGGATAGGAGTGCCTCAGAGAAGGTCTTAAAGTCAGTGAGATTCCACAGCAAAAATATGATGGCACATTTTCCCCTGCTGATGCTACAGTTGTGGCCACTCATTTTTCTTTAGCTGTAGCAAGAAGCAGTCTAAGGGTCCTGCCAGTGACCAACACCGAACTTTTAATTTCCACCAGATCCCAAATCTTTGTCCTTAGTTGCGGAGGAAGACAAGTTCTGGTTCCAGAGTTTCTGGATCTCACTAACTAACCTTTTTGGAAGCTACATCAAAAAAGGGCTGCATTATATTATCTATACTCCTTTGCTTACTTTCAGAACTAGCAGCAGCAGATAAGCAAACTGAACCATGCATTTCCTTGAAGTTCTCAGTCCAAAGTGTACAATATACTCTCTGGGGGCCTTCATTTCACACTGTGTATATGTATACACATACATATATATACAAACACATATATACATAAATGAATATGTATGTATGTATATATTCATTTTTAGAGATTATATCCTGTTTTATTGATGATACTAATTCTATACACAAGTAAAACCTAGTATCCAAATATGTGGTTATGTAAATTACTGACAAAAATTTTAAAGAGTAGAAGACAGGACAAAAATCCCTAGGGAACCTTCATAGAGACCTCCTTCAGGGCTGACATCAAACTAATGAGCATTCTTATGCTTCAGATATATAACCAGTTTTGTAACTACCTAACCATACTCTTATGTAGTCCACATCATTCCATATTATTCACAAAAACAGCACAAGAAACTTTGTCAAATGCTTTGCTAGGTTCTGAGTAAACTTTCATAGCAGCTCCCTAACCTGCTAGCCTGGTGATCTATCATAAAAGAAATTGGGTTTGCCTGACTTGACCTATTCCTTTTTTCTTTTAAAATAATCCTTACCTTCTGTCTTAAAATCGATATTGGTCCCAAGGTAGAAGAATGACAATTGATGTTAAGTGACTTACCCAGGGTCAAATAGCTAAGAAGTATCTGAGGCTAGATTTGAACCTAGAACCTCCCACCTCTAGACCTGGCTCTCTATCCACAGAGCCATCAAGCTGTCCCTAGTACTTAGTTTTGAAGTGAATGGTGTAATTTTCATAGCAGAATTACTTTCCTAAATAGTCATGATTAGGCTTAAGTGAAAAAATTAGGTCAGAGTCACCTATCATTGCAACAGATTTGTTGAGTAGATACCAAATGTTTCGATGGCCCAAAGACATGCTAAATTGCAAGAAGAAAATCAGCCTAGAATTAAGGATTTACAACTAAAAGGTAGATAGTAGAGAAGATGATCATTTGATTCATTATCATTTATGTTTGTCAATATACATTGAAATGCCAATGTTATATTAATAGTTGGTTTCCCTGACATGAAAAATAACTTCATATTCCCCAACTGATCTAATAGCTAAGAAGATGTAAATGAATTGTTTTAAGCATTTCTGTTCATCGGAGATTGTAACAAGACCCAATAATAATTCCAAATTATTCTCCAAAAAAAAATTGGCCAGAGAATTTTCACATACACACAAATGCAATTTGCTGAAATGTTCTAGATCCAAGTTACTAATAGGATTCTTGTGTTGGAGGAAGCAGCCCAACTCTTTTGTGTTACTTACCATTTCAGACAATAGTTCAGGCGGGATTTTCCAAAGACCTTGAAATATCTCATCAGCTTCTTCCCAAAGAGCCTATTAAATAATAGGCTATGGGACAGGAAGAAGAACATCACACAGGTGAAGATGAATAAGGCCAGAGCCCTCTGGAAATCCAAGACACAAGCAGCCAACAAGAAGGCAGCATAAGCTAATGAGAGGGGAAAATGGGATAATCAGGGACTCAAAGGAAGCAATCATAACCTTTGCCCTCACTGATTCTTTTTCTCTACAGAGGCTACCTACTGGTTGGAAGACAATGGATATGTATGGGGAGAAAGACATTCACCCCCTAATATATCTAGGCTCTGAAAGATGCAACTACTCAGGCAGATGCTGGAATAGCCATGACCTCCTAGGAGAATCATCCACTTCACCAAGGGGACATGCACAAAGAAACCTTCAGCAGATTTGCTGAAGAATTAAACAGAATAACAACAGGGAAAATATCAAGAAATTAATTCTTAATTTAGAAAAAACATGAAATGTTTGTAAAGAGCCAATTAATTTACTTTTCTTCAGTTTTTTGTTTGACAGAAGCAATAGTTTAGAAGATGAAGGGTGAAAGAAGCATAGTGAGGGTGGATTAGTTAGGTGGCTCAGTGGACAGAGAGCCAGGTCTAGAGATAGGAGGTCCTAGATTCAAATCTAGCCTCAGACACTTCCTATTTGTGTGACCCCCCAGGTAAGTCACTTAACCCCCACTGCCTAGCCCTTATACCTCTTTTACTTAGGAATCAATATTTAATACTGATTCTAAGATAGAAGTTAAGGATGAAAAAAAAAGTTAGGGTCCCTCAGCATACTTTTGTTTTGTTTTGTTTAAACCCTTACTTAAGTATTGGTCCCAAGGCAGAAAAGCAGTTAGGGCTAGGCAACTAGGATTAAGTGACTTGCCCAGGGTCACACAGCTAGGAAGTGTCTGAGGCCAAATTTGAACCTAGGATTTCCTGGTTCTCTATCCACTAGGCTACCTAGATGCCTCTGGGACCCTAATTTTTAGGAAACATGAACTACTTCCTCTTGAGGAAGACTCCATGAGAAGCCATCAGAAGGGTTGGTGTAGTTCATATATTATATTGCCAAATGTACATGCTTCAACAAGGCAGTATGAGAAACAGCCATTTGAGGGAATGAGAACAGAGGGTCTCCTCTGAAGTACAAATTCCAGAATACCAGTCAATTCTTGATCTCCTATTACACTAGGGTGGTATGCAGGATGCTAACTGATTTCTATTTAAGGACAATGGAGGAAAGGACCCAATATATAGATTTTTTTTTAGGCTAGACTACAATGGTAGAAGGAAGGAAAAATCATAGAAGAATTCCAAAAGTAAAGCACATGACAATCATGATGAAGACAAAACCTGTAGTCTCTGGTCATCATCATAACCCCTTGTTTGAACAGAGAGTTTAATAACAGCTTGTTCTGGCTTTGGCGTGCAAAATCCTGGACAATCCAGAATCAAAAGTCAGAGGAGGTAGTAACAGGTGCTTTGGAGAAATAATCTGCCAGTACATGACCCTTCACTGATACTGCTTTGCTTGTAGAGGTATTTAATAAATGTTGGTTGTTCATTCCTCTTTTTTTTAAAGCATTCTCTGTGAGTGGTTGAGGCCAGAAATAATAGAAACCTCTGGAAAAGGCCAGAAGAATGCCTTCTAGTAAGTCTAAGAACAGAGAATATAAAATGTGAGTGGCTCTTCAGAAAGAAAGATCAGAGCCAGGAAACTTTAGTAGGGCTTTTTTCCTCATCAATCCATCAAGTTAGGGTTGTACAGGAAGTCAGGGAAACTTCAGCAAGAGGATCTCAGGGCAGAACAGAGCTGAGAGGAGTAACCTGTGAGAATAATCCTGGTCTCTGAGAACAATTAGGACTCTGCTCATGTTTTCAGTCTGTAACTTTTCTGCATTTTGAAAGTACTACATTCAATGTCTCACCTACACACATCAATCCCAGCAGGATCCACCAAAACAATTGAACATGAACTTTGCAGAAGTTTCTTGCCTTGGAGAGAGACTTCAGACTCCTCCTGAGAAGAATGTAAAATGCATAATGTAGAAACCACTCGGACGTATTCTCATCAAGTTTCACACTCAGAAGGGGACTGTTGTTGGCATCGGGCAGATTCTGGCCTCATTTAAGGGCAGGGGATGATGGGATGATGAGAAGCCTTTCTGATAGAAAGCTTCATATTGATCTTGGTTATGCCAAAGGACCATATCCATGGAACACTACAGTATCAGAGCAATCACATCCGAACCCAACAGCATCCCAATTAATTCAGATGTATTAGAAGGTACAATGTAGCGCTTAGGAAAACAACTCTGTATTCATTTGTCTTTCTGTCACTCGAGTATACCAAATAATCAACCCTCACATTGTGATGGGAATGTGATTTATTTTTATTTTTATTTTTTTAAAAACCCTTACCTTCTGTCTTAGAATCGATCATAAGTATCATTTCCAAGACAGAGGAGGGGTAAGTGCTAGGCAGTTGGGTTAGTGGGTGAGCTGTGGATCACCCACCTAGTAAGTATCTTAGGCTAGATTTGAACCCAGGACCTCCTGTGTCCAGGCCTGGTTCTGTCCACTGAGCCACCTTGCAGGCCTTTTTTTTTTTTAATTTTAAGATTGAGCGTACACATCTTACCCAAGCTGGAATTGCAGGGGCTTCTCACAAGCCAATCCCACTACTGAGTCAAACAGGAATTTGACCTAATTTCTAATCTGGGTTAGTTTACATCTATTTAGACAAGCTGGGGATTTCTGTGCGCAGGAGTTCACCATTTTGTGGCTGAAATGAATGTGGACCCTGGATTGGCACAGCCCACTGCTGCTCAAGAGATTCACTGGCCTCAGTCTTGGCCGGAGCTGCTGGAATTACACATGTGGCTGCCATACCGTGTTGGGCTAGTCTAGTCTTTTTTCCTCCGTGAGCCATTTCTTTGCCTTCAATAGGTGGGTAGCTCACATTTCTTACTTTCTTTTCTAGGTTGCTGATTATGTGAGAAAAGCTTAGGCTGAGCTTTATTTGAGGAAGATAGAGGCACAGCTCAAAGCAAAGACATCCTGAATATAGAGAATATAGTTCAAACTGATCTTACATCTCTAATTAAGGCTTTTTAAAGGAAAATCTTATATGCATTTTTAAAGAAAAAAAAAAAACCCCTTTCAAGGCTAGATTTCTGAGGCAATAAATCTCTTGAAAAAGAGAGCCTTTGAAGCTTTGCTGCCACCTGGTGGCCATAATATCTCTAGCTCAACCCTCCAGAAAGCAGAATCTTTAATACCTCTTATGTTTCCCTTCTTATTACATGGAAAAGGTAAAAAGTTAAGGAAACCTCATACCTCCAAAAAAGGAGAGGCCAAATTTCTTCTTTCAGATGATTCTCTTCTTCTTTAGTCAATCTAGTTCCTTCTGTATTCTGTTTTTCCTCCTATAATACCAGGCAAAATCACTGTTGTTAGGCTTTTAAACAAACAAACAAACAAATATATATATATATATATATATATTGCTAGTACAGTAATTTGAAAGAGATTTCTGGGAGATTTAAGGGGAGAAGGCCATTTTCTATCTGGGGATGCTTTGCCTCTACATGGAAGCTCCTCCCTCCTCCCCCTTTATTTCTGGCCCATTACTCATATTTTATGTTCCCCGTATGGTTATTTCGGAGGCTTCTTCAATTTCTTATATATAGTTTTAAATGGTAAATAATGCCATGGTGATATGGCTTAGAAAACTTGGGGAAAGGTGATGTTTCTGACAGCATTGAGATGAATACACAAAAGCTACATGATCAATAAAGGCAAAGTTACCATAAGCTCCAACCCTAGATTCTCCACACCATTCTCCAGGGAAATTAAAGCAATAGGCTCTTTTTCTCTCTTTTCCGCCTCCATCTCCTATCTTCTCCTGCTAAAAATAAGTAAATAATCCAAAGCTGAATGATAGTCAAAAAAGTTAATAAGCAACAGATCATGCATATTGTACAAGTCACTCTAAAACAGAAAGATACTTCTTCTGTCCAAAAAGAAAGCATTACCTTTATCAGTCAGCAAGTATTTATCAAGTACCTGCTATGCACTAGGCATATTGCTAGATGCTACGTATAAAATAAGCAAACAGACTCCCTAAATAAGCTTACATTCTATTAAGGAAAACAAAATATGCCCATATAAGTAAATTTTAAAATATACAATAAGTAAATACAGGGGGAGCTAGGCAATTCAGTGGATAGAGTGCCAATCCTAGGTTTAAATCTGGCCTCATATACTTCCTAACTGTGTGACCTGGGCAAGTCACTTAACCCCAATTACCTAGCCCTTACTGCTCTTCTGCCTTAGAACCAATACTTAGTGTCAATTCTAAGACAGAAGATAAGGGCTTAAAGAAAAAGTAAATTCAAGGTGATTTGGGGGAAGTGGGGCCAACACCATCTGGTAAAGGGGAGCAGTAAAAGCTTCAAGGAGGTTACAATACTTGAATTGACCTTTGAGAGCAGCTAAGGATGCTAAAATGTCCCATGTATATCTTGAACTCAACATGTCCAAAACTGAATTCATTATTTTACTCCCAAAGCCATTCTTCTTTAAAACTTATTTCTGTCAAAGGCACTGTCAGCGTGGAATCTAGAAATCCCCAGTTCATTTAGTTTCAAGGTAGAAACCTCAGGTTTTGACCTTGTCACAGGAGAGTTTTCTCCCTGAGGGAAGGTTCTACTTTACTGGTTTCAGACCAAAAATAGACCTTGAGTTATAGCGCAATGGGTAGCGTGTCAGTCTCATAAGCCAAAGGTCCTGACTTCAGTCCTGGAAAAGGGGATGTGATACAATGGGAAAAGCTTCAAAAAGAGGCATCTGATGGGATTAGCCACCCCCACTCAGTACTAACTCAATGTCTATTGTTAGCCTGAGACCAGTGAAATAGGACCTTCCCTCAGGGAGAAAACTCTCCTGTGACAAGGTCAAAAATTGGGGCTTCTACCTCCAAACTAAATGAACTGGGGACTTCTGGATTCCACGATGACAGTGCCTTTGACAGAAATAAGTTTTAAAGAAGAATGGCTTTGGGAGTAAAATAATGAATTCAGTTTTGGACATGTTGAGTTCAAGATATACATGGGACATTTTAGCATCCTTAGCTGCTCTCAAAGGTTGATAGCACCACTGTCTTTTTTTTTTTTTACCTCCTGTCTTAGAGTGGATATAAGTATCAGTTCAAGAGTAGAAGAGCAGTGAGGACAAGGCAATTCCCCAGGGTCACACAGCTAGGAAATATTGGAGGCCAGGTTGGAACCCAGAATTTCCCAACTCCAGGCCTGTTGCTCTATCCACTAAGCCCCACAGCTGCCCCAGCATCACTCTTTCCAGGCACCCAAGGTCACAACCTTTGATTCATCTTCCATTATTTCCCCTCACTTACCCCACAATCCACACTGCCCAGCCTCACTGATGCTACCCCATGGCCTCTCTCCCACCTGTGGCCTTCTCTGCTAGGGCTACCAGTCATGCTTGCTCAGAGTTTTCGTGCTTTAGGGATGACACAGAGTCTGGATGTTTCCCAGGACATGTGGGATTCAGCCCTTAGGGGTGCTTTGGGGGTAACAAAGCAATCTGCTTCCTGACCACTGAGCAGGAAGAGCCAGTGATTCTGTGGATCCCTTTGAAGCCATTCTGGAGGGTTTGGGAAGGAAGGTGGTCACCCTCCAACCCCCCACCCTGTCAAAAACGGTTACTGCTCCCTGTGGGAGCTAGAGTAGCTTTGTGTAGAGGCTACTGGTGACTGGGTTTTTGCTTGCCTCTTCTCTGTGTGCTTTCCTAAATATAAATGACTGAAAAAGCAATCCTGAGGTGGCCGTGTCTGGTTTGGAAGTGACCTTGTGAGTGATGCTGAGTCCCCCATCAGAGAAATCCCCTGCTACTTCTTCGGAACTCTTGAAGTTGACTCCTGGCCAGAGAGTAAGTTAAACTTCTCGCTTGCCATAAGATGTAGACATTGAGGCTGGCAGGACAGAAACTCAATGAAAGTTAAGGATGACCCTTAAGCATCATATAATCCTGAAAACTGCTTCTTATTCATTTAAGACTCAACTTCCCAGGTGAGTATAACAGTAGCTGTATATCCTGCTTTAAGTGTGTGTCTATTTTATTAAGCATTTCTTTAGTGTAGGAAATACTTAACTCATACCTAATTTACAATTGTGTGTTGTCTACCTTTCTATCTTCCATTTAGGGGAAGCCTAGAAATAATCCAAACCTGAGATATAATTTTTCCTTGGGGTACTAGGGTGGAGGCATAATAAGTCAGAGTGCAAGAAAAGGAGTCTGGAGGACTAAGCCTCACTGATCTGCCAAATCCATTTGTTCATATTAAAAGGAAACCTCAGTGGAAAGGGAGAAGGGTCAGAGGTCTGGTCCCTTGGGAATGGCAGTGGTTTTTATCCTACTACACTCTTATTACCTGTTTTCTGATTAAAAAAAAAAACGATGCCTAATTGATCTCCTTTGGTTCAAGACTCTTCCCCTCTCCAATTCAGTTCTCACCTAGCTACCAAAGCAATTTTTTTTAAGGAACTACAGCTGTTCTCTTCCCTGTGACTCCAACTACTGAAGCCTTAGGAGAAAAAATGTTATTATTATCAAAGTACTTGGCACCACCAAATAACTCAGTATCGGAAACAAATATGTTTTGGACTATCCAAATGACACTAAAAGCCTTATCTCTCTTCTATGATCCTGTCAGACTGCATTATTTGTCATGTGGACCACCAGGCATTTACTCTCTGTCCTGACCCTGGAGGCTAAGAACCACCAAGGCTCCATCTACCCTGTGAACCCTCCTACACATTTCTCTCATTATTAGAATATAAGCTCCTTGAGAACAAGGCTAATTTCATTTTTCTATTTGTATCCCCATAAAATAGTGCTTTTGTAAAAAGTATTTAAAAAAAATTTTTTTAATCATTCATTCGCTCAAGAGGAGTAGGTTTTTGAGATGAAAAGTTAATAAGTTCCATTTTGGACATGTTAAAATAGAAACGCCTATGTGGTATTCACTCAAAAATGTCCAATAGGCAAATGTTGATGCAAAACTTGAGGTTCAGGAAAGACTCATTTACTCATTACTACCCAGACTATTGCAATCATCTCCCAACAGGGCTTTGGATCTCTGTCTCTATCCTCCGTACTATCCTATATAGCAATGATGGCAAACCTTTTAGAGATAGAGTACCATTCCCTTACTCTCCCCCCCCCCCTTCCCACTGAGTGCTGGGCATGCCCTGCCTTACTCCACAGAGGGGAGGAAAAAAGTGCTCCCATTCGGCTACTAGGTGGAAGGGCACATGAAGTAAGGAATGTTCTTTGTGAGTGTAGAGAGGGGGAGGGGAGTGTCCCAAGTACTCCCCTCCCCTCCAGCTCTGCTGCATGTGAGCCACCCACCTTACCCCATGATGGGCTCCCACTGGGCTGCTGGGCAGAGGGGTGGAACATGTGGAAAAAAATGTCATCAGACACGATGGAGCAGGGCAGGGGAGCAGCTCTGCCTGAGTTCCTCTGCCTTTCTAGTAAAGAACTTGGGGTGGAGGAGAGGAAGGGCAGCACAGATACCCACTGAGAGCTCTATGTGCCATCTTTGGCATCGGTGCCATAGGTTCATCATCACTGCTATATAGTGTTGCTAGATTAATCTACCATATCCATATAATCACATCATTGCTTTGCTCAGCATCTTTTAATGTTTCTCTATTAACAACCATGACAAGTTAGCTTGATATATAAAACACTCCAGAGTCTGGTGTTACCTTCCCTTTCTAATCCTATTTCATATTCTTCCTGTCTATATACTCAACTAAAGTAACTATTCACTATCACCTTTACTCATGCTGCCACCATGCCTAGAATGCCTTCCATTCTCTCTCTGCCTGTTGAAATTCTAATTATCATTTAAAGATCATGTCCAACATTTCTTCTCCTATGAAGCCTTTCTGGATAACCCCAATTGGTAGCTATGTTTACTTCCTTGGAAATCACATAGCAATCATTTTATGCCTCTGACATTTTTCTCAAGTGTAATTATGTATTATAATTATTTATATCTTTCTACCAGACGGTAAGCTTCTTAAGGACTGTGACCATGTCTTATCTCAATTTAGTATCTTTCTATCTAGTAAGTGCTAAAAATATTTGCTGAATGCAATTGGCTCTTTACCATTTCATTTCCTTCTTTGGTCCCTTCCTCTGAACCTCATGTTCTTCATTTGTCAAAAAGAGATAATACTTATATTATTTATCTCTCAAGGTTGCTGTGAGGAAATCACTTTGTAAAATGTAAAACAATAGATAAGCTATTATTTTCATATGTGAAATGAGTTGTTCAAAAGCATTGAATGTTGAAGGTTAAATTAGTTGAAAGGAATTTGAGTTACTTTTAAAGTTTTCTAGCTTGGAATATTAGGGACATTATGGCATCGTGCCTAATGGTAGGGTAGTTAGGAGCAAGACAGCGATAGAAGAATAAGCAGCTATTATTTGCCTTAAGTTGATGGCAATATATTCATTGTGAGATGTCTTATACTCAAGACATAATGACAGTTCTTTGAGGGTCTATGATAGAAGTCCAATAGATCAGCCCCAGAAGTGCTATGTGCTAATATTATTCCCAACAGTCCTCAGACTATGAATGTCCAGAAATGTGAACATTTCTTTTCCTCTTGTTAACTACTTCTAATTCAGGAAAAGCTAGAGATGACTATATCCTACTAGTAATGTCAACAAATGGTTTTGTGATAGTATGTGTGAAAGTCAGAACTTTTAGGTCTATACTCTCTCTCTACCCAAACTTATATGGCCCCAAGACATAAAATGAGATTCTTGATTTTGTAAATATAAAAGCAAACAGGTCCAAAGTAAGCAAGTAATCACAGGGCTAGTCAAGTGTATATATAATTGACCCGTATAGGGGTGAACACCGGAATTCAGAAATTCTGATCAGCTCCACAAATTCCTCTCCTATCACTTCAGTGCTGACCTCAAGCATTCACTTTTCTCTCTTCCCCATGGTTCCTTCTTTATATTAATGCAATTATTTTTTTAATGCAATTATTTTCCCACTAAATTCCTACTTATGTGCCATATCATGGTATGGAGGGGAAGGCTCCTGGGTTTTTGGAGGCCATGACAAAGGAGTGAAAACTCTGATGGTTCTTACCAAACTGAAAGACTTCAGGTATGGTCAGGCTATGAATTACTAGGTTTTCCTCTGAGCTGACTTGAAGAAGCTCATCACTAAGAGGTCTGGCCATGTGGCAATTTTTGTTTTTTGTCTGTTCTTTTGTCTGTAAGCCATGGCTTACATCTAGCACTTGGATTTGCTTGAACTCTGATTCCTTTACTGTGTGACCTTAGACAAGCCACTTAATTTCACTGGGGCCTCATTTTCAAAGGATCATAAATTTAGAGTTAGAAGAGCCTGTAGAAGCTTATTTAATAGATAAAGCTGTAGGACAATGATATTAAGTGACTTGCCCAGAGTCGCACAGCTAGTATTTGAGCTAGGTTTCATTCACACTTGGCTCTTCCTAATTCTATCCACATTCGATCAACATTTATCAAGTTCCTGTCATACTAGGCACACTGCTAAGTGCTGGGGATACAAAAAGAGAGGAAAGATAGCCGTTGAGAAGCTTATAATCTTTTTTCTTTTTAAAAAAAGTTCCTGGGGAACATCTGGGTGGTTCAGTGGATTGAGAGTCAGGTCTAGAGATAGAAGGTCCTAGGTTCAAATCTGACGTCAGACACTTCCCAGCTGTGTGACCCTGGGCAAATCACTTAACCTCCCAATGCCTAGTCCTTACCACTCTTCTACCTTGGAACCAATACATGGTATTGCTTCTAAGACAGAAGCTAAGGGTTAAAAAAGATTCCGTATTTTACAAAACTGAATAAAATAAGCATTTCCATGTACAAAGGAAAAGATTATATATAGAAATGAAATCACAAATCTCATATATTTAGCTTACTTTTCTTCATATCTACATAATCCCTTCTCACATCCCAGAAGGTATTATCTGGGAGACCAACATATACATATAAATTAAGTCTTTCATATTTCACCTTTCAGTTCACTTTCTAGAGATAACTGTCAGTTTATTCTTCCAGAAACTTATAATTGAGTAGAGGTGTTTACAATCTGTGCTTACCCTCTTTGAATCATTTCTCACTCATACTGTATAAATATATAGCTTGCTTTGTTCATATTTGTTTGTATGTTGTCTCCTCCATTTGGAGTAAGCTACTTGAAGGCAGGAACTGTCTTTTGCCCCTTTTTATATCCTCCAGCGTTTAGCATAGGGCCTGGCACACAGTAGGCATTAAATAAATGTTGATCAAATCTAATTTAACAAATTAAAAGCCCTGATCCAGGCCCTTCCAGCTCCAAGTCCTGTAAGCATAAAAGCATAAAAGCAGGTAGGCTTTATTAAGGCACTAAGGAGCGATCTAAGTGGGTGAAGGGAGTAGGGAGTCTCCAGAGAAAGAACATCACCTGGCCTCGAAGTACGTATTGTCAGGTTTTTTCATTATGTTTTCCCACACACACCACTCTGCAAATCATGGCTCCCATTTCTCCTCGGGCCTTTTTACCTCAGGAATTTCAGCCTCCTTCACCTAAGCTAATTCCTTTCCTTTCCGCCCTATTTTCTCATTCTTTCTCGTTTCTTTCCAACCTCGCGTTCATTATTATCTCCCTGCTCCCATTCCCTTCTTCTTACCCACTCTCTTCCCTTTTCTTCCCCGCTACCTCCCCGCTACCCTCGGTCCCTCCTCTCACCAGCCCCGAGTGCAGCTCACGTAGGGGTGGAGAGAGACTGGGCACAAAGAGGCTGTTGGTGACCTGGGCGCGAGGCCGAGACCCCGGAGATTCACGAGAGGGTCACGACTCCGCCCTACCGCTCTCACCTTGCTTCTTCCCTTTTTTCGCCCTGCCACTGCTGCTCTGCCCATCCCCTTGGCCCCGCCCCTCCTTTGATTGGTAGAATAAGGATGAATAAAGAAATAGAAGTGGAAATGTAGATAAAGTAGAGGTTTAAAAAGAGGGAGGGAGAGGGAGAAATGGAAAGATAAAAGACTATGATCAAGAGCAGCTAGATAGCTCAATAGAGAGCCACGCCTAGAGATGGGAAGTCCTGGGTTCAAATATGGCCTCAGATGCCTCTTAGCTGTGTGACCCTGGGCAATTCACTTAACGCAGTTGCCTAGCCCTTATAGGGAAAGTAAGGATCAGAGAGAGAGGGACTTCAGAGTTCAAAATCAGCAAGGATGTTGCTGTTATGGGCAATGGAGAGCTCTAAGGCATGGCCTTCTCTGTGAGTAACTGAGTGAGTGAGGCTACAAGCCATGAGAGCTGAAGTGATGGATGTGTGAGGGCAAGGGATGGGGGGAGAAAGATTCTGAGCCAAGTATCAAACTCATTGAGAAAGGTTGGAGAGTGGCCTGGACACCAACACATCACAGTGGTAGGATGTGGACAAGACAATACTGACAAATGTAGGGAGCCTCAAAGAAGGAGAACTTGATGAAAGATCACAACACAAGGAGGCTGAGTGAACACATAGCAGAGAGAAACAAAAAGCATGCTGACTTCTGACAAAAGAAGTAGCTCTCCACTCTCTTTCTCTGGCCACAAGCTCTATGAAATCCTGATTGTTGCTTGGTTCTTAATGATCTCATACAGCAAATTGGGACACTAATGCATTATTGGTGAAGCTGTGAAATGATCCAATCATTCTGGAGGGCAATTTGGAGCTATGCCCAAAAGGCTATAAAACTTCATACCCTTTAATACCACTACTAAGTCTGTATCCCAAAGAGTTAATTAAAAAGGGAAAAGGACCAACGTGTACAAATATATTTATAGTAGCTCTTTCTGTGGTGTCAAAGAATTGGAAATTGAGGTTAATGTCCATCAGTTGGAGAGTGGCTAAACAAATTATGGTATGTGTTGGTGACAGAATACTATTATACTATAAGAAATAATGAGCAGGATGATTTCAGAAAAAGCTGAATAAGATCTACATGATCTGTAAACAGAACCAAGAGAACATTGTACACTATAACAACAATATTGTACAATGATCTGGAACAGATCTTGGAGAACATGAAAAAGAATGCTTTCCATTTCTAGAGAAAGATACTGTTAGAGTCAGATGCAGACAAAGGTATATTCTTTTTCACAATAGCTTTATGGGCTTATTTTGGGGGTTGGGTTTTATATGAGTATTCTATTATATAATAACTAATATGGAAATATGCTTTGCATAATAATACATATATAACCAAGATCAAATTATTTACCATCTCCAGGATTGGGATGAGAAGAAAGGGAGACAATTTGGAACTTTTAATTTTGGAAAACATATTTTGAAAATTGTTATTACGTGTAATTGGGAAAATAAAATATCTTTGAATAAAAACAAAAAAAAAATCTTACAGCCTTCTTTCTCAACCACTCCGTGCCTCTTCAGTACTTTTGTTCTTCAAATATTGGTATATTCTATGACTCACAGCCATTGGATATCACCAGAAGAATAATGATGTTAAAACAGACTGGTCCTCACTTGAGATCATGAAAAACTCTGGCAATTTCCCAGTCCCCAAAATATTAAAAGACCTAGAAGTCTAGCACATTGAGTGGAGGATTGATGGAAGTATGACCAGAAGCACACAAAATAGGAAGACAGAAGAGAGGTAGCAGAGGAGAGATGCTGTACTTGTTATTTAGTTTTCAGTCAAGTCCAATTCTTTATAGCCCCATTTGGAGTTTTCTTGGCAAAGATACTGAAGTGGTTCACCATTTCCTTTTCCAGCTTATTATACAGATGAGGAAACTGAAGCAAATAGGATTAGGTGACTTGCATGAGACACTTAAATTTGAATTTTAAAAGATGAGTTCTAGGATCCAGGTCTGATATTTTATCATCTGCATCATTTAGCTGCCAAAAAGGGAAGGGAAAGACACCATGACAATTTCATGGATCCAAAGAAGGATTAATGCTTCCACATGAAAAGAAAGTTATGGGGGGACAACTGGGTAGCTCAATGGATTGAGAGCTAGGCCTAGAGATGGGAGGTCCTAGGCTCAAATCTGGCCTTAGACACTTCCCAGTTGTGTGACCTTGGGCAAGTCACTTGACCCCCATTGCCTAGCCCTTACCACTCTTCTGCCTTGAAGCCAATACACAGTATTAACTCTAAGATGGAAGGTAAGGGTTTAAAAAAAAAAGAAAGAAAGAAAGTTATGGGTACTGGTGGAGATATTCCTAAAAAGATTTTGTTAAGCCAGATCCAGAGATGGGAGGTCCTAACTGTGTGACCTTGGGCAAGTCACTTAACCCCCATTGCCTACAGCTTCCCACTCTTTTGTCTTGAAACCAATACATAGTGTGGATTCCAAGATGGAAGGTAAGGGTTTTAATTAAAAAAACAAAAACAAAAACTAAGGACATTCTTAAGCCAGGCATTACACACAGAAGGGAAAATATCTGTCTGGTTTCAGATGGGTATTCACTTTCACCATAGAAATGTGAACCAAAATGAAAATCCTGATATGGTACGAAATCAGTTTGTATTTAATTTAATGCTGTGTATTAAATCAGTTTGGTCATTAAAAAAGATTTTTTTTAATTATTTGCTAGTTACATTAAAATTCCCTGGTATCTTATCACCCTCCCAGCAACATCTCCTCTGCAACAAAGACAAAATGCACATATAAATTATGTATATATATGTATATTTATATATATGTATATACATGTACCTATAAATCTTTCACGTTTGTATATATCAGTTCTTTCTCTCAAGGTGGATATTTACAAGATATTCTTGAAACAATATTCTTGTTGCTGTATATAATGTTCTCTTGATTCTACTCATATCATTTTTTATAATTTCATGTAGGTCTTTCCAAGTCTTAAAAAAATTAGCCTGTTATTCATTTCTTATGGAGCAATAGTATTCCAAAACAATCATATACCACAACTTGTTCAGCCATTCCCCAACTGCATTAAAAAGGAATCTAAAACCATTTCGTTTCAATAATAAAATGAGAGGGTGAAGGGAACAGATAAGAGGTATCAAATTTATGGCTCTGGCCCTCAGGAATTCCCAAGTACAACCTGAACTTTATTAAAATATAATTGAGAAATGCTTAACAAAAATTTAAAATATAATACAAGTTAATGTTAATTTATGGTCATCTAAGTTCATATGTGGTTTTAGGGATCCCACTGGATTAGGAGACATCTAAAGCTATTCTAGCTCTAGATTCTATGAGTTATAGTCAAATATTGTTCCACATTAGGACTGACTTAGAAACAGATGGAATGGTTGTAGAGTCCACAGCAGTTGGCAAGAGTGTTAGTACTGAACTCTGGGCTTGTCATGTTGTTGAGTGTGAAGCTGAAATGGAAAAACAAAGATATTTGTCACTTGGTCAGACTTGAACTTCTCTTAAGGAAAAATAAGACAAATAACTAAAAAAGGAAGGGAACATGGAACCATGAAAGGCAGTCAAGTTGCTTAGTGAAATTTATCACCTCCTTCAAGCCCAGCTGAATATCAAGAAGAGCATTTTCTGAATTTGGAGTTAGAGGATCTGAGACCAAATCTCATTTTTGACATAGTCACTTGAAGTTACTTAGGCCTCAGTTTCCTCATTTATAAAATGACAAAGTTGAATTAGATGTACTCTAGGGTCCTTTCCAGCTCCAGATTTATCACCTTTTCTTGTATTCTTCCCTTCCCTCCAGAGTTCCATGTGACTAGAGAAAATATAGAACTCTATTTGCTGATAATCTGGGCCATAGGAAACCATAGGAAAGTTTTATGGTTGTCACACAATATGTATTAATTTCCAGAAAAATATACAGGTGACCAAATTATCCATACAGACACCATGACCAAATCTTGTTTCCTTTGAGAATCTATTTCCAGGACAACTGAATGGAATTGAACTTCAAAGCTATAACCTAAAGATCCAGAATCCTAAGTCTTTCTCTTCTGAAAAGATGTTTTAGGTGTCCTAATGCACCTTTATAACTTCAGAATTCTGTGAGCTAAACATAGACACAAATAATTATAACCACAGGAAGATTTTCTACAAAAGGCCTGTGCTAGTGCTTCACAATGGCACAGAGACAACCAGGAATACATCAAGGTTATGCTGGCAGAGCATAAACCTGGACAGGTCCTTCTAAGCTAGAATACAATCTTTAAAAAACTCTAGAATTTGGATCAATAGTGGTACCCATCATAGAGACAACAAAACTGTGGGTGGATTGGTCATTGTAGCTCTCTTCCCACTCACCATTTGAGCCAAAGACATAATGAGGATTCTCAGATGATTCCACGCATCTCATCAGTTTCTCCCCATAATGCCTTTTAATGAAACGGTAAGCCAAGAAGAAAAGGACCAAACAGGTGAAGACAAACAAAACCAGAGCTCTTTGGGAATTCAGGATACAGGCCACCAGGACTTAGGCACCATAGGCTAAAGAGAGGTAAAAGAGAAAAAAGATAAAGGTCAGGGAATGGACTTGGAAGAGGGCAACTAGAACTCTTGCCATGAATTTGAAGGATCTGAGCAAGAAAGATGTATAACAAATTAACCAAGCTCATCCCAGCTCCTTGACATGAAACAGCATTAAGCTGAGTTGCTCAGATATCTATCACCTTTTTTATTTTATTTATTTATTTTTTAAATTTCATTTATTTATTTATTTAACAGAAATCTGCCCTTTCTCCTGCTTACTCCATCCGTTGTCTCAATTCAGAATGAAAAACAAATAAACAAAGAAAGCCCTGTTACTAACATGTATAATCAATCCAAACAAATTTCTTCATTAAACATATCTAAAAGAAAAATATATCTCATTCTGAATTCCAAAGCTCGCCTATCAGGAGGTCAGTAGTATGTTTCATCATGAATTCTCTGAAATCATGTACGAACATTATGCTGATTAGAATTCCTAGATCTTTCAAAGTTGTCTTTACCGTATTGTTATTATTGTATAAACTGAGCTTTTGGATCAGCTTGCTTCCCTCTGCATCACTTCATTCAGGTCTTCCCAGGTTTTTCTGAAACTATCCCCCATATCATTTCTTAGAACACAGTCATACTTCATCACATTCATATATCACCTGTTCAGCCATTTCCCCAATCCATGGGCATACCCTCAATGTCTAATTCTTTACCTCTGCAAAAAAAGATATGAATATTTTTGTACATCTTTCGTTTTAGCTTGCTCAGAATGAATCTCTCCAGTAATCTCCAATCCCTCTTATTCCCCCTTCCCTACTTTCCTTTCATCCAATTTCTCTGTTGAGTAAAATGTATTTCTATATTTCTGGGTGTATGTGTATGCTTCCCTCCTTTGATCAGTTCAAATGAGAGTGAGGTTCATATAATCACCTACTTCCTTTACCCCAATCTCTTTGTTTTATAGATACGTTTTCATATAACCTGGTTTTGTGAGAAATTTCCCCTAACCTTCCTTTTCCAGATTAAGAGTTATCAGATTCCACCTCATTCAAATCTTGCAAGCAATTAATAGGCCTTCCTGCCATCTGGCCATTCCTACTTTTTAACTTTTCTATTAACTCCTATGTTTGAAGTTCACAGCTCCTTTCTTTTCATCAGGAATATTTGGAAATTCTCTATTTTATTAAAAGGTCAAATTTTCCCCCCACTAGAATTATATTCAGATTTCCTGAGTTGTTATTCTTTACTGGAAGTCTATTTCCTTTGCTTTCTAGAATACTGTATTCCAAGCTATCTGATCATTTTTATTGGATGCTACTTAATCATATGTGATCCTGACTGTGACTCCTGTGAAATTGATTATTGATTAATAGTTGGTGACTGATTAATAGTTAAGAGTTTTAGTAATCATTGAAAACATTTTCTAAGGCTTAGATTTAGAACAGTTTTGTATAGAACTTGGTAGAAAAGTTTGTATGAGACTTGGTAGAAGACTGTGTATGCAACTGAGAATGGACTTGCCTTGAAGGAGATAAGGAAGAAGGGAGGATGAGTCAGCCTGGTACAGGAGATGTTTTTCCTATCACCAAATATCTCTGGTATGGGGTGGAGTGGAAATAACTGTCACAGGGATTTTCAGAGGATGCTGACTAACTGTTTTTGAACTCTAGAAACCCCTTTTGCAAGTCAGAAAAATGTAACCCATACTTGGCTTCTAATGCAAACCAATCACAGTCTTAGTTTAGTTTTATCACTGGATCTTATTTAACTACGAA
Organism: Monodelphis domestica; assembly: GCF_027887165.1. NCBI lineage: Eukaryota > Metazoa > Chordata > Mammalia > Didelphimorphia > Didelphidae > Monodelphis > Monodelphis domestica. The sequence continues at coordinate 209,021,941 of NC_077227.1, read as the reverse complement.
ACTATATAAAAAGCTACTTGGATCATAAGGTGTGTCTCTGGTCACTGTAGAGTTGTTACCTCTAGTATGGTCATTGCTAGCTTTAACAATAAATAGATTATGCTCTAATTTTTGTGCCTCAGTTTCTCTTCATTGAAGTTTTTATTGTGCTACTCCTCAGTACTTAAGTTCTTTCTAACAGCTTGAAGTATTTTTCTTTGACTCAAGATCTCTGGATTTTGGCTATTATATTCCTGGGAGTTTTCTTTTGGGAGCATTGTTTTAGGAGGTAACAAATGTTTTGTTTTGTTTTTAATATCACAGCAGTATTTTTAAAAATTTATTTAATTAATTAATTTAGAATACTTTTCCCATGGTTACAAGATTCATGTTCTATGCCTCCCTTTTCCCACCCGCCTCCTGCAGCCAATGTGCAATGTCACTGGATTTTATATGTGTCATTGATCAAGATCTTTTTCAAATGGGTTCTTTCTATTTCCACTTTGCCCTCTAGTTCTGGGCAAGGAGTATTCTTGCAAGATTTCTTGGAATGTGATATCTAAACTTTTTTTTTATTTTGGAGTACAAGCAGTCCAGGGATTCTGAATTTTTTAGTGGATGCAAAACGAATGCCATCATGACTCTTGTTGATGTTTTCCTTTTGTTAGTGATTATCATTCCTGTTGTCCTGAAACATCAGGCTTGATTAGGTGTGATATGGAAATCACTTTAAAAGACTGATATATATTAATTTAAGGTCGCCAAGGAATTTAGCTATGTAATTCCTAAATGAAAACTCAAGTCAGCTGTCAACCTTTTTAATGGTGTTTTAATTACAAACAAGAGGAAGAAAAGTATTAGAGGGAGAGAGAGAGAGGGGGAAAGGGGAGAGAAGGAAATAGGGCTTAAACACCCACTCTGCTTAAGCTGAGCCAAAGGCCCAAGGCCCTGGATAGCCAAGGCAAAGAAAAGAGATCAGTCCCTATCACTCACATGACCAAAATGGAGAACAGTCTGTGGGCTCCTCCACTCCAAGCACCAGGCTCCAACAACCTCTTTCCCTCCACACAGGAAGTCCCCAGAACTCCTGAGCTGTCCTCTACCTCACTTCCTGTGTCTCACCTGTGCCAATGGTGGCTCTAGCTTGACCTAGGACTGCCCAGAGGTCTGTCCTTTTTGCACATGCCTGTTGAAGGCCATATTCTCAAATAATTAAATCTTGAGTTTTGCTGCAGCCCTTCCTGATCTTGTTACCCTGAGTAGGGTGGAGATTGTAGTTTCCAAGACCTGATTCTGTTATTCCAAGTATCTCTATTGTTATTGATCAGGAAATAGCTAAATCCCATCTTCTAAAGAATGGTCTGAATAGGGTTGAGTAGTTTTGAAATTCACATAAGTGACCAGAGATCTCCATTAAAGTAGTTTGGGACAATAAAAAAAAAAAGAAGAAGAAGCCTGCTTCATAATTTAATGATATAAGTATATAAATTATTTTTTTGGAAACTATTTAAACTTGAATGGGAAGTAGAATCATGACATTACCAATCCAGTAGTATCACTCTCTTGTCCCTTCTCTTCATTTCAGTACCTATTTTTCTTCCTTTCAAATATATGATCATATTAGCTCTTTCCATAGAAGCGAATTCTAATTTAAAATATCTATTTAACTTCAAAATTTACCTTTTCTCAAGAAATAAAAATGAGGTCAATATGCAGTACAAATTAGAGCACTGACAAGTTTCTGATTACTTTGATCCCATTCACCAAAATATGCATTTATTAATTTAGTTTTAAAACAGAAACAACTACTTTGCCATGTTCTAGGAACCTAATTTGGAAGTAGATACTTGCCAAGATGGGAAAAGAGGAGGTGCAGCAGTACAAGCAGAGTACAAGGCTTGGAATAAAGAAGGTTTATCTTCATGGGGTCAGATCTGGCCTCACACACTTACTAGCTATTGTAAAGGATAATTTTAGCATTGTGACCTAAACTATATTAATTATTGGTCCCCTAGCTTGTGCCAGGGGGAAGATTAGAGGCTCTAGGAAGATAAAGTTTGGAGAGTAAAGGAGGAAGGAATCAGCCTGAACTCCAAGAGGGCTGAGCCAAGATGACTGAACCTGAATTATCTCAAGGGCAAACTCACCACCAAAACCCAGACAAATAGCTGCCACCACACCAAGATGTCGGAAGACTTAGCACACTTCCAGCCAGAGCCTCTTCTCCAGGGAAAGAGACAGATGAGAGGAAGCCCCATGAAAAAAACCTAGACGATTCTGCCTCCCTTTCCTGTGTCTCCTCTGCACCAATCGTAGCCTAAGTTTGACTTAGGACAGCCCAGGGGTCAGCCAGCTATTTCTGATTTGTCAATTTCTCTATCAAAGGCCATCCTCCTAAACACTCAATCTTCAAGCTTGGTTACAGGCATTCCAAATTTTGTTAGACAAAGTAGGGTGGAATAATGCAAAGTTCCTAAGACATTCCTGATTTTGTTAGGCAAAGCAACTTCATTGTTACAAATCAGGAGATAGCTAAATCCAATCTTCACACTATATGACTTTGGGCAAATCACTTAACCCTGTTTGCCTCAGTTCCTTCTCTATAAAATGAACTGGAGAAAAAAATTAGCAAACCACTCGAGTATTTTTGCCAAATGGGATCACAGAAAGACACAAATAAGAATTGAAAAATTTGGCAACACATTATTTGTCTATATAGTTTATCATTAATGATGATATTTATAATATAGCATCATTTTCTGCTGTAAAATAGAGATATGAATTTATTACATCAATTTCAGGGAAAGGGTAGGAGATAAGCATACATATAGAGAGATGAACCATTATATAAAAGGGATGGTAACCACTCAGTTAATGATTACAAAATGTATAATTATTCTCATGTAAAAAAATTAGGTTTTAGGGGCAGCTAGGTGGCTCAGTAGACAGAGAGCCAAGTCCAGAGATGGAAGGTTCTGGGTTCAAATCTGGCCTCAAACACTTCCTAGCTGTGTGACCCTGGGCAAGTCACTTAACCCTCATTGCTTAACTCTTGTTGCTCTTCTGTCTTAAAACCAATACATATCATACCAATCCAACTACACAAAAATTATTTCATAGAATTAGAAAGAATAATAAAAAATCCATCTAGAAGGACAAAAAATAATATTAAGGGAATTAATTTTAAAAAAATATGAAGGAAAGAAGCTAAGCCATACCAGATCTCAAACTATACTATAAAACGTAAATCATCAAAATAATCTGGCACAGGCTAAGAAATACAGTAGTGGATCAATAGAATAGATTAGATAATCCGTACGTGGCAATTAATGTCCATAGCAACTTAATGTTCAATAGATCAGTTTGGGGGGAGAAAGAGCTCACTATTTAACAAAACCTGCTGGGGAAACTGGAAAACAGTAAGGCAGAAACTAGGCATAGGCCAACACTTTACACCACACATCAGGATAAAGTCAAAATACTTGATACTTAATCTAGAAATAAAGTTTACCTGTCAGACTTAAGGATAAGGGAAGAATTTATGACCAAACAAGACACAGAGAACAAAAAAATTAAATGGATAATTTTTTTACAAGTGTCTGAACAAATTGTTGTATGTGAATTTCAAGAAAGACTTCCATGAAATGAACAGAATGGAGAAAGTAGAACTAGGTGAATATATGTATAGTAGCTACAATAACATAATTGATAACAGCACTAACAAGTGAAGAAAGCTTGATAAATTTTAGTGAATATCTTGTTTCTTTTTTTCCCATTTGAATTAGTTTATTTAGTTAATTTAGAACATTATTCCTTGGTTACAATAATCACATTAGTCCTTGATTAGAAACTATTTCCATGTTGTTGGTATTTACATTAGGATATTCATTTAGAGTCTACATCCCCAGCCATATCCCCTTTGACCCATGTGGTCAAGCAGTTGTTTTTCTTCGGTGTTTTTACTCCCACAGTGTTTCCTCTGAATTTGGATAGTGGTTTTTCTCATAGATCCCTCTGGGTTGTTCAGGATCACTGCATTGCCTGAAATGGATAATTATGATTAAATTTAAAAGGTTTTGTACAATGGTTCGATGGGGTTATGATTGGGGATGTAGACTCTATATGATCACTCTATTTCAAATAATAATATGAAAATAGGTCTTGATCAATGACATGTGTAAAACCTAGTGGAATTGCTCATTTGCTACAGGACAGCAGGAGGGAAAGAACATGAATCGTGTAACCATAGAAAATATTCTATTTTAATTAATTAATTTTTAAAAGGTTTTGTACAGACCAAACCAATGCACCAAGATTAGAAGAGAAACAACAAATTTGGGGGGAAATGTTATAGCGTGTGTCTTTCACAAAGGCTTCATCTCTCAGATACATAGAGAACTAAGTCAAACTCATAAGAATACAAAGTATTCCTCAATTGAAAAATGGTCAAAGGATATGAATAGGCAATTCTCAAAGGAAGAAATTAAAACTGTCCTTAGTCATATGAAATAATGCTCCAAATCACAACTGATTAGAGAAATGCAAATTAAAACAACTCTGAGATTCTACCTTACACCTACCATGACTAACATGACCAAAAAGAAGAATGATTAATGTTGGTAAGAATGTGGAAAAATTGGGACACTAATACACTATTGAGGGAACTGTAAACTGATACAGCCATTCTGAAGAGTAATACAGAATCAGGCTCAAAGGACCATAAAATTATGCATACTCTTTGACCCAGTAATAGCACTCCTGGAGCCTATATCACAAAGAGATTAGTGTAAGAGAAAAGGACCTACCTGGACCAAAATATTTTTAGTAGCTCTTTTTGTAGTGGCAAAGAGTTGAAAACTGAGGGGTTATTTATCACTTGGGGAATGGATGAAGAAGATGTGGTATCTGGTTGTAATGGAATATTATTACACTATTAGAAATGACAAACAAGGAGGCAGCTGGGTGGCTTAGTAGATTGAGAGCCAGACCAAGAGATGGGAGGTCCTCGGTTCAGATCTGGCCTCAGACACTTCCCAGCTGTGTGACCCTGGGCAAGTCACTTAACCCCTATTGCCTAACCCTTACCACTCTTCTGCCTTGGAACCAATACACAGTATTGACTCCAAGATGGAAGGTGAGGGTTTTAAAAAAAAAAATAAGAAATGACAAACAAAATGAGTTTTTTAAAAATCTGGAAAGACATATAAACTGATGCAAAGTAAATTGAGCAGAGTCAAGTAAACAATGTATACAATAACAGAAATATTATATGATGATCAACTGAAGGACTAAACCATCATTAGCAAAGCAAGTCTCCAAGATGATCATAACAGATGTATGATGAAAATGAAATTTAAAGCCAAAGAAGGAATTGTTGGTGTCTGAATGCAGATCAAATCACACCATCTTCCACTTCATTTCATGAAAGTACTGGCATATAACTTACATCAGGCTATTTACTACCTGGAAGCATAAATTGGAGAAGAGATGGAGGAAGAAAATCTGCATCCTAGAAATAACCTAAATTGTCAAAAATTATTTCTACATGTAACTAAAAAAAAATTCATTAAAGGAACCAATACATAGTATTGATTCTAAGATGAAAGGTACAGTTTTAAAAGTAAACTTCGGTTTTAGAAATTGCTGGATAAATTTCTATATATATTAATGTATAAAATATACAAATATATTGAAGGTATATAAAATAAATATATTTCTAGGTTTATTTCCATGTGGAGAAATTAATGTTTTTAATACTTACTTTCAACTGTGACTAAAGACATTCTAGTAAACCTTGAAAACGCAAAAATTCCAGAGCATTTTACATATTTTATCTCATTTTGAAACTCACAACAAGCCTGTGTGGTAGGGGATAATATCCCCTATAGTTTTACTATGAAAAACAGACACAGAAAGGTTGTCATAGCTAGCAAGTATCTGAAGAAGAATTTAAATTCAGGTCTTCTTGACTCCAGGCCCAGCACTCTATCCACTGTACCACCTAACAGCCTATTTATAGTGGCACGGCTCCAATCCCACAGTGATTTAGTTTCTAACTTCCCAGTATTTGAAGACAAACTGAATTCAGAGTCTCACCTGTAATCAGGAGGCCCAATAGTATTCTCCGGAACAATTGAGCATGAATTTTGTAGAAATGTCTTGCCTTGGAGAAAGGCTGCTTACTCCCCCTGATTGAAGACCAAATAGCAAGAAGTTAGAATGATTTCAGTTCCTTCTCACTGGCTCCCATATTCCCATCCTAGAAGAGATATCTTGGTTCCTGATAGAATCTATCTTTAATCAATGGAAGAACTGAGCAGGTAAGGCGCTTCAGCATGAAGAAAGCTCATCTGGGGTGCATCAAATCTACCCTTTCTGGGCCAGAAATCACATCAAACTCCATCCCAGCTTGGACCCACATGTCTCAGCATCATGATGTCTCTTTCAAAGAAGGCCTTTATTCAGAGCTGTCCCCTAAGGTTACTGAATGCACAATGGTCACTTTCTGCAGCAGAAAAGGGATCAATGGTCTCCTGAGAAGCCCTTCTGGGCTTTCTTCCCCCAGGATCACATCTCTGAACAGTCCATCAGAAATATAGTTACAGACTGGAAATCTGTAGGAAAGGGAGGTTTCCTAAATGGCTGCTTTGTTAGGAGTACTTGCTAATATGAGGGAAACAGAATGACTCTATCTCTTCATTTTTCCCTCCTCACTTATCTCTGATGTCTCTGAGCTTCCTTTACACCCTACAAGCCAACCTCCTTGTTTCTCTGGGACCAATTCCCCACTCTCTGAAGATAGTGGTTTTTCCAGGAAGGATTTTTGTTGGGGAGAATTGGAGGGTGTCATCTAACTTCTCAGTGTACCTGGACAACTAAGACTGAATTACTAACCTGAATCAGCTCAAGAGGGTGGAGCTAAATCAAAGGATCAAAGAAGCAGAACTAGAAGGGACTTCAAAAACCATGAAATTTAATTCCCTCTTTTTGCACAGAACAAACCGAAGTTAAGCAAATTAGCTGAGACTTGGACTATGTCCAAGGTGACATGGGTAAGCATCAGAGGGGACATTTGAATCTAAATACTCATTCCACTATAACATTATGCCTGTGGATAGGGGTGAAATCAAAGGTCTGATAAAGAAACAGTCTAGCAGATGTTTACTAATACATATTCATTAATAAACATTTATTAATCATGACTATGTGCGGGATATGTTCTAAGGGCTGGGGATACAAAAAGAAGTAAAAGTTAGTTCTTATTCTCAAAGAACTCAATCAGCTGGACAGACAGACAGGAAAGAGATAGAGAAAGAGGCAATTCCAGAAAAACAAAAAGGAAAGAGATTATGAGAGAGAAAAAAAAAAACAGAGTGATAGAGTAACAGAGATATAGGCAGAAGAACAGAGAGAAAGAAGGGGAAGGAAAGAGGGAAGAAAAAGGAGAGTAGGAGAGGAGAGGGGAATAGAGGAGAGGAGAGGAGAGGAGAGGAGAGGAGAGGAGAGGAGAGGAGAGGAGAGGAGAGGAGAGGAGAGGAGAGGAGAGGAGAGGAGAGGAGAGGAGAGGAGAGCAGAGGAGAGCAGAGGAGAGGAGAGGAGAGCAGAGGAGAGGAGAGGAGAAGAGAGGAGAGGAGAGGAGAGCAGAGGAGAGGAGAGGAGAGGAGAGGAGAGCAGAGGAGAGCAGAGGAGAGCAGAGGAGAGCAGAGGAGAGCAGAGGAGAGCAGAGCAGAGGAGAGGAGAGCAGAGGAGAGGAGAGCAGAGGAGAGGAGAGCAGAGGAGAGGAGAGGAGAGGAGAGGAGAGGAGAGGAGAGAAGGGAAAGGAAGGGAAGAGAAGACAAGAGAAGAAAATCTGGCATTTGTGGTTCAAGTATAAAGGTACATCCAGGAAATTGGAGCTCAGAAGATTATTGAAGAGTCTAGATAAGGGAAGAGACTCTTTGGGCAGAATAAAGGTTTGACTTGAAGGACTATGGATAGAAAAGTTAAATATTAGAATAGATATGGAAAATGGCACCTGCTAAGAGAATACATGTCTGCCCTCCCACACAGTAATACCTGTTTAGCAGAGTAATAGTGAATGACCATTGTTCAAATTTGGCTTCTCTTCTTTTATCTTTAGATTTTCCAGCTCTAAAGCGATACTCCCTAACTCCTACCCATCCTCTCATCATCTTGCTATGGCCACATTATACTTTGTCAATGTCCTTACAAAAATGTGGTGACCAAAATAGAGCACAATAGCCCTGGTTGTGATCTGAACAATACAGAATGAAACATTGCCTCCATTTCGCTTCTGTCTCTATTGCCTGCTGTATCATACCACTGACTCATATTGAATCTGATGGCCACCAAAATCCTCAGAGTCCCCAATGTCACACAAACTGCCTCCCAAACCTGCCCTCTATGCTCTACTTGTCAATTGGTCAGACTACTAGCACCTACTATGTGCCAGGCACTAGGCTGAGTACTGGAGACACCAAGAAAGTCAAAAGACAGTCAGTCCCTGCTGTCAAGGAGCTCACAGCCCAATGGAGACAATACCTCACCAGGTATAAACAAGCAGGATAAATTGGGGTTAGTGTCAGTAGGAAACCACTAAGATTAAGGAAGACCAGGAAAGGCTATTTAAGAAAAAAAAAACCCTTATCTTTTATTTTAGAATCAACTATATATTGGTGCTAAGGCAGAAAAGTGGAAAGGGCTAGGCAACTGGGGTTGAGTGATTTGCCCAGGGTCACACAGCTAAGAAGTATCTGATGACAGATTTGAACCCTGGACCTTTCATCTCTAGGTCTTGCTCTCTATTCACTAAGCCCCCTACTTGCTCCACAAGAAAGATTTCTTACAGAAGGTTGGACTTTAGGGGGCAGCTCGGTGGCTCAGTGGATTGAGAGCTAGGCCTAGAGACGGGAGGTCCTAGGTTTGAATCTAGCCTCAGAAACCTCCCAGCTCTGTGACCCTGGGCAAGTCACTTGACCCCCATTGCCTTACCCTTACCACGCTTCTGCCTTGGAGCCAATACACAGTATTGACTCCAAGACAGAAGGTAAGGATTAAAAAAAAAAAAACCCAGAAGGTTGGACTTTAGCTGACAGGGAAACCAGGAGGTAAGGTTAAAGAGATAGGAGCTCTAGATATGAGAGAGAGCTAGTGAAATCTACCTGTGAGTGGTTTTTCTGAATTTTTGTAGGATTTTAAATTCATCCTCATTAAATTTAATACTGCACCTTTCAAAATTGGAAAGCTCTGACTTTTTCTCTAAGTTATTTCCTATATCTTCATTCCTTGTTATTTCCAGATTATCTGATTCTTCCCCCTATAAGCATGGACAAAGTCTATGTAAGTCTTGGAGACCAGCAAAATCAGACAATGATATTGAGGCCAACACCCATATTTCACTGAAAGAAGAAACAGAAATTACCCTATTAGTCAGTCCCTGGTTCTCCATGTTCTCCATTGAAGGGAGAGAGAAAGATTCTCTCTCTTTTTCTTTCTCCATCTCTGTTACTGGTTTTTTTTTTTTAGCTAAAAAAAAAAAATCAAGGCTGAAGTTTGAGTTGAACAACCCATAGTTTGGAGACAGAAACCTTTTCCTATTTGAGGTACCAACCCATGAAGTCAAGTCAATAAGCTTTGACCAAACACTTACTGTGTGCCAGATACTGTGTTAAGCACTAGGGATACTATGAAAAACAAAAAAAGTAACTAAATAGTTTCTGCCCTCAAAGAGCTCATAGTCTAATGGGGGAGATAACATCCAAATGACAATGTATAAGCAAGATGTATACAGGATAAGTTAGAGATAATCACTTTAAGTTAGAGAGCTAATATTTATATAATATTTTAAAGTTTGTGAAACATTTTATAAATACCTCACAATAGTCCATGGGAGATAAATACTACTATTAATATGATATATAATATTACTAATAAAATGACTACATATAACATTATATAACATTATAGTATCTATTGTGAATTTTAGATTTACTCTACCCTGCTTAGTCTAAAAAACAGGAATGTCTACACCCCTACTTAAGGATTAAGTGTTGAGAAGTATGGCTATGACAGACATGTGCTAGCAAATGACAAATCAGAAACAACTGATAGACCCCCTAGGCTTTCTCAAGTCAAGCTTAAGCTACCATTGGTACATGTGAGATGCAGGAAGTGTTGTAAAAAATGGTCTATATATGTCGTGTCACTTCTTCTCTCCAGTTCTTTTCAAGGAGAGGAAGCTCTGGCTCTCGTTGGGCGGTGGAGGCATCTTGGCATGGCTGCAGCTATTGTCTGGGTTTGGTGGTGAGCATCGTTGATACAGTCCTGGGAGAAGCTTAGTAGTGTGGTTCAGGTGGGGAATATTCCCTGAGCTCTCTCAGAGTTTAGGTTGACTCCTTTTTTTCTTTATCTTTCCTAAAAAAATGCCATCCTCCTAGGAGGCCCCTCATCTCGAAGGAGGCCTGATGGCTGAAAGGTTTCTGAACTGCCCTTGGCTCAGGCGAGGCTGGAGAAATCTTATACCCTTTTCCCTCTCTCTTCTTCTTAATTCCTTCCCTCTATATTAATTAAACCACCATAAAATTCCCAAATTGACTTGAATATTTTTGTTGGGATTTGAATTAATCCCTGGCAACCATAAGGATAATGTATTAGTCAAAAACACCTAAATTTACCCCTTACACTATAATAACATAGTATATAGTATATGTTATTCTACATATAGTATACATACTAACATACTATATATGCTACAGAGTATATATAATAACATAGTGTCTGGGAAATAGTATATAGAATAACTATATATACTATGTGAAATATATAACAACACAGTATATAGTATATGTTATAACATACCACATATACTACATAGTATGTATAATAGTGTATATAGTATATATAATAATAGCATATATACTATATAGTATATAATAACATAGTATATAGTATAACATACTATATATACACTAGTATATAATAAACTATATAGTCTATATATAGCAGCATATTATATATCACATAGTATATATAGCATTGTGTATATACTATATAATATCTATATCATAGCATACAGTATATCTTATAACATTATATGTACTATATAATAACATTCTATATATATATTACATAGTATATAATATAGTGTATATAGTATATATGTAGTATGTATTATATAATACAGATAATAGCATAGTATATAGTATAATATGCTATAAATACTACACAGTATATATATTAATATACTATATAGCCTATATAGAATAACATTCTATATATACTACCTAATATATATAGTAATATACTATATAGCCCATATAACATTTATATATAATATTGTGAGATTTAAAATGGTTTAGGTCTTAAACTGTAGTGATTAAAATAGTGGAAGATATAAATTGTGATAGATATAAGAGAGGATGAGTAAATTTGACTGCAGAAATATGTTTCACTACAGTGTCTTGGGTTTTTAAATCAAATATAAGGTGGTCACCAGGGAAATATTCCCAATTATTCAAATACCCAAGTCAATTGGGTTTTATAGAGATTTTAATTAACAATACAATGAGTAATCAAAGAAAGAGAGAGAGAGTAAGAAAGGAATAAGTATGAAGGGCCTCAAGCCAATAAGGCCTAGACCTGAGTCTTAAAAGAGAAATCAGTCAGTTTTTTAACACTCACCACAAGGTCTGACTAAACAAGGATACTAGTGACACCAGGCCAGCGTCCTTCCTCAAAGAGTCTTCCAGCCAGAGATTGTTTCAAAGGGCCTCTCTCAAGAGCCTCCAGAGCTCCTACCCCAGAGGGACAGAGCCCCTCAGAGGAGCTCCTCAAGGAGCTCTCCTTCAGAAATGAGAGTCAGAAATTGAGATTTTTGAATGAGATCCAAGCTCTTATTTTTAAGGGCAAAATTTCCTCTGTCACCTCCCCTAAGTCCTTACATCTACCAATCACTGTAGATGTTTCTAAAGGATCACCCATTTTGAATTCACAGCTGAGTAATTTTTATCTCTTTAGTAAGTCAGAAAAAAATGCTGCTGTGTCGACAAATTTCATTAAGAAAAAACCTCTGAATAAGTTATCACCCTTTTAGGTTTAAGTAGTTTACAAGTTGTTACTTAGGATCCCATTGTATCAATTCTAAAACAGTCATGACTCAAAGAACTACCTGTCCCTTCCATAAGCATGGATCAAAGCACTTTCATTGTTCAGCAAGGAGCCCTCTGTCCCAAAGCAGTCGTAAGTAGGGTGGAGTAGGGATACTCCCAAGGCAAGGAGCCCCCACACTCAAATAGAGTTCTCACCATCTGCTAGGGAATTTTTTTAAGTAGAAGATTCCCCAATGGGGGAAACCCCTAACATTCATAAGTCTGAGAAATTTTGAGGTTTACAATATATAGAAATAGTATATGTTATATGATACAGATAATAGTATATATTATAACATGCTATAAATTCTATATAGTATATCATAATATACTATATAGCCTATATCTAATAACAGCATAGTATATATAGCATAATTAATAACAGTATATATACTATATGGTAAATATAATATATGTTCTATGTAATCTATGTAATAGTAATATTACTATTATGCTTATATTTACAGATGGGACTCTAAGGCAAGCAGAGGTTCAGTGACTTGTCAAGAGTCACATAGCTACTGTAAGAGAGAAAAAATGAATCCAGCATGCAAAAGACCAACCCAAGCAGGGGAAGGGCAAGGAAGACCCAAGATTCCAAAAAAGGAACAGAAGAGTTGAGAGGATTCAAAGCAGTTACTTCACTTCTCCTTGAGAACCCTCCTGGAGTGTATGGTCTGAGAGGAAGCCTCTGAAACAGAGAGCCTCTCTGGGCATTGATCATCTTCCAGTGAACCCCATATCCCTTTGTTTCCAACAGAAGACAATAAAAGTAGATTTGGGGCTTTGTAAAAAGCCATCTGCCAAAGAAGATTCTCTCTATCCCCAAATTGTCCTTGAACTTCATTTTACAACTAGATTAGATTAGGAGGAAGGATAACCTCAACAACTGACCAAAAGAGGGTCAGGTAGACAGCCTGAACCCTCAGGATTTGGGGGGGGAGGTCAGTTGTTAGTTTATAGGGATTCCCAATTCCCACTTTCTTCATTCAACCACCCCATTCTCCCTGCTTTGTGTGTCCCCCAGAATAAAGAGTTATCTTTTTAGTTCAGGTCTGCTTTCTAACATCACTGAAGGGGACTGAAGCTTTGGGGGAATTGTACATTTCTCCCCAAGGAGGGGAGTTAGCTCCAAATCAGACCATAGAATGCCCAAATCAGGTCTAAAAGGGAGAAAGGTGGCAGTTGGGAAAATGGGAAATCCAGAAGCAGGAGAATTACTCTGCCCTTCAACAACAGCCAAGATCAAGAGGGGAGGCAGTGGGTCAATTCTCTAGGACCTTCTTCAGTCCTCAACCTCCATATTTAACCTAATCTCTGAGGAGACATATTCTGTCCCTCTAGAATACAGATTGTGCTACTTTCCCCAAGGAGAGGAAAGGAAAGGATCAATCTCTCCCCTCTCTCCATTTCTCTAGATCCTTCACACACCCCTCTCTCTAACGCCCCATTATAAGTGTAGGTGACCTCATTCTGGTCCTATATTGCTCTACCTAAGGCTTCATTTGAACTTGGGTCTTCATGATTCCATGTCTAACACTCTCTGCTTTAAGCCAACTATTTCCCTAAGGAGGGAATTAACTAGTAATAAAAGGGACTGGTAAAGACCTTGTAAAAGATGAAATATTAGCTGAGACTTGAAGGAACCCAAGGAAGGCAAAGCTGGAGATGAGGGAGAGCATTCCATGTATGAGGGACATTCAGTGAAAATGTCTACTTGGGACATGAGTGCCCCCTGTCACAGGGTACACTGTGAGGATTTAGGTTGAAGGTGGTTGAATGTGTAAATACTGGGGAAAACAAGAGAGACAGAGAGGGCTAGGCAGCAGTGACTGAGACAACTGACACAATGAAGTTGAGGGGGCATAAAGGGTTAAGGGGATGAGGAATCAAATCAGCCAAGAGGACACAAGTTCACTATCTATTTGCTAAGATCTATCATTTAACTGCTAGAGGAGCAGGAAGAAACAAAGTTGCATAATGAATCACACAGGTTGTGCAAGGAGTACAGATGATCATCTTTGTTCTGTAAGATTTCCCCCTTTGAGTACAAACTAAAGGGTGTGTGGAAATGTTACTGTGAAAGTGATGAAGGGGTCAAGATCAAAACTGGGAAGACTTCCAAGGCTGAAGTGGCTATCTTGAGGATTCTAGCATACTATTGACTGATAATTCATTTCTTTTGTTGTTGTTGAAATCCTTACCTTCTGTCTTAGAATCACTACTATGGATTGGTTCCAAAGCAGAAGAGAGGTAAGGGCTAGGCAGTGGGGGTTAAAGTGACTTGCCCAGGGTCACACAGGTAGAAAGTATCTGAGGCAAGATTTGAGCCTAGGACCTCCCATCTCTAGGCCTGGCTCTCAATCCACTGAGCCACCCAACTGCCCCATTACCACACTTTATTAATCCTATATTAATTCTTCTTCTTCTTCTTCTTCCTCTTCTTCTTCCTCTTCTTCTTCCTCTTATTCTTCCTCCTTCTTATTCTTTCTTCTTCTTCTTTCTTCTTCTTCTTCTTCTTCTTCTTCTTCTTCTTCTACTTCTTCTTCTTCTTCTTCTTCTTCTACTTCTTCTTCTTCTTCTTCTTCTTCTTCTTCTTCTTCCTTCTCCTCCTCCTCCTCCTTCTCCTTCTCCTCCTCCTCCTTCTCCTTCTCCTCCTCCTCCTTCTCCTCCTCCTCCTCCTTCTCCTCCTCCTCCTCCTCCTTTTCCTCCTTCTTCTTCTTCTTCTTCTTCTTCTTCTTCTTCTTCTTCTTCTTCTTCTTCTTCTTCTTCTTCTTCTTCTTCTTCTTCTTCTTCTTCTTCTTCTTCTTCTTCTTCTTCTTCTTCTTCTTCTTCTTCTTCTTCTTCTTCTTCTTCTTCTTCTTCTTCTTCTTCTTCTTCTTCTTCTTCTTCTTCTTCTTCTTCTTCTTCTTCTTCTTCTTCTTCTCCCTTACCTTCTGCCTTAGAATCACTACCGTGTATTAGTTCTAAAGCAGAAGAGAGTTAAGGGCTAGGCAATGGGGGTTAAGTGACTTGTCCAGGGTCACACGGCTAGGAACTATCTGAGGCCAGATTTGAGCCTAGGACCTCCCATCTCGGGGCCTGATTCTCTATCCACTGAACCATCTAGCTGTCCCCTAATAGTTAATTTCTGCTAGAAATTCTTTCCCACACAACAGCTAGTTATGGTAGCCTCTAAATCGGGTTTGGGAAAGAATCTAGTTATCCTTCAAAAGCAGCTGAGTCATCCTATGATATTTATTTTAAATCTTTATCTTCTGTCTTGGAACCAATCTTGTATTGGTTCTAAGGCAAAAGCGTGTAAGGGCTGAACAGTCATAGAATTAACTTAGTTTAGTCTTTCTCTTCTAAAAGAAGCCCTACAGAGAAATTTGTCAGCATAGGACACTCACTTCCCCGTAAATGCTGGATGCCCTGGCAGTACTTCGGAAGAGCTAATGTGATTTTGGATCAGAGAAAAGGGGTAGGGACAGCCTCTCATGGGGCTCTGAGGACAGGGAGCCCTCCTGGAATGGGAAGCAAGTGTTTGAGAAGAGTGGGAAAAAATAAGGGGATGGACTGGGTACAGAGGCTGGGGTACCATAGATCTGGAACTTAATTTCCGCTATTTACTCCCCGCTGCTGTGACCTTAACCAAATTGCTTCCTCTTTTTGGGGTCAGTTTCCTGTAAACTTACAGTGTTAGGATTATGCCAGAACACCATTGATGAAGCTACCAAACACCTCCTGACAGAGGGATGATGAATTCAAGGTGCAGAAAGAAAAAATATAGATATCCAGTCATGGCCAACATGAGTGATTTGTTTTTGACTATTCATATGTGCTATATGACTTTTGTTTTTCTTTTTTTAATTGGCTAGAGAGGAGGGAAGGATATAAAATAAATATTTGTTCATTAAAAAGAAAGTAAAGTGGGGCAGCTGGGTAGCTCAGTGGATTGAGAGTCAGGTCTAGAGATGGGAGATCCTAGTTTCAAATCTGGCCTCAGATATTGTATGACCGTGGGCAAGTCACTTAACCCCCAATGCCTAGCCCTCACCACTCTTCTGTCTTGGAACCAATACACAGTATTGATTCTAAGGTGGAAGGTAAGGGTTTAAAAAAAGGTAAAAGGAAATAAATGTTAATAAATAAAATTTTATAATGTTATAATAACAAAATTAAAAATATGTTAAAAAGACAATCAAAATAAAACAAAAGAACCAAGAGAACCACAACCAAAACAAGGATATTGCCCTCAAGGGGCTCACACTGGAAAATAGAAGAACAACTGAGATTCAAGACAACCGAGACTGAATGAGAGACACTAATGACAAACTTGAACAACTTCCCAATTTGGGCCAAGGTTAATATTGTCTACTATTCAGTACCTATTTTTATCTTGTCTAGTGTCTTCAAGCCAGGTTGAGTTAAGCTGGGGACCAGGCTATGTGCAGTGAGAGGGGGAGATATTAAATAAAACAAAACATAAATCACTGCTCTGAAGAAATTTAAAATCTGTAAGCCATAAGAAGGTTATAATACAAACTCCTACGAGACAGTTTTAAAAAATCAATAACTACCTAGTAATCCATCTAAAGGACTCAGGGTGACAATAGTGTTACAGAAATCACAGTTATAGAAGTTCAGAAAAAAAGATTCGTGAATATAGGGAGGAAAAACTGCCTCGAGGCATCTCCACTTGGATGACTGGCTGTCACCTTAAAATGATTCTGTGTTCCATGTAAAATCTATACTAGATGGCTTAGGGTCTCAGGAAGTGGGAAGAGAAAGAATGGAAGAAGGGAGAGTGAGAATTTGTCTCAAACTTTAAAAAATGAAGATATAAAAAAATTTTAATATAATTGAGAAAATAAAATACTATGTTAAAAATGATTCTATGGTCTTTCCTGATCTCCCTCTGCCTTTCTTATCCCTCTTTGATTTTGGTCCCTTCTTTTTCTCCCTTCTCTGATTCCCCATAAAAAAGAAAAAAAAAAGATACCTTCTAGTTCCTGCTCCAGAGCTGGGCTGTGGAAAATGTTGCAGCTGCTAACGTCCTGTGTAAGATGAATAATGCCAAAATGGTCATGTAATTTCTCTCTTTGCATCCTCCCTTTCTTGCCCCACCTTCCCCAAGTCATATTATGTAAGAAACTTGACTTGACTTTGACTTTCAGTTTACAATTCACCCCCAAATGAAGAAAAAATAAGAAGCAATTGTAACCACTCCCTCTGTGACAAGGAAATCACTTTAAAAGACTTATATAAAAAGAAAATGATCTATGTCTTTAACGGATAATGCTTGGAAATGACCAAATAAAATATATTTAAAAAAAAATAAATAAAAGACTGATATATATTAATTTAAGGTCGCCAAGGAATTCAGCTATGTAATTCCTAAATGAAAACTCAAGTCAGCAGTCAACCTTTTATGGAGTTTAATTATAAACAGGAGGAAGAAAGGTATTAGAGAGAGAGAGAGAGAGGGAGAGAGAGAGAAAGCGGAGAGAAGGGAATAGGGCTTAAATACCCCTTCTGTTTAGGCTGGGCCAAAAGGCACAAGCCCTTAGATAGCTGAGGCAAAGAAAAGAGATCAGTCCCTATCACTCACGTGACCAAAATGGAGAAACAGTCTCAGGGGCCTCCACCTCCAGCTTCCTTCAGAGCAAGCTTCTCAGAGCACAACCTCTCAGAGACAAAACTTCTCCAACCAACCACCCTGATCCTCAGACCCCTCTATCTTTAAGGAAACCATCCAAGTTCCCTCCCCTCAGTTCTCACATCTACCAATCACTGTCCATGTCTTCCCTGTGCCAATGGTGGCTCTACCTTAACCCAGGACCACCCAGAGGTCTGTGGCTTTGCACATATCTATTGAAGGTCATATTCTCAAATAATTAAATCTTGATCCTTTGCTGCAGCCCTTCCTAAATCCTGTTACCCTGAGTAGGGTGGAAATTGGAATAATTAAATTTTGATCTATGCTGCAGCCCTTCCTAAATCCTGTTAGGACTGAGTAGGGTGGAGATTGTAATTTCCAAGACCTGGTTCTGTCATTCCAAGTATCTCTATTGTATCAATTCTAAAATCAATCATGACTCAAAGAACTTCCTGTTCTATGCTTAAGCATAGGTCAGAGCCCTTTCCATTGTTCAGCAAAAGGTTTCTGTCCTAAAGTAATCTTAAGAAGGGAGGAGGAGGAACCTCCCATGCCAATGGGGTTCACATTCCAATAGACTATCACTAAGAAATATTCCAAGTATGAAATTTCCCAATGGTGAAATTTCCAACATTTATAAGTCTAAGAAATTTTAAGGTTTACACCTCTCAGATGATTTATAAAATTGACCGGCTGTCTTACACCTCCATCCTCAATTGAGCCATAAATTGTCCTTGATTTTTCCCATCTCACACATTTTCCTTTTCTCTTTCTCTTGTGCAATTCTTGCATTTCCAACTTGACTAGGAATCTGCAGGATTCCCCAGGCTGGTAGTTTTGACAGAGGTAGGATCTCTAAGCACCAGTTGAGACACCCTCTTAAAGTACCTGCTCCACCCTCCCAGGCATAGGGCCAGAGGACAACATCACTCCAAATTTGGATTTCCTTTCTCAGGTCCCTCCTAGCCAGCACCTAGTCAAACCTCCTTGCAATCCTCTCACTCCACTTCTCCCTCCCAATAAAATCTCATTCCTTTACTCTGTCTACACTACGGAACTTGTTCAAAGGTTAATTTTCCAGCTTTTTTTTAGCTCTTTCTTTCTGAGTACCAGTTCTAAGACAGAAGAGCAACAAGGGCTGGGCAATTGGTGTTAGGTGACTTGCCCAGGGTCACACAGCTAGGAAGCATCAAAGAACAGATCCTCCCAACTCTAGACCTGGCACTCTAACCACTGTGATATCTAGCTGCCCCTAACTTCTCAGCTTTAAAAATCTCTTTCCTTGTAAATAAATTATTCTCTTTCAAGGACTTCCTAAGACATAATATCATCATATCATGGATGGAGAGCTGGAGGAAAACTTACAGACCATGGGGTCCA
Source organism: Monodelphis domestica (assembly GCF_027887165.1). Lineage (NCBI taxonomy): Eukaryota > Metazoa > Chordata > Mammalia > Didelphimorphia > Didelphidae > Monodelphis > Monodelphis domestica. The sequence continues at coordinate 209,002,795 of NC_077227.1, read as the reverse complement.
ATCACTCATCTTACAAATGAGAAAACTGAGTGCAAGGGGTCAGTATGTGAATTTCTGCTAATCTATGCAGTTAGATCACACAGTGGAGAGAGCATTGGGTCTGGAGGCAAGAATACACCTTTTCCTGTGTTCAAATCCAGCCTTCCTAGCTGTGTGACCCTGGGCAAGTCACTTAACCTTGCTTGCCTTAGTTTCCTCATCTGAAAAAATGATCTGGGGAAGAAAATGACAAGCCAGTTCAGTATTTCTGCCAAGAAAACTCCCAAGTGGAAGTCATGAAGAGGTGAACATAATTTAAAAATGACTAAACATGCTAAATAATCATATAAAAATGTTTATGAACTGTAGGTAATTGTTTAATTGATTTATAATGGTTAAGAACAGTATCATAATACCCATATAATTTTATGACATACTGCAGTTCTTTCAAAGGGTTTTCTTTAATGTACCTAATTGCCCCTTAACAATGATCCTTCCTTCAAGGTAGGTTGGGCAAGTCTTATTTTCCTGATAGAAGCTCAGAGAGATTAAGGGACTTGTTCAAAGGAACATAGGTAGTAAGAAACAGATTGGACAGGAAAATGGGATTTCTGGCTCTTGACCCAATAGGCTTGCTATATAATACCTCTGTGGAGTGCCAGTGGAGGCAGAACCTTAGAGAGAGCTGTTTTGAATTCAGTGTCCTTCACAACTTAGCCCTCTGCTTAGCCTACAACCTTCCACTGCTTCTTTGCTTCATTCCCCTCCATGTACTCTGATCCAAAGACATTGGTTGGCTTGCTATTCCTCACTAGATTCTCCATCTCCCAACTTCTTATCTTTTCACTGGCCATCTCCCATTCCTACTATGGTTCCTCTACACCTGGACCTCCTGGCTTCCTTCAAGATTCAGCTCAAATCTCACTTTCGTCAGGAGGTCTTTAGTGTCTGCCCTCGGAGATTACCTTCCATCTACTCTATAGTAAAATGTGAACTCTGGGAGAAAGGACCTTGTTCTTAAAGGCCTTAGCACACTACATGGCACATAGTAAATGCCTAATGAATAAATGGTTGTTGATTCACAAGTGTGCAATGGCCTGCTTCTAAGAATTGTTGGTGATAGAGTGCTGCTGGGCTATAAGAAATGATAAGATAAATTCAGAAAAAGTTGGAAAGATCTATGGAAACTGATGCAGAGTGTAATTAGCAGAACTGGGAGAACATTATACGCAATAACAGCAATATTATATGATGATTATCTGGGAAAACATGGCTACTCTCTGTAATACAATGATCTGGGACAATCCTGAAAGACTTATGATGCGGAATGCTATCCACCTCCCGAGAAAGAACTGTTGGGGCTGTCTTTCAAAATCAGTGTATTTTTGGTTTTATTTGGGGGTTTGGATTATGTATGGCTTTGCTCTTACAATAATGACATATATATGGAACTGTGTTTTGTATGACAATAAAAATAAAATTAAAAAAAAAAGAAACATGATCATACCATAACTTCTGCTGGGAGAACTCAGTTCTATATGATTCCTACATACATGGGTCCATTCTTGACTGCCACACAAGTCTTAGGAAAGTTATCCAGTGGAAATATATACTTTTGGGGGCTTATAGAGTGAACCATAGAGAAACAGCTGGTGAACCTTGAGGACTACTTACACTCACCTAGAAAAAGGCAAAATCAGATTATAATGGCATTGAGGTCCCTATTAAGTTCTGCAAAGTACCAGGCAGGTACGTACATTAGTCCAACTCAAAGGGCATATTTTTAAAATTCAGAACAGATCTAGAAGAATGCCTTCTATTCATCACCAACTTTGATTGTAAGGATGTTTTATGACCACGACTTCTACTCCAAGCTTAGCTTGATATAATATCTGTTCTTTAGAACCTAGGCAAAATATATAAAATCCTTGGAAAGGGGTAGTTATTTCTAAGGAGTCACAAATGTTCCACACCATCAATATTTTTTAGAGAACCTGATAATCCATCTACAATTGGTGCCTCCCTTTCCTGACTAAGGAAAAAAGTAATCAAGTATGTGCCAGTAAATTCAGGATAGTATAGGGGCAGCTGGGTCGCTTAGTGGATCCAAGCCTAGAAATGGATGGTCCTGGGTTCAAATCTGGCATCAGATCCTTCTTACCTGTGTGACCCTGAGCAAGTCACTTCATCCCCATTGCCTAGCCCTTGTCACTCTTCTGGCTTTGATCCAATACTGATTCTATAATGGAAGGTAAGCGTTTAAAAAAAAATTCGGGTTAGTCTGTCATATTTCCTATAACTGGTGGGGTTGGTCATCCTTCTTACACACACACACACACACACTCACCACACTCATCTCTAACCCTTCCTTCCAGAAAACAAAGCTGAACTCCTGAACTTAGCTTCATGAAACGAGAAAATTGCCTCAGCACACCTGCTCAGATGATTCTCTTTCCTGTAACCATCTTCCTGATTTAACCTCTCTCAGAGGTTAGGTTCCTCTCAGAGCCAGAACCAAGGAAGAAATCCTTAGGATCAGAGCCAACCTCAGGTGGCAGAAGATTCTCCCCCACTGCCTAAGCAGGGACCCCTTCTGCTCCAAGTGACTGCCAGGGATCTAAACAGGTCCGGCTTACAGGTCTGGCTGCTTTTGCCAGCATTAACTCTTACCCGTGCTCAGTTCCCCACCTGTAAATCTCTGGTTGTTAGCAACACACCTAGACCTCAAAGAGGCTTCCTAATTGGCTACTTTCCCAAGGTCTAGGGAACTATTGACTTAAGAAGCTAATGACTAAGGAAAAAAGCAATCAAGCATAAAGGCTTATCATAAATAAAGCCTTAAAGATAAAAAAGAAGCCTGATAATCACTCCTGGAATTTTTTAAATTATTTTGTTTCCAAAGAAAATATTTTTTCTGCAAAAACTTTGTGAGATGGGTTAAAAGGAGTATTTTCCCTATTTTACAGATGGGTTAGTTAAGTGGTTTACCTAAGTTCCCACAATTACTGAGAGTCAAGTACTCTAACTTCAAAATCTAGCTGAGAGATTTTTTTTTTAAATATAGAGAGAGGGGCAGCTGGGTGGCTCAGTGGATTGAGTCAGACCCAAAGATGGGAGGTCCTGGGTTCAAATTTGACCTCAGACACTTCCCAGCCAGGTGGCCCTGGGCAAGTCACTTAACCCCTATTGTCTAGCTCTTATCACTCTTCTGCCTTAGAACCAATATCCAGTATTGATTCTAAGATGGAAGGTAAGGGTTTAAAATATATACATACAAATACATATACAGAGAGAAGGCCGTTGATTTGTCCATTGCAAGGTTACAAGTGATTTTACAGACAAAAAGGGATTATTTAAACAGACAAAAAGGGTTTATTATTTAAGAAAGCCATCCAAAAAATGGTCTAGAATGTACTTTCCATACATCATATTGCATGTACATCTCTAGACCTTTTGTGGAATAATGAGAGACAGAACATCAAAGATACTAGCAAATTCTCTTTGTGGTAGCAAAAAAATTGAAAAATAAGGGGATGCCCCTTGATTGAGGAATGGCTGAACAAATTGTGGTATCTGATGCTAATGGAATTTTATTGGGCTATAAGGAATGATGAATTGGTGGATTTCTATAAGAACTTGAAAGACCTCCATGAACTGATGCAGAGTGAAATAAGCAAAACCAAGAGAACCTTATACACAGAGATAATCAAATGTAATTGACTTTGCTACTAATAGCAAAGCAATGATGCAGGACAATTCTGTAGGTCTTATGAGAAAGAACACTATCCACATCTAGAGAAAAAACTGTGGGAGTACAAATCCAGAAGAAAATATGTGAATCATTTGTTAATACAGGTTAAGTGATTTGGGGTTTTGGTTTTAAAAGATTGCTCTTTTACAAATGAATAATATGGAAATGGATTTGAGTGATATATATGTATAACCCAGTGGGATTGCTTGTCAGCACCAAGACGGAAGAGGGAGGAGGGGTGAAAGAAAACATGAATCATGTAACCAAGGAAAACCTTTTAAAATTAAAAAAAGAAAAAGAAATACTAGCAAGTTAAGGTCTACAAGCAACTTTACATACATCATCTCACTTGATCCTCTTGACAATCCTACAAGGTGAATACTATAGCCTGAAAGCAGGACTAGTCTGGGAGTAAGCATCCTCCATAGATCTTTCACAAGTTTAGTTCAGATCAATAAATATATTTATTTGTTGACTAAAGGAGAAACTGACTAAACAATCACTCCACTAAAATCTCTCATGTCCAGCACAAGCCCTTTTCTCCTAGTTAGTTCTTTAATGGAAGGGAAGAATTCTGCTTGATTCAGATGTCCATATATTCAGCTTTCTCTTCTCACCAGGCTAGAAGCATTAAGTCCAACAATCTTTCCCTATATGGTAATGTACAAAGTGTGTTGCATCCTTCAGAGACTCATCTTAGATTCTACTTATGATATGAAGCCTTTCTTGATCTCCACTCCATCTAACCCATAGCAATCTCCTCCAAAAGATCACATAGAATTAAAAAAAAATATTTCTACTATTCTTCCATATTCTAATTTGTGTTGTAGTTATCTGTGTATATGGTTTATCTCTCCTAGTCAGTTGACAAATGTTAAATTTTAATTGTGGTTGAACTTGAATATATAATTGGGTGGTCACCAGGGATTTAATTTCTAAATCCCAAAATGAATTTCTAAAGTAAAATGTCATTTATGGTAGTTTTATTTACAAAAGAGGGAAGATATTAAAGAATAAGAGAGAGAGAGAGAGAGAGAGAGAGAGAGAGAGAGAGAGAGAGAGAGAGAGAGAGAGAGAGAGAGAACTCCTGCTTCCTCTGAGCCAGGTAGAAATTCTAAGGCCCTAATCAGGGAAAAAAGTCTCAAGACATGCTCCTTTCTCGGAGGTTTAGACCTCCGAAAAAGGCAGGGTTACTAAGTCAGCCCTTCATTCACCAAGGGTGACCACCTAAAAGGAAAGCAGTCTGAGGTCTCCTCCACAAGCTTCTTCAGGGGTCCAGTTCCACAGCCAAGTCCGAGTGTCAGTCTTCCAGACTCTCCTCCGAGTGAAAGTTCTTCAATCTAACTGGAATCGAATCACAAACTTCTGTCCTCTTGTCCTCTTTTTAAAGATCTTTTTCTCTTATGTCACCTCCCCTAAATTTCACTTCTACCAATCACAGCAAACACTCCTCTCTGGGACTTCCCACTCTTTAGTTTACATCTTCATTGGTTAGATTATACCTTTTTGGGTTAGTTCACCTGTTGTAGTTAGTTAACACATTTTTGTGGTTAAAATGAGTAGATCTACTTCAAATACTGAGTTAACACCTTTTGGGGATTAAATATAAAAAGAGACTGGATTATAATTCAATCTTCCCAATAAAGGAAGAGCTAAGTACCTTCATTGTTACAATCAGGGGATTAAAATTTAATCTTCACAACAAAGGAAGAGCTAAGTATCTTTACTGTTACAATCAGGGGAGAGCTAAATCCAATCTTCACACAAGCATGTATTTTGTACTCCTTATGTGCCAGGCATTGTGCTAAGCCCTTGAGAAACTACCAGGGAAAACTATTCTTTGCCTTCAAGGGACTCACATTCTAATGGGGTGGGAGGGTGATAAACATGCAACAATTATGTATAAATAAGATATGTATGAAATATGACATATATCTCACATGCCATATATGTATGTGTATGTATGTAGATTATATATGAATGTAGAATATATATAATGTGTGAAAAGTTGGAGGTGATCTCGGAAGGAAAGCTCTAGCATGAAGGGGACTTGAGAAAGACTTCTTCTGGTGATAGGGCTTTAGGTGAGACTTTAGCTGGGAAAGCCAGGAGATGGAGATGAGGAGGGAGAGCATTCCAACCATGAGGGACAGCCTCTGATGAGAATGCACCAAATTGGGAAATGGAGACACTTGGGCAAAGAACAAGAAGGAGGGAACAGTTAGGTGGCTTGGTAGATAGAACCAGACCTAGAAATGGCAGGTCCTGGGTATAAATCTGGCCTCAGACACTTCCTAGCTGTGTGACCCTGGGCAAGTCACTTATCCCCCAACCCACCCCCATTACCCATTCCTAACTGATGTTCTGCCTTGGAACCAATACTTAGTATTGATTCTAAGAAAGAAGATATGGGTTTAAAGGAAAGAAAAAGCAACAACAAGAAGGCTAGTGTTACTAGAACACAGAGAACATAAAGGGAGTAAAGTGAAAGAAGACTGGAAAGGTAAGAATCAGCCAGGTTATGAAGCACCTTAAAAGCCAAACAGAATTGTATATTTGATCCTGGAGATAATAGAAAACCACTATGGTGGATAGACTGCTGGGCCTAACATCAAGAAGACTCATCTTTCTGAGTTCAAATCTAATCTCGATTTCTAGTAACCCTGGGCAAGTCACTCCCCCCTGTTTGCCTTAGTTTCCTCATCTGTCAAATGAACCAGAGAAGGAAATGGCAAACCACCCCAGAATCTATGCCAAGGAAATCCCACATGGGGTCATAAGTTGGACACAACTGAAAAACAACATTGAATAGGCATTGCCAGACCTGTTCTTGAAGAAAATGGATTTAACAAATGAATGGAAGATGGACTGGAGTGGGGAGATACTTGACACAAGATTGCAAGTTTGTAAGCAGCTCACAGAAGTAACAGAGATATGATTTCAATTTTATTCAACTTGTGCCTTAATGGAATAATTAAGAGACAAATGCCATGGTAAATTCTTTTCTCAATTGGTTTGCTGCTGTTGTTGCTATTGTTAAACATGTAGTCAATGATGCTGGAGTCAAAAGATTCCAGTTTGAATCCTTACTGATACTTACTAGCTGTATGACTTTAGGCAAGTCATTTCATCTTTGAGCCTTATTTCATGATCTTTAAAACAGGGACAACACTTGTGAAGAGAGTGCAACAAACAGTAAGCACAGAGAGCTACCTTTAGCACAGGGTTCATGGAATGGAAATTTTTTTAAGCTTTTAAGGATCTATTTATGTATTCTGTGTTATCTAATGAGGAGACTGGATTAGAAGGTCATTTTTTACCTTAGTTGTATACTTAAACTCATAGTTTATGAAATCCAATGTGTGTGTGTGTGTGTGTGTGTGTGTGTGTGTGTGTGTGTGTGTGTGTGAGATTATTGTAACTGGTAAAAGACCTGAGCCCAGGCAGGATTGAAAAGTATCTCTGATACTCCTCAATCTCATTCTTTCCAGGTCCTTCACCTAGTTTGTTTGTTTTTTAAGCCCTTGCCTTCTATCTAAAACTAGATGTCGTTTCTAAGGCAAAAGAGCAGCAAGGACCAGGCTGTTGGGGCTAAGTGACTTGCCCAGGGTCACACAGCTAGGAAGTATCTGAGGTCAGATTTGAATCCAGGACCTCCCATTTCTAGTCCCTACAAATTGCTAATAACAAGAAAAACTCAGATTAAAAGAATTGAAGTTATGTTTCATTACCAGAAAACTAGAAAAAGATAAAAGATGATAACTGTCATGTTGGAGGGGCTACAGGAAGACAGACATACTAATATATTGTAGCTAGATCTATGACTCAAATGTCTATAAAGATTTACCTGGAAATTCTACTGCTAGATTTATGCCCCCCAAGAAGGGCAAAAATAGTCTATATACCAAAAAAAAAATGTATAGCAATGCTGTTGAGAGTGACAAAGAGCTAGATCAAAATATATAACCATGAGTCATGAAATTGCTCAGCAAATTGTCTCTGAATGTAGTAGAATAGGAAAGAGTTGTTCTACAGAAGTTAAAGAAAGATGGAGATTCTGTGTAATTATAAACATAAAGCTTGGCCTCAAAGAAGAGATATGACCTCTCCTTGCAGAGGGGGGACAATAGATGTGGAACATCACACATACTTTCAGACTTGACTGACATGTTAATTTTGCTGAACTGCAATTTGTTCCAAGGGATGATTCTTGGTCTTGGGGAGTAAAGAGGGATGTCTTGAGAAATAAAACTATTGTAAAAACAAAATATATCAATAAAATTCCATATAGATATAACTCTCTAAATTCCATGGTCCTGTGAATTGAGATTTGTTTGTTTTTTTTAAACCCTTACCTTCCCTCTTGGAGTCAATACTGTGTATTGGCTCCAAGGCAGAAGAGTGGTAAGGGCTAGTCAATGGGGGTTAAGTGACTTGCTCAGGGTCACACATCTGGGAAGTGTCTGAGGCCAGATTTGAACCTAGGACCTCCCCATTCCAGGCCTGGCTCTCCATTCACTGAGAAACCCAGCCCTGTCCTCCATGTAATAACTTTCAACACAGATTTTTCTGAAATGTAAGATTCAAATTGTCTCCCTGTTTCCCCCACTCCCCAGAAAGTAAGCTATTTGATTCAGTTTTACATGTATTATCAAGCAAACATAATTCCATATAGGTCTTTGTTGTAAGAGAATACTCACATGAAACCCAAATCCCAAAATAAAAAGCACAGATAAATCAAAGTGAAAATTAGTATGCTTTAATCTGCATTCTGACTTTCTTTCTCTGGAGGTGGAGAGCATTCTTTTTCATAAGTCCTTGAGAACTGGGACAATTCTGAAGGACTTATGAGAAAATGCTATCCACATCAAGAGAAAGAATTGTGGGAGTAAAAATCTAGAAGAAAACATGTGATTTATCATTTATTTATATGGGTAGGTGATTTATGGTTTTGTTTTTAAAAGACTGCTCTTTTACAAAAATGAATAATATGAAAATGGGTTCAAGTGATTACATATATGATATATATGTGTGTATATATATGTATGTATGTATGTGTGTATGTGTAATCCAGTGGAATTGCTTGTCAGGTCTGGGAGGGGGGAGGGATGAAGGGAGGAAGAAAACATGAATCATGGAACCATGGGGGGGAAAAATAAATAAATAAATAAATAAGAACTGTTCTAGATCATTATATTGCTGAGAGTAGCTAAATCACAGTTGATCATTCCACAGTATTGCTGTTACTGTGTACAATGTTTTCCTGGTTCTGCTTATTTCACTCTGCATCAGTTCATGTAGGTCTTTCCAGCTCTTTCTGAAATCTTTTTTTATCATTCCTTAAATCACAGTAGTATTCCATCACCATCATATACCACAATTTGTTCAGCCATTCCCCAATTGATGGGTATCCCTTCAATTTCAAATTCTTTGCCACCACAAAAAGAGCAGTCATACATAAATATTTTTGTACATGTAGGTTCTTTCACCTTGGAAAAAAAATTCTTTGAAATATAGACCTAGCAGTGGTATTTGTAATAAAATAGATAAACTGTGTGGATACTCTGGCTGACTGGAGAGCTGCTAGTATGGGGACACTTAAGGGCTGCCTAGTTAAAATGGGGATAGATGTATTTGAGAGATACTAAGAGATATAGAGATGCTGCTACAGGGGAATGCTCTAGGGTTTGCCCACTGATCACTATTTGATGGCTAATGGATCAATATTTTTATTAACCTCCTCCTCCCTTCACTTCCTCCCTTCTTCCACCCTCTCCCTCCCAGGTTCTTCTGAAGCTTGTCCCCCGCCCCCCCCCCCCCCCAGTGGACTATGATATTTATGAGGAAAAACTTCTTCCTTTCTTTTCTCAGGTAAGGGGTTTATTGGGATAACAGGACAAGGAAACTGAGATGAGAGGGATGAGGGTTTTCCTAATCTAGAATGAGGATTATGAGGGTTTGGGAAGTCACAGCTGTTACAGGGGGACAGTCAGAGATGGAGGATAACTATTAAGTCTTCTTTTCTACTTTCAATTCACAAAACCACCAAGGTCTCTGAGCCTAATTTCACAAGCCGCCCCAGGGTCCGTCAGCCTGGGACAGAAGCTAATAGGATCAGTTCAGCTTCTTCCCCCTTTAGCCAGTCTTGCCTCCCTTGGTCAGTAAAACCCAGAGCCAAAGTCCCAGTTTTTCTCCTCTCTCTGGCCAGCTTCAACTGCCTCCTCCCAGGAATATTCCTTTTGGAATCTTCACCTTGATTTTGCAGATCAGGTCCCCAGCTTGGTCTGGGGCTTGTCTGGCTTGTCCTACAAATCCTCTCTCTCTCTTCATGTCTCTTCCACATATTACAGGATCAAAGGGTATGCACAGTTTTATAGTCCTTTAGGCACGGTTGTATCACTTCACAATTCCACCAACAATGCATTAGTGCCCGAATTTTGCCATATCTCTTAGGGCATTATTAGTACTTGTGAACCTCATTGGTCTACATTGTTCATTCTACTTATTAACAAATGAATCCTTGGTAACACATGAGTGAGTACTGTGAATTGTGAATTTGACAAAGCTCCCATTTAATGAACTCATTTCTATGCTAGAGTAAAAGCAGAATCTCCCTCTTCAACTGTCTTTCCTTTTTTACTGTCCTGAAATTTGAAGAACTAGGATCATCTCCCAGGTCAAATGGCAAAATAGTACCCTCTCCTACTTGAACTTCCTCATTTGGAGGCTCCCTATTCTCTTCTGTGTGTCAGTATGAAATAATACAGTCAGGAATGCTTGCTAGAAACATCTCTGAGGCAAACATTACAAATCAACCTACTTCCCTATTCCTGTAATTCTTCTCTATTCATCAGAATCTATTTTTAAAAAGAATGAATTAATACCATGAATATATATTAACTTCATGAATGTGTATTTTGATTAGTTCTTTTTAGACTTTGATTTCTGAGGCCCCATTTATTGGCAATTGCTAGCCTTTCTATACAAATGGATTGTACTCTGAATTCTAGCTCTCTGCCTATATCGATTTTCTTTTCTTTTCTTTTTTTCAATCTTACCTTCTATCTTAGTATCAATTCTAAGACAGAAGAGTGGCAAGGGTTAGGCAATTGGAGTTAAGTAACTTCCCCAGGGTCACACAGCTGGGAAGTCTCTAAGCTCAGATATGAACTCAGGTCCTCATAACTCCAGGTCTGGTGCTCTATCCACTGTACTACCTAGCTGCCCCAGTCATCACCAATTTTCAGGTGTGACAGCACCAATGTATAGTGTTTGGGGTCCTAAGGAGCCCTGTCACCTCATAGTATTGTGTGTGCCTGTGTCAGAGGGAGCCATGGAGTAATGGACAGAGAACTGGCTTCAGAGCCAGGAAGACTTTGGTTTAAATCCAACTTCCGATGTTTACTGGCAATGGGCTATGTGTAAGTCACTTACTGTCCTGCACTGGTAGGAGTCCACTCACCTAGGAATTCCCTATGCCAATGAATCATGGGTCCAGTTGCTAAGTCTATCATTATTCCTTCTAGTTAATAAATAGGTAGCTTGATGGCACAGTGGATAGAGCTGAGCCTGGAGAAAAGAAGACTTGGGTTCAAATCTGTTCTCAGACACTTACTAGCTCTCTAAGCCCTCATACTGGAATAGTTTTCCCAAGCATCAGATAGTATAGTAGGAAAAAAAACTATCAGTGGGAATCAGGAAATCTGGCTTCTAATCCCAACTTTGCCTCAACTAACTGTGTTTCATCAAAAAGTGACTTTGCTCCTCTGGTCTGAGCTCTGAAATGATGAGCTTACATCATTAAGATCTCTTCCAACTCTGACACTTTGTGATTCTATCATGGTTATATTTGTCTGGGAATAAAAGTTAAAGAGAACAAAGAAATACTTCTTGGAGCAGAGAAGAGAAAAGATGTACCAGTTAAATGGATCCTCTCTGAAGCTAAATCTCAAAGTGCTATTACAATAATATTTAGCAATTGTTATGATTATTAACAACTAGTATTTATACAGCACTTTAGAGTTTGCAAAGCACTTCATATGTGTCCATTCATTTGTAATGTTATTTTATGTTACAGAGAAACAATCCACTCATACTGCTTTATGGCCAAGAAAGATCAAGCCAAAAATAAAATAGAAACAGAAGAGCAAATCAGACCTTTACAACTGCAATAACATTAATGAAGTACAAGATTACAACGTACTAAATAAGATATCCCCAAAGAATCTGTGTCCATCATTTCTGAATTATTTACAGTCATCAAATCATGATAATTGAGAGGATCCAAAGATCATGGAGCCATGTTATGTCGTCACCACAAAGCACTAAGTCTCTACTAGACCTAAGAACCTATTATTGGAGTTTGACTCTGCATTTCTGCAGTACATCTGGTAATGGTTACACCCTTTAAACAGATTAAATATTGGTCTGGATCGTATTAACTTATAGTGGCCACTTCAACTGGTCAAAAGCCCAGAGGTTCCATAATGATACCCACTAACCGTCTCTACTAGTAGAGCCAATAGAGTGTGCTATGTTTTCATTTCTTCTAATGCCAAGCAAATGCTATTTGTGCTGAGCCAATATAATAAAAATGGAAATTCTGCCTAAGTTAATTTACATATTCCCTACCATACCAGTCAAACTTCCCAAAAATTATTTCACAGAGCTAGATAAAATAATCATAAAATTCATATTATTATCAAAATCATATCAAAATAAAAATAAAATTCATCCGGAAGAACAAAAGGTCAAGAACATCAAGGAATTTAATGAAAAAATACAAATGGAGGTCAGGATGTACCAGATTTCAATCTGTACTATAAAGCAGTAATCATCAAAACAATTTGGTACTAGCTAAGAAAAAGCATAGTGGGCCAATGGAATAGATTAAGTAATCAATACAAGACCATAGTAACCTATTACTTGTGTAAATGTAATAATAACAGACCCTGTCGCTGCCAGATTCAATATGAGTAGAGCAAACATCCCTTCCTCCTTTTATGGAGAGAGAGAATTTCTGAGAATAGAAATTTGGGTTCCTAGACCTAGGATTAAGATACAGTAATGACTGGCTCATGCCCAGGGATGAAGTTCTTTTTCTGAGCACTCGGAAGCATATATTTGCTTAGAGATTTTCAGGTCAGACCAAAGAGGATTGTAAACTGAAAGTGAGAGGAGTGGAGGAAAATCTTCCCACATACGGCCCACTAATCCATATATCCCCTCTATGGAGAGGGAGGAAGTATTTGCCCTTCTCAGTTGTGAAAGGATATATGCAAGGAATGGATTCAGTCCTGCGGCAATAAGGCCTCCAAAAGAAAGTATCAGGCTCTTTCTCAAACTCTCTGATTCTTTACATCCCCATATCTAGGGAGAATCACTTAGAATTTAGCTTTGAGTCATGTGTAAGGTCTTCCCAAAGTGATGAGTAGAGAGGTACTCTAAGGACAATGTAAATCAGATCTAGGACAGCTATTTATTCTTGCACACAAGAAAAGTGCTTAATGTACATTAGATCCACAGGCACTAATTGACAGGAAAAAATAAATTAACCAAGGGGAAGAATATATTCTACTGAAAATAAACATCCATAAAGCTGGTTGTGGTACTATTAAATAGGCATTTTATCCTTCATCTCATTTTTGTGCTTTTCAACCAATTCTCTTTAGACTCATATCTTCCAGCAAGTCAGACCAGGTAATTTTCTGCCAAAGGTAATTTTCTAAGTACTGAAATAGTTTCCAGACATCCTTCCAGCTGCCACTTAGCTTCAAATGAGACCTCTTGAACTTACCGAGTTACCTCCAAGGCTGGAAATGCAGATCTCAGGATTACTTCTCAATGCCCTATTCTCAGGAAAGAAACAAAATAAGTGAGAAAATCCCAAAGTTTATACTCACCAGGGCAGAACAAAATATTTTAGCTACCATATGCTTGCAATCACCAGGCTGCCAAGGGGCTAGTAGCTCCTTTCCCCTACTCCAGAGAGAGAGAGGCTTGAATAATCTTCACTTGCTCAGCAAATAGAGAAAAAAAAGATACCCAGGGCGTCCTTTTTCAAGGTCTATTAACTCTATGGGTCTTCCTGCTTGGTGGCTAGCAAGAGAATTGCCTTGTCATTTCAAAGCACCAAGCTTCTTCATTGCTAAACTATACATGCAAACCTATGTGAAGAGAACTCAGCACACATACAAGACTATCCCCATGCATGTTCCATGGAGTACAACTTCTACTACATTAAAGAAAAATGCATGGGGGCAACTGGGTGGCTCAGTAGATAGAGAGCCAGACCTATAGTCAGGAGGTCCTGGGTTCAAATTTGACCTCAGACACTTCCCAGCTGTGTGGCCCTGGACAAGTCACTTAACCCCTGTTGCCTAGTCCTTACCACTCTTCTACCCTGGAACATGGTATTGATTCTAAGACAGAAGGCAAGGGTGTTTTTAAAATTGTATATTGTTCTCCCTACTAGTGAAGGTGAAAAGTCTAGAGAAATACTTCCATGTTCTTCCTTATAGTAGAAGACATAGTGTTCTTTGCAAGAATGGAAATATTTCAAGTGCAAAACAAAAGTAAAGAAGAACATGAAGAGGTTAAAAGGATTCCAAGCCTGCCAGGAAATTGAAAAGTATAAGAAAATTTACAGAAAAAGAAGAAGAGGACCATTGAACCACTGAAGCTAGGTATAGCCAGGGTTTGGGGTATGTCCAGATTACCTAAGTCCCACACATATGGGAGACACTAAAGACCTGCTTCTAGGAGACAAGAGGACTGGCATGAGATTAAACATTCTGTGTTGGCCTACTCTATGGTAAGGCTGCATGGGGTGTTTAGGGAGGACAAGCACTTTCTGGTGTGAACGCCAATATCCCGTGCAATATGGTGCCACCTGGATGCCCAGGGAGGACTAGCACCTTTTCAGGGCTGCTCTTCTACCTCTGATGTCTTGCTTTTACCCAGCTCTCACCTAGGGCTCCAAGATGCTGTAGCATGTACAGCAACTACACTCCAGTAAAATCAACTCAGAAGATGGATAAATTAGGTTGAGGCTTCAAAGCCATTAGTGACTTGGGGGGGGGGGGGAGGAACATCTATCCCAAGCATGTAAAACCTATCCCCAATAGAATGGAAAAATGAAAATAATTTGTTCCAACAGCCATGAAGGTAGCTGAAGCAAACACTGTGAAGTGCTTCGAGCTCTGTCAGACCATGGAGAATCCAAAACTTCTGCATCCTGAGCCTTCCCAGGTCATCTGGACTTTTCTCTGGCTACTGGACTTGGATGACTCTGGAAGAGAGAGTGTGTCTGATGACTTTGTGCAACTCTAGCTTATTTAAATACAATTGATGTCAGAGTCAAAAGATATCACCCTAGGGGCATCTGGGTAGCTCAGTGGATTGAGAGCCAGGCTTTAAATGGGTAGGACCTGGGTTCAGATCCAGGCTCAGAAACTTCCTAGCTGTGTGAGCCTGGGCAGGTCATCTAACCCCCATTGCCTAGCCCTTGCTGCTCTTCTGCCTTGGATTGGTACTTGGTTTTTTATTTTTTAGTTAATTTTTAAAGTATTATTAGGTTTTTATATAATTATAATTTTATAATTATTATATAATATAAAATTAAGTTAATTTAAGGGGCAGCTAGATAGTACAGTAGATTGAGAGCCAGGCTTGGAATGGGGAAGTCTTGAGTTCATATCTGATCTCAGACAATTCCTAGCTATGTGAACCTGGGCAAGTCACTTAACTAGCCTAGTCCTTACTTTATCTACTTCAGCTTTGGAATTGATACTTGACATTGATTCTAAATAGAAGGGAAGGGTTGTTGGGGTTTTTTAAGCTAATTCGAGGGGCAGCTAGGTAGCACAGTAGATAGAAAGCCAGGCTTGGAATGGGGAGGACCTGGGTTCATATCTGGTCTTAGACACTTCCTAGCTGTGTGGTCCTGGGCAAATCACTTAATCCCAATTGCCTAGCCCTTGTTGCTCTTCTACCTTGGATTGATACTTGGTATTGATTGACAGAAGGTAAGGATTTTTTAAAAGTTAAAATTTTAAAGTATTGTTATATTGTATAGAATTATAATTTTTATTTTTTTGTTATTATGTATAATGTAAAGTTAATTTTTGAGGTTAATTTAAGAGGCAGTTAGGCAGCACAGTACATACAGAGCCAGGCCTGGAATGGGGAGGACCTGGGTTTAAATCTGACCTCAGATTCTTCCTAGCCAGGTGAGCCTGAGGAAATCATTTAATCCCAAAAGCAAAGCCCTTCTTGCCACTCTTCTATTTCAGAATTGATATTAGGATACAAGGTAAGGGTTGTTTTTTTTAATAAACCACTGATTTGACTATTAAGTAGTTAAGTGATCCCCAAACTGAAGAATCATAATTGGTGGGGCCTCTAACCAATTACTGAAAACAGAGACCCTTCCACACACCCACTGGGGTCAACTAGTCCTGGAGAGGTACCGGAGGGTCCTAGAGAACTCAGGGGAGTGAAATGTTTCACACCTGATCCTCTAAGAGTAGGGCCCAAGGAAACCCCAATTACATATTTAATAGGGGTTTGAGGCTCTCCACAAAGAGCATAGGGCTGGCTTTTCTGAGAAGGAAGCAAGTTCTCCTCCATTGACTAGGATCCCCAGGTTCTGCCTGACAGGCTGAAGATATCTAATACTGGTCCCAGGAAGAAGAGACAGTGACTGTGCTGAAGCAGTTTCCCAGGCAATCCTGGATCATCCTGATATGAGCAGCTGGGAAAGGTGATGTGGTCACAGAGATGCTATATGGGGCAACGGAAGAGCACCTCTGAGAGTTGGAAAACCCAACAACCACTTCCCTCTTCTGGGAACACTTGAAGAAAAGGGATCTAAAAGGTATCTCTAGAGATAATGAAGTCTGGGACCTAAAATGCAAGATCTTGGGCTCTATGCTTGGTGTTTTATTCACTAGGTAGTAAAGGGGAGAGAGTGCCCTGCCCAGAGCTGGGAAGACCTGAGTTCAAGTCTGATCTCAGACACTTCCTAACTGTGTGACTCTGGGCAAGACACTTGAACTTTGTTTGCCTCAGTTTCCTCATCTGTAAAATGAGCTGGAGAAGGAAATGGGAAACCACTCTAGTATCTTGGGATAGAGATCCTCGACTCATCCATGAAATATATGAAAAGACCAGAAAGATGTCACCTCAAGACTGTATTTGAAAGAGACATTCACTTTATATCATTGATTTTGTTCTCGTGGTAATAAAGATATTATTTTAATATTTTTAATGACCCAAATGGAGTCATGAAGTCAAACACAAGTGAAATAATTGAGCAACATAAAGCTGTTACAAGGCTGAGCTTCAGACCAGAAAGGGGCATTTGGGAAGTGTATACCTGTCTGAGAATAAAATTTGGGCTCCTCAAAAAATCAAGGATTTCCCAAAGAGATAATAAGGAAAAAGACTTGTACAAGAATATTCATAGCTGCACTCTTTGTGGTGGCCAAAAATTGGAAAATGAAGGGATGCCCATCAATTGGGGAATGGCTGAACAAATTGTGGTATATGTTGGTGATGGAATACTATTGTGCTAAAAGGAGTAATAAAGTGGACGAATTCCATGGACACTGGAACAACCTCCAGGAAGTGATGCAGAGTGAATGGAGCAGAACCAGGAGAACATTGTACACAGTGACTGACACACTGTGGTACAATCAAATGTAATGGACTTCTCCATTAGTGTCAATGCAATGTCCCTGAACAATCTGCAGGGATCTAGGAGAAAAACACTATCCACAAGCAGAGGACAAACTGTGGGAGTAAAAACACCGAGGAAAAGCAACTGCTTGACTACAGGGGTTGAGGGGATATGATTGAGGAGAGAGTCTAAATGAATACTCTAATGCAAATACTAACAACATGCAAATGGGTTCAAATCAAGAACACATGTGATACCCAGTGGAATCACGCGTCGGCTATGGGGGGGGGAGGAAAATAAAATGATCTTTGTCTCTAATGAATAATGCTTGGAAATGATCAAATAAAATATCGTTTAAAAAAAATCAAGGATTAAGATACAGTAATGACTGGTTCACATCCAGGGACATAGTGCTTCTTGTGAACACAGAAACATATATTTGTTTAGAGGTTTCAGGTTGGATTAAGAGGGCTTTAAACTAAAAATGGGACCAGTAGAGAAAAATCTTCCCATACATCTACTAATCCATATAAAACAGAGGAGCAGGTGCTACCTAGGAAACAATAGCAGTACAAATACCCAGGGACTCACCACAGACAGAATCTGGAAAGAGAGAAAGCAATGATGCTCTTGCCTTTTGATATCAATATAAAAAAAAGAGAAGAATATCGATCCAAAGAAAAGTGGGCAGGAGTCATAAAAGTAAAGACATAAATTGGGACTGATAGTTATATTGAAGTAAAATGGGATGTGATTCATGCCTGGATTTGATCATGGAGGAGTTTAGCTTATTTAAAAGGAAAAGATTGAAGAACATGATTGTGATATAATATATCAGGAAGTTCTCCACTCCGAGATGCAGCCAAGATGGGAGAGGATCAGGAAGGAGAGAGTCATCTTTCCAGGCCAAGTTGGCATAAAGAGACAGAGAGGTCTGTGTGCGCTGGGGAGGGGGTCTGGCCAGGAGTACAACAAGCTAGGAACACTTCAGGGTGATTGAGGCTGTGCACCAGGACAAGGGGAGATGCCAGATGCATCCTAGAGATAGGTACCAACTGGCAGCTTTGCTATCTACTATCAAGTTCCAGGACTCAAGAGAGACTAAGGAGTGTATCTGTACCCAGGGATGGCATTCTGGGGTAAAGAGTGGCCTAAGGGAAAACTAGGTAGCTCAGTATCCTGAGAATCAGGCTTAGAGATGGGAAGTCCTGGGTTCAAATGTGGTCTCAGACCCTTCCTAGCTGTGAGATCCTGGACAAGTCTCGTAATGCACTTAATGACCTTCTGCCGTGGAATCTATCTTTTTTTTTTTACATTATTTTATTTGGTCATTTCCAAACGTTATTCATTGGAGACAAATATCATTTTCTTTTCCTCCCCCCCCCCCACCAATCCCAGATTCCACTGGGTATCACATGTGTTCTTGATTCGAACCCATTTCTAGGTTGTTGGTATTTGCATTAGAGTGTTCATTTAGAGTCTCTCCTCAGACATGTCCCCTCAACCACTGTAGTTAAGCAGTTGCTTTTCCTTGGTGTTTTTACTCCCACAGTTTGTCCTCTGTTTGTGGATAGTGTTTTTCTCCTAGATCTCTGCAGATTGTTCAGGGACATTGCATTGACACTAATGGAGAAGTCCATTACGTTCAATTGTACCACAGTGTATCAAGTCTCTGTGTACAATGTTCTCCTGGTTCTGCTCCATTTGCTCTGCATCACTTCCTGGAGGTTGTTCCAGTCTCCATGGAATTCGTCCACTTTATTATCCCTTTGAGCACAATAGTATTCCATCACCAACATATACCACAATTTGTTCAGCCATTCTCCAATTGAAGGGCATCCCCTCATTTTCCAATTTTTGGCCACCACAAAGAGCGCAGCTATGAAATATTCTTGTACAAGTCTTTTTCCTTATTATCTCTTTGGGGTACAAACCCAGCAGTGCTATGGCTGGATCAAAGGGTAGATAGTCTTTTATCACCCTTTGGGCATAGTTCCAAATTGCACTCCAGAATGGTTGGATCAATTCACAACCCCACCAGCAATGAATTAATGTCCCTACTTTGCCACATCCCCTTCAGCATTCATTACTTTCCTGTGCTGTCATGTTAGCCAATCTGCTGGGTGTGAGGTGATACCTCAGAGTTGTTTTGATTTGCATCTCTCTGATTATAAGAGATTTAGAGCACTTTTTCATGTACTTATTAATAGTTTTGATTTCTTTGGCTGAAAACTGCCTGTTCATGCCCCTTGCCCATTTATCAATTGGAGAATGGCTTGATTTTTGGTACAATTGATTTAGCTCTTTATAAATTTGAGTAATTAAACCTTTGTCAGAGGTTTTTATGAAGATTGTTTCCCAATTTGTTGCTTCCCTTCTGATTTTAGTTACATTGGTTTTGTTTGTACAAAAACTTTTTAATTTGATGTGGTCAAAATTATTTATTTTACATTTTGTGACTCTTTCTAAGTCTTACTTGGTTTTAAAATCTTTCCCTTCCCAAAGGTCTGACATGTATAATATTCTATGTTTGCCTAATTTACTTATAGTTTCCTTCTTTATGTTCAAGTCATTCACCCATTCTGAGTTTATCTTGGTGTAGGGTGTGAGGTGTTGATCCAAACCTAATCTCTCCCACACTGTCTTCCAATTTTCCCAGCAGTGTTTATCAAATAGTGGATTTTTGTCCCCAAAGCTGGGATCTTTGGGTTTATCATATACTGTCTTGCTGAGGTCACTTGCCCCAAGTCTATTCCACTGATCCTCCTTTCTGTCTCTTAGCCAGCACCAAATTGTTTTGATGACCGCTGCTTTGTAATATAGTTTGAGATCTGGGACTGCAAGGCTCCCTTCCTTTGTATTTTTTTTTCATTATTTCCCTGGATATCCTTGATCCTTTGTTCTTCCAAATGAACTTTGTTATGGTTTTTCCTAAATCAGTAAAAGAAAATTTTTGGAAGTTCAATGGGTATGGCACTAAATAGATAAATAAGTTTGGGTAGGATGGTCATTTTTATTATATTGGCTCATCCTACCCATGAGCAGTTAATGTTTTTCCAATTGCTCGAGTCTAGTTTTAGTTGTGTGGCGAGTGTTTTGTAGTTGTGTTCATATAGTTCCTGTGTTGGTCTTGGGAGATAGATTCCTCAGTATTTTATTTTATCTAAGGTGATTTTGAATGGGATTTCTCTTTCTAGTTCTTGCTGCTGAGCTGTGTTGGAAATATATAGAAATGCTGATGACTTCTGCGGGTTTATTTTGTATCCTGCAACTTTGCTAAAGTTGTTGATTATTTTGATTAGCTTTTTGGTTGAATCTCTAGTATTCTTTAAGTAGACCATCATGTCATCCACAAAGAGTGATAACTTGGTCTCCTCCTTGCCTATTTTGATGCCTTCAATTCCTTTATCTTCTCTAATTGCTACTGCTAGTGTTTCTAGTACAATGTCAAATAATAGAGGTGATAATGGGCATCCTTGTTTCACTCCTGATCTTATTGGGAATGCATCTAGTTTATCCCCATTGCAGATGATATTAGTTGATGGTTTTAGATATATGCTGTTTATTCTTTTTAGGAATGACCCTTCAATTCCTATGCTTTCTAGTGTTTTTAATAGGAATGAGTGTTGTATTTTATCAAAGGCTTTTTCTGCGTCTATTGAAATAATCATGTGATTTTTGTTGGTTTGCTTGTTGATATGATCAAGTATGTGGATGGTTTTCCTAATATTGAACCAGCCCTGCATCCCTGGTATAAATCCTACTTGATCATGGTGGATGACCCTTCTGATCACTTGCTGGAGTCTTTTTGCTAGTATCCTATTTAAGATTTTTGCATCTATATTCATTTGGGAGATTGGTCTACAATTTTCTTTCTTTCTTTTTGACCTTCCTGGCTTTGGAATCAGTACCATGTTTATGTCATAAAAAGGAATTTGCTAGAACTCCCTCTTTGCTTATTATGTCAAATAGTTTGTATAGTATTGGGATTAGCTGTTCTTTGAATGTTTGATAGAAGTCACTTGTGAATTCATCAGGCCCTGGGGATTTTTTCTTAGGGAGTTCTTTGATGGCCTGTTGGATTTCACTTTCTGATATGGGATTACTTAAGAATTCTATTTCTTCTTCTGTTAGTCTAGGCAGTTTATATTTTTGTAAATATTCATCCATATCGCCTCGATTGGTATATTTATTGCCATATAATTGGACAAAGTAGTTTTTAATGATTGCCTTAATTTCCTCTTCATTGGAGGTGATGTCCCCCTTTTCATCTTTGATGCTGTTAATTTGATTTTCTTCTTTCCTTTTTTTAATTAGATTGACCAGTATTTTGTCTTTTTTGTTTGTTTTTTTTTCAAAGTACCAGCTTCTAGTCTTATTTATTAGTTCAATAGTTCTATCACTTTCGATTTTATTAATTTCTCCCTTAATTTTTAGGATCTCTAGTTTGGTTTTCTTCTGGGGGTTTTGAATTTGTTCGCTTTCAAGTTTTTTTATTTGCATTTCCAATTCATTGATCTCTGCCCTCCCTAATTTGTTAATATATGCACTCATGGATATCAATTTTCCTCTAAGTACTGCTTTGGCTGCATCCCATAAGGTTTGAAAGAATGTCTCACCATTGTCATTTTCCTCAATAAAATTATTGTTTCTATGATTTGTTCTCTAACTAACCTATTTTGGAGTATCATATTATTTAATTTCCAATTAATTTTTGATTTGGTTCTCCATGTACTCTTACTGATCATTATTTTTATTGACTTATGATCTGAAAAGGCTGCATTTATTGTTTCTGCTTTTCTGCATTTGTATGCCATGTTTCTGTGACCTAGTGTAGGGTCAATCTTTGTGAATGTGCCATGTGGTGCTGAGAAGAAGATGTATTCCTTTTTGTCCCTATTTATTTTTCTCCATATGTCTATTAACTCTAATTTTTCTAAGATTTCATTCACTTCTTTTACCTCTTTCTTATTTTTTTATTTTATTTATCTAAATTTGATAGTAGTTGGTTCAAATCTCTCACTAATATGGTTTTACTGTCTATTTCCACCTTCAATTCTCTTAGTTTCTCCATTAGAAATTTGGGTGCTATATTATTTGGTGCATACATGTTGATTAGTGATATTTCCTCATTATCTATAGTCCCTTTTAACAAAATATATTTACCTTCCCTATCCCTTTTAATCAGGTCTATTTTTGCTTTGGCTTTGTCGATATCATGATTGCAACTCCTGCCTTCTTTCTTTCAGTTGAGGCCCAGAAGGTCTTGCTCCATCCTTTAATTCTGACCTTGTGAGTGTCTACCTGCCTCATGAGTGTTTCTTGAAGACAACATATGGTAGAGTTTTGGATTCTAATCCATTCTGCTATTCGTCTATGTTTTATGGGTGAGTTCATCCCATTCACATTCAAAGTTATGATTGTCACTTGTGGACTCCCTGGCATTTTGATATCCTCCCCTATTTCTGACCTTTCTTCTTTAGCTATTACCTTTTAAGTCAGTGATTTACTTTAAATCAGTCCCCCTAAAAAACAACGATGAAAAGCAACTGCTTGACTACAGGGGTGGAAGGGATATGACCGAGGAGAGACTCTAAATGAACACTCTAATGCAAATACCAACAACATGGAAATGGGTTCGAATCAAGAACACATGTGATACCGAGTAGAATCGCGCACCGGCTATGGGGGGGGGGGGGGAGGAAGAAAAGAAAATGATCTTTGTTTCCCATAAATAATGTTTGGAAATGACCAAATAAAATAATGTTAAAAAAAAATAAATCAGTCCCCCTAGTCCCCTCCCTTGATATGTTTCCCTTCGTAGCCCCTCCCTTTTTGTTACCTTCCCCTCCCTCCTCTCCTTCCCTCCCTTTTTGTGTTCCCTCCCCCCCTTCCCTCCTTGGTTTTCCCTTCTCCCTTACCCTGTTGGATAAGATGAAATTCAAGATCCCAATGGATCTGGATGCTCTTTCCTCTCAGAGTTGATTTCACTGAGAGTAAGGTTTAAGTAAAAACTCTCTTCCTCTCCTTCTTATAGGAGAATTCTTCCCCTCCCCTTCCCATATATATATTTGTGTGAGAAAAATTTTTCTATTTAGTTTTTTTTTTCCTATTTCTTGGAGTATATCTTAGTACCATCCATGATTCCACCACCCTCCTTTTTTCTTTCTATCCCCTGTAACAATTAAAATAGTGGAGCAATAAACTGTGGCAGTTAAAAGAGTGGTTGGCTTAAATTGTGACCGCATAAATATGGTTTCAAATAAAAAATAAAGTGGTCGCCAGGGAAAATTCCCAACTATTAAATATACCCAAGTCAGCTGGGTTTTATAGAGATTTTAATTAATACAAATTAGGAATTAAAGAATAGGGAGAGAGAGAGAGAGAGAAAGGGAATAATGAGAAAAGGGCTAGACCAGCCTAGGCCAGCCTAAGCTGAAGACTTAAGAGAGAGAGAGATCAGTCAGTCTTTTATCAACTCACCACAAGATCTGTCCAAAACAAGATTTTAGTGTTCAGAGAGACACCAGTTCAGCTTCAACTAGCTCAATCAAGTTCAGCCACCAAGCCCTTCAAGGCAGCTTTGGCCAGCTGCCTTCTCCAATTCAGCTTTTCCCAGCTGACTCTCTCCAGCTGATTCTTCCAGCTGAATGAATCCCAGAGCCCTTTCTGAGCTTCTTTTTAAAGTGAATTTTCTCCTATGTCAGTCACCTCCCCTAAGTTCTTACATCTACCAATCACAGTAGACATTTTCCAATGGGCAGACCATTCTTAATTCATACTTGAGTAGACCAAACTTTTGAGTAATTCACACCTGAGTAGACTAAAACCTCTGAGTAAGTTCTCACCTCTTTGCCACTTGCAAGTTTACAAGTTACCTGACCTTTATAGGTACTTAGCACCCTTTTGTATTAGATCTAAAAATAGGCACAGCTTAAGAGCTTTTGCCTTACTATAAGTATGGGTTAAGTATTTTTCATTGTTCAGCAAGGAGTTTAAAACTTTATCTTCCCCTAAGGCATGCTTAAGTATGGGTGAAGTAGAGGTCTCACATTCCTGATCAAGTACCTTCGCTGTTTAAAATGGGGAATGGTCTTAACCAAATCTTATGAAGTGGGGTCTGAGAATTTTTAAGATTCACACATCTCCTTTCTCCATATCATCTTGATGCCCCAAACTTTCCCTATGCATGATTCTTCTTACTACTCTAATGATGCATACAATTTTTGAGAGTTACACATTACATTTTCCCCACATATTAATATATATAATTTGATATAAATTTAGTCCTTATATAAGAGAGTTTGAATAAAAGAAAAAGATAACATTTTTCTCCTTTTCCCTTTCCTTCATATTTCCCTTTTCATGTTTCTCTTGGTCTTTATGTTTGAATATCAGACTTTCCACAGAGCTCTGGTATTTTCTTTACAAACGCTTGGAAATCTTGTATTTTGTTAAATGCCCATACTTTCCCTTGGAAGTATATAGTCAGTTTTGATGGATATCTGATTCTTGGTTGAAGACCCAGCTCTCTTGCTTTCCTGAATATTATGTTCCATACCTTACGGTTGTTCAGAGTGGAAATTGCTAGGTCCTGTGTGACCCTGGTTGGTATTCCTTTATATCTAAATTGTCTTTTTCTGGCTTCTTGTAAGATTTTTTTCTTTTTCTTGGAAGCTTTGGAATTTGGCAATTACATTCCTGGGAGTTATCTTTTGGGGATTTAGTGTAGAGGGTGTTCTGTGAACTCTTTCAATGCATATTTTGTCCCTTTGTTCTAGAATCTCTGTGCAGTTTTCTTTGATATCATGTATTATGATATCAAGATTACTCTTTATTTCTGGCTTTTCTGGTAGACCAATGATTCTCAGATTGTCTCTCCTTCCTCTGTTTTCCAGGTCTGTCACCTTGTGAGTGAGATATTTTATGTTATCTTCTAATTCTTTAGTCTTTTGACTTTGCTTTATTAATTCTTGCTCTTTTGCAAGATAGTTTTCTTCCAGTTGCCTGATTCTGACCTTTAAAGGCTGGTTTTCCTTTTCAGTTTGGTCTGACCTGTTTTTTGAGGCTTCGAGCTGTTTCTGAATTTGCATATTTTGGTCTCTCAGATTGCTTAGTTCCTTTTGTATTGTTTCCCATTTTTCCTGCCAGAAGGCTTCCATCTTTTTGATAATTTCTGATTTAAATTCTTCAAGAGTTTGTGGAGAATTTCCATTTCCTTTGGAAGGTTTTGGAGCATTGGTTTGTGTTTCCTCTTCTATCTCCTCTGTATTTTTTCTTTTTGCGCCATAAAATGTGTCCAAAGTCACCCCCTTCTTCTTGCTTTTCTTGGTGTTTGGAGGCTTTTGCACTTCTGTACTGTTTGCCATCTCTATGGTTTTTCTTCCCCTTTCCAGTCAGAAATCTGAGTGAGGACTGGCTCTTAGTGTATCTGTCTGATGGTCCGAGGCTTTAGTCCCAGGCAAATTGTCTGTTCTCTGCAGCTGCACTGTCTTCCTGGGGAAGCCCAGGGTCTTCCCTCCCCTGCCTGCCGGCATTTCAGGTGTTACTGCTCTCAGTTTCCTCCAGTTACTTCTCCTCTGCCTTACTTCCACGCTCCAGGCCTAGCACAGCACTGTCCGCAAGGTACCTCAGTGCCTTTGCTGGCCCTGGGGTTCCTGTCCTTTCAGAAGGCCCTGCACTCTAAGGGGAGAGGGATCCTGGCCTCCTTGAGCTCTGAGGGCTCCTGATGAGATTAGGTTCAGCTGGGTTGGTCTGGATGTGCCCCGAGGCAAAAACCTCCAGTGAGACTCAGATAGAAGGACCCAGACAAGGGGCTACAGGCTCCCCCCATCTGTCTCAGACTGCTTCCCTGCCATCTACGCTGTTTGCCCCGAGATTGGCCCAGGTTGTTTTCAAGGTGTACCCCTCAGAAGAGCACTTTTGCCGGCCCTGAGGTTCCCACTGCTGCTGCGAGCTTAGCGCTCTGGTTTGGAGGGGAGGGGTCCTGGGACCTTCCTACTGCCTTCCCCTTAGACTTGAGTGTTCTAGGATTCTGGCTTTGGGGGGGTACCTTTTGATTTGAGTCCAGAAGGAGGGTTCCCCATCTCTGTCCTGTTGTTAAGTTTGAATTTCAGTCCCATAGGAGCATTCAGTTTGTGATCGGTAAGGAAGGGTTTTCAGAGGTCTGAACTTTTGCTGCTTCTAAGCCGCCATCTTGACTGGAAGTCTTGGAATCTGTCTTTTGTATCAATTCTAACACAGAAAATAAAGGTTTTTATAAAAGGAGGCAGAACAAGAGAATGGCTCATGTAATAGATAATATTTGTGGGTGTATATTGATGGTATATTAGATAACTAATGGATCAAGCTTTGTCTACCCTCCTCCAGTTTTCCTCCCGCTTCCAGCCTCCCTTCCTCCCCTCTTCAGAAGCCTTTCACCTTCCCCTCCCCCCTTTCTTCATTCTCCCTCAAATCACTCAGTGTGAGCTATGAGATTTCAATGAAATAGTTCTTAATCTTCTTTATGAAACAAGGGGTTTATTTGGGGAAGACAGGACAAGGATGGAGGATTAGGTAAAAGGAATAGGATTCCCTATTGTCTACAACTAGAGTTAGGAGGTTATTGAAGGAAATGCCAATTCTGTCAAAAGCATGAAATAGAGTCAGTCAGGGAGAGAGATATAAGAACCACTGTCTTTTCTTCTTCTTCTTCTTCTAATCAGCCAGGTCACCTCCAACTTGATTAACTCAAGTCCCAGAGATATAACTAGTTTCTTTTCTTAACCTCAGCCAGCAAGTCAGAACCTTTCAACCCAGTCCAGAATATGTCCAGCAGTTGGCTTGACTTCAAATTGCTTTTCCTGGTCACATTCCAAATGGAATCTTCATTTGATTGACAGCTTCTTATCTTGCTGCATGCCTTGTAAATCCTCTCCTCCACATATACCTCCCTTTTTTGTCTTTAAAAAAATTGCAGCTTGCAATTTTTAATGATACTTACCTTTTGGATATTTCTAACTATCTATTCTTAACTCTGTACTATCTTAAATATTCCTTTACACTCCCAAAATAACAAATCCTAAACTTATCTTAGCTATTCTGTCTATCTAGTTCTATGCTAAGTTTAGGTATAGGAAAATGGTTTAGGTAATAGGGATTTACATGAACACGGTTTTGACATCATAACTCATGTAACAATTTTAAACAATTCCAACAATTTCAGTAGCATTTTTGAATATGCAACTGTCTTATCTCCTAATGTCTATAATTCAACTAAGAAAAATTTTCTATCACTAACAATTGTTAACCTAAAATCATAATGCAATCTAACTTCTATAGTTAAATAGTTCTGTCTGTCTCTACTTCTCTAAGACTTTGAACAAATTCTTTAAGCTGTCTCTATAGTTAGTCATTAGAGCACCAATAAATTATTCTAATATAATTAATTAGTACATTGATATTTACATATGTACATAAGTTGTATTTATACAGATTTACATATGTACGTCCATATACATTGCTCTTAATTTTTGTGCAAATTCAAAGGAATATCTTTGTCTGTTTGAATTTTCCACAGAAACTTATATCAGTGTGACTTTTGTTTTGCAACTATGCATGTTGTATACTTACCCATTCCATGAGATATCTTCCTATATTATATTTCTGTATAGTATGTGTATGCATATATGTGCTGTTAACATATATGACGCATTCTTACATATCTTCATGATCACAAGTCCAAACTTTCAAAGTCCTTCCATGTCCTTTGATGTTGATAGTATAAACTCTGTGTCTTCATCATCTGGTCTGCATACCACTCTTGTCTGCTTTCACTCTTGATTGTAGTCCTGTGTTCTCCAATTCAGGAACAACTGGAACAATCAGGAACATGCATATGTGTAAGGTTTTCACATGTGCATGTATGTAAGATTGAAATTTTCATTGTGCATGGAAGTATGATGTGAGTTTTTCATGAATATTTGTCAGAATTCATCAGTTATTCTTAATGTGTGGAAGTAAGCATTACATGTGTTCATCTTCATGTGTGGAAGTAAGCTTTACATGTGTTCATCTTCATGTATGGAAGTAAGCTTTACTCATGTTCATCTTCATGGGTGTGTGTAAGCATAATAGTATTGTGCATAGGTTCTTAGTATTTTGTTAAGAATATTGATTTTGAAGTTTTTCTTATCTCTTGTTGTTTGACTTTTCACAAAGAGATTTACTGTATGTTTTACCATAGTTATTATGTCTTGGAGATAGAATTTGGATATAATGTATTTCATTTGGTCATGGAGTTATATATTCATTTGAAATAACATTGTTTCTTTCTTTTCTGTTACTATGGTTGGCAGAGAGTTTGTATAGAATATGTAGAGATTTTTCTTTGGAGTTAAACTTTTAAATGCCTATTTTTCTCTGTTTTACTGGCTTTTTCAGTGCTTTCCTGTTTTCATTTTAACATGTGCAATGCTCTCTTGTCTGTAATTTCTGTTGATACTGTAGTCTTGTGTGCTTTCCTTTGTTTCCCATTCACAGGCTTTCATTCTTAGGGACTGTTATTGATTTCTTCTAGGGCTATTCTTGTTGCTGCTCATGACTAGGACTTTTTTTTTCCATATCAGATGTCATTTGTATGTATCTTCATTGAGGACATGATCACATTGTTGTGTCTTGTGAGGTATCTGAAACTATGAGGTAATATCTTCATGGTATACCCTCCCTCTCTTCCTTCCCCCTGTAGAGATTGTTTTAGGATGAAAGTTGAGAGAAATTGGATAACCTGTTTCAGTTCTCAACTATAACTTGATGATAAAATCTTTGATAACAAATTCATCCAATGTGAATCTATGCTTCTATAGCATTCTAGGTGTCTGTGTCTGTCATGGTTATGAAGTTGGAGTTTTCTGCTACAAGCTTAGGCGTGTCCTTGTTGTTGTTGTTTAATTACCTATTCTTCTTTCATTGGAATATCTTCTTTTATACCTTAGACTAGTCTTCATTCTCATAAGGTCTTGTGTTGTATGTTACTCTATGGAATTCCAACTAATCTTGGTTTCACTCTTACTGCATGAAAGGTACTTGTCATGTTTTTGAAGTTAGAGAATAGATGTGAAGTTGTATATCTATCTCTCCTCTTCTGGTTGTTAGTATGTTCCTTGATATCCTCCTTCCCATTCAAAATCTGTATCTCTACAAGCCATGTAATTCAACTTCTCTATAAAGTCATCTTCATTATCAACCCCAATCTTGCATAAAGTTCTAATGGTATACGACTTGTTCTGTGCCCAAATAATATTTCATCATTATAATCTTGGTGAGATTTTTTTTTTAAACCCTTACCTTCCGTCTTAGAGTCAATACTGTGTATTGGCTCCAAGGAAGAAGAGTGGTAAGGGCTAGGCAATGGGGGTCAAGTGACTTGCCCAGGGTCACACAGCTGGGAAGTGTCTGAGGTCAGATTTGAACCCAGGACCTCCCGTCTCTAGGACTGGCTCTCAATCCACTGAGCTACCCAGCTGCCCCCCCTTGGTGAGATTTTGATTGTACTGGTTTCAGGTATTAAGTTTTCTCACTTGTGTCCCACATATCCTCTTCTTCATCTACCTCTTCACAAAGCTTATAAAATTGATAAGGCATTTGTTCTAAATCATCTTGATCCATTATTATTACACCCTCTGGTATTCCTTCTGATTCTGTATCTGACTCTGACTCACTAAATCCAATCATTATGTTATTCTTTGGATTTTGTTCAGTGCCATGTAAACTTGTGTCAGATGTTACTAACTCTGGCTTTGTGTGTTGATCTAAGCCTATGTCACCAGCCTTTATATTTCCCAAATCAGTTTCTGGTTGTTTCTCACTACTAAGCTTTAGATTTTTGTTTTGAGTTGGTAAACTTGATGGTATGGGGTTAGTTTCTTCTTGCAGATATTCTATGCTGTTACTAATCATAGGTACTACTCTATCACCGGTCTGAGGTTTATGTTCATCTTCACTCTCTTTTGACTGTAGAGATAGGAATCTTTCCCTCTATGTTGTTATTTTCTTCTGGGAATGAGTTTAGTACATCTACATTTACCCCTGCATCATCAGTAGGATGTGTGCCTTCATTCTTTCCCACAGTACTACATACATGTATTTCTGGCTGTGTAGCTAAGGTGTGTATTGCCACTGAGTCACTGTTCGTTCCTTTGCTACCCTCTGCCAGCTGTATGTCTGGATCAGTTCATTCTTTTTGATTCAACTCATTTCCTATGAAGTCTATTTTTGAGGGTAGTTGTATAATATCCTCTATTACATTGAAACATGAATTTAAATCATAGCTGTTGCTTATCTCACATAAGTTTATTTGGCTAGCTTCCCCTCTGCCACTTAGAATTTTGGCTTCAAGTCTGTCATTTGAATCCTTAGTTGTTCTTTCAGTTACTAAGACTTCCATTCCATTCCTCTTTTCAAATTCAACTGTCATGTCACCTCCATTACTTTGAATCGGATTATTGTTTTCAAATGTAACGTCAGCTTCATTTTTCAGTAAATTTTATATTATCTAAATCAGTCATTGCTGGATGGAAGGTTTCACCTTCTGGATTCAAATTAGATGTTATTTCTAAGGGTATCTGTGCCATATAGCTGTTGGAAGAATTAACTGAGATTGGTGGGATGTCATGCAATTCTGTGAATGATTTCAAAGTATTTACATCTCTAGCAACAGTAACATGTAGGGAATTGAAATTATGTTTCTCTGAATCTTTCACTAACTCTTGCTTGAGTTCTTGTGACTTTGTTTTTCTTTCCCTTTTGCACAGTTCAATCCCAGTGACCAATCTACATTGAAAAAGTTCTCTAATAATGATTTGACTTCACTTGCACTTTTTCCTTGTGTGGTTACTATACAGACTTTCTCTAAGTCTCTTATTTCTGTTGCTATTTGAGATATTATTTCCTTAACTTCTGCATCTATCTCCTTTACTTGTTTCTGCCTTTCTCTTGATTTATTGCATGTGCTATCACTCACAGATTCACTTTCTTGCACAAATTTTTCATTGTTTCTCACCTTTCAGTTCACTTTCTAGAGATAACTGTCAGTTTATTCTTCCAGAAAATTATAATTTAGTAGAGGTGTTTACAATCTGTGCTTACCCTCTTTGAATCATTTCCCACTTATCCTATATAAATATATAGCTTGCTTTGTTCATATGTGTTTGTATGTTGTCTCCTCCATTTGGAGTAAGCTACTTGAAGGCAGGAACTGTCTTTTGCCCCTTTTTATATCCTCCAGCGTTTAGCATAGGGCCTGGCACACAGTAGGCATTAAATAAATGTTGATCAAATCTAATTTAACAAATTAAAAGCCCTGATCCAGGCCCTTCCAGCTCCAAGTCCTTTAATCCTAAAAGGAACCCAGGGAGGCTTTATTAAGGCACTAAGGAGCTATCTAAGTGGGTGAAGGGAGTAGGGAGTCTCCACAGAAAGAACATCACCCGGCCTTAAAGTCTGTATGGTCAGGTTTTTTGTTTATGTTTTCCCACACACACCTCTCTGCAAATCATGGCTCCCATTTCTCCTCCGGCCTTTTTACCTCAGGAACTTCAGCCTCCTTCACCTAAGCTAATTCCTTTCCTTTCCGCCCTATTTTCTCATTCTTTCTCGTTTCTTTCCAACCTCGCGTTCATTATTATCTCCCTGCTCCCATTCCCTTCTTCTTACCCACTCTCTTCCCTTTTCTTCCCCGCTACCTCCCCGCTACCCTCGGTCCCTCCTCTCACCAGCCCCGAGTGCAGCTCACGTAGGGGTGGAGAGAGACTGGGCACAAAGAGGCTGTTGGTGACCTGGGTGCGAGGCCGAGCCCCCGGAGATTCACGAGAGGGTCACGACTCCGCCCTACCGCTCTCACCTTGCTTCTTCCCTTTTTATTACCCGCCATTGCTGCTCTGCCCATCCCCTTGGCCCCGCCCCTCCTTTGATTGGTAGAATAAGGATGAATAAAGAAATAGAAGTAGAAATGTGGATAAAGTAGAGGTTTAAAAAGAGGGAGGGAGAGGGAGAAATGGAAAGATAAAAGACTATGATCAGGAGCAGCTAGATAGCTCAATAAAGAGCCACGCCTAGAGATGGGAAGTCCTGGGTTCGAA